>NC_091151.1:23265103-23455438 GCF_040958095.1 Procambarus clarkii | reverse complement strand
CGTCATGGTGCCTGTTATGAAGTCTCTGAACCCTTCGCAGCCCGGAATAACCATCTCGAAACTCCATTCCTTTCTCATCAGTAGAGCCACTCCTCCGCCTCCCTTTGATTCCCTCTCTTTCCTTATTACAGTGTAGTCCTGGGGAAACACCGCATTCGTTATGATTCCTGAGAGTTTTGTTTCTGTGAGTCCAATTACATCTGGGTTTACTTCTTGTGTTGTTTCCCAAAGTTCACTAGCCTTGTTTGTAATCCCATCTATGTTCGAGTACATGACCTTAAAGCTGATTTTCTTCTGTCCATTCTCAGTTTCTGTTGATTCCACTGGAGTTGGGGGACAAGGGATATCTGGGATGGGTGAGCCTAGGAAGGAGGACCTGGGGGGTCTGGGGTGTGAGAGGGCTGTGAGGATCTGGAACAGGGGGGCTAGGGGGGTCTGACGTGATGCGGCTGAGGGGGTCCGGGGTTGGGGGTTAGTTGGGGCATGGGATGGGGGAGCTATCCTAGGGTGGGTTGACAGGGAGGTCAGGGGTTGGGGAGGGAAGCCTGGAGAGGAGGGGCCAGGAGGGAGGGGAGTAGGGTAGGGAGGAGAGCTTGGGGTGGGGAAACTGGGAAGGGTACAGGCTGGAGAAACAGGGAAGGGCATGGGGTGCAGGAACAGTGAGGATCGGGGGTAGGGGTTGGGGAAGAAAAAGGGCATGGGGGAAACATGGGGTGTCTGGTATCAGGGAACATGGGGGCATGGTCTGAAGAGGGACTTTACTGTCTGGGGAGGTACAGGTGATTGGTGGGGGATGGCTGAGAGGTTGGTTGGTGGAAGGCTTCTGTTACAATTCCCCCTGGGTGTGCTGGCCTGCTGGTGGGGGGGATTTCCACTCCCTTCTGAGGTACCTGGAGAAACTGAGCTGAGTCCTGTGGCTCCCATATCCCCACCCCTTTCTCTGCGTCTCTCCCTTGCTTTTGCAGCCTTCCTTCTCTCTTCCCTCGTCATGTCCCTTTGCAGAAAGACGTCCTCGTATCCCCCTAACCTCACAAGTCTTTATTCGTACTGCTTTTGCTGCGAAGACCTCCATTATTGCCATCCTTTTTGACCTGGAAAAGGCTTACGACGCTACATGGCGGTATCATATTTTATCCCAGCTTCATTCTTTTGACCTTCGTGGTCATCTCCCTCTCTTTCTCCGCAGCTTCCTCTCTCGTCGTTCCTTCCGGGTGAGGCTTGGTACCACTCTCTCGGCCTCTTTTCAGCAATACGAAGGTGTGTCCTAGGGTAGTGTTCTGAGCGCTACTCTTTTTCTGGTTGCCCTCAACGGTCTTCTTTCCTCTCTTCCTTCAGGCGTCTTCTCCACTCTTTATGTCGATGATCTTGCCCTTTGCTGTCAGGGTGTTGATTCGCCTCTCCTTCAACGCTGGCTTCAACTTGCGATTGTTGCCGTGTCGTCTTGGGCCACCGATCATGGCTTCAAATTCTCTTCTACTAAGACTTGTGCCATGACTTTTACTCGGAAACGGGTCGTTCTTCGTCCCTCTTTGTTACTTTATGGTCATCCCCTTGAGTACAAAGATTCCGCGAAGCTTTTGGGGTCATTCTTTGACACTCGTTTGTCTTGGTCTCCCCATATCTCTTACCTCCGTGTTGAGTGCTCCAAGGCCCTTACCCTCTTTTGGGTATTGTCCCATACTTATTGGGGGAGCGGATAGGCGCACTCTCCTCGCTTTACATTACTTTCTCGTCCTGTCTAAGCTCGATTATGGTTGCCCTGCTTACTCGTCTGCTTCTCCTTCTACTCTTCGCCGTCTTGAAGCTTTGCACCATACTGGGTTGCGACTCAGTTCTGGTGCCTTTTGTTCGACTCCTGTCCTCAGCTTGTATGTTGGCACTGGCTTCCTATCTCTCCAGGACCACCATGATCGCTATTGTCTTCGCTATCTTGCGAGGTCCTTGCAACATCCTTTCTCTCGCCTCTGTCGTGCTTTAACATTTACCCCTTCTGCGGATCCTGTTCCTCTTCACCACCTCCCTCTTTCTGTCCGGTTATCTCACTTACAGGATTCTCTTTCCGTTCGTATTTCTAATATTTCTCCTCGTGTTGTTCCTTCTTTGCCCCCGTGGAGAGTTCCCCTTCCGCAGTTTTGTACATCCTTGACCTGCATCACTAAAGCTTTTACCCCTCCTACGGTTCTAAAATGCCTTTTCCTAGAGCACTTTTCTTCTCACTCCCGCTCCGTTTCCGTCTTCACCGATGGGTCTAAGTCTGCGGACGTTGTTGGCTACTCTGTTGTTTTTCATGATTGCACTTATGTGTGTCACTTACCTCCGGAGACTAGCATCTTCACAGCGGAGCTTTATGGTATTCTCTATGCTATTCGTCTCCTGCTTTTTCGTTGTCAATCTTCCTTTGTAATTGTTGCTGACTCTCGTAGTGCCTTCATGGCCCTTGGGTCCTTTAATCCGGTTCATCCAGTGGTTGTCGAGATCCAGCATTGGCTGTTTCTTGTTCACAGTAAATTTAAGTCGGTTGAATTTTGTTGGGTTCCCAGCCATATTGGTGTCTCTTTAAATGAGCGTGCAGATGCTGCCGCCAGGGAAACTGTCAGCTCTTGTCCCATCTCTCGTAAAGGTATTCCTTATTCCGACTTTTACCCGGATATCCATTTCTCCATCCTTACCTGTTGGCAGGCTTGTTGGTCGTCTGTTACTGGTAACAAACTACATGCTCTTAAAAGTTGTGTCCTCGTGGTCGTCCTTCTACCACCATAACCGGCGATGGGAAACGGCTCTGGCGAGGTTGTGGATTGGCCATACTCGCTTAACTCGTGGTCACTTGATGGAGCGTCGCACTGCTCCTTATTGTCCTAATTGCGGTGTCCCTCTTACGGTCGTGCATATTCTTGTTGAATGTCCTGACTTCCGGGACAAGCGTGTGTCTTGTTTTCCGACAGTCCCCGCGGACGCTTGTCTCTCGATAGTATTCTTGGTGACTCGGATACTTTTGATATCATTCGCCTCGTGCGTTTCTGTTCTCGTATTGGCATCCTTGGTGATGTAGCGCCCTCTGATTATCCCGCACGTTTGATGGTGCTACATAGCCTTCCCGGTTTGGTGCCGTCCTCTGATACTTACTTACTTACTTTACCTTAAAAGTGGAAAATTGGCCAAAGGATGTTGATGGCTGCCCCAGGTCCTGAAGGGACCTTTCTCCAAGTTCTGCCCAAGACACTGAATTTTAATATTTTCATAAACTCTCTCAGTGGGAACAGCTCCTCCCACTCTAAGCTTTCCTAGGCCCAATAAGCCCTGCCTCTCAAGACTCAATCCAATGGATTTAAAGTCTTATTCTAGGTCAGTCAAATACCCTGACTGGCTCCGTCCACTAAAAGCCTCCCTGACTTGGGTAGAGGCCTGCCCTGAAAGTTATATTTTATTCCCGTAGACTTCTGAATTGTTCCCACGCTACATACCGGAAACCAACTTGAAGTATATGGCCCCTCCCCAGCCACCTAATGAAATTTGAGCCTTAATTGTTTATGGCACTGAGTGAATGACTCCTCAAATTTATCAACGGTTATGGCGATGGCAGGGGGAAGAGGTTAACGATTGGAAGGGGTGGGGGGGAATTGGGAAGGAAGTGTGAGGATTGGAAAAAGATGATATATGGCCTGAGACTGCCAGACAAAGTCCCTTGCCTTCACTTGAGTTTATGGCCGGATATGGTCAACAGGGGAGGGGAGGGGGAACAAGAGAAGGAAAGGCGAATGAGGGAAGAAGGGGAAGGGAAAGGAGAAAGAGAGTGCGCTCAAGAGAATATTGTTGAACTAAAACTAAAGAATACAGTACTCTTTAGTTGGTCCCAGAAGTTTAGATGTTTTACTGAGTGGATTCTAGCAGCAAAGGATCTCTGCACGCTCTCCAGGTCAGCAATTTCTCCAGCTTTGAAAGGGGCTCTCAATGTGCAGCAGTACTCCACTCTAGAGATCACAAGCGTTTTGAAAAGTATCATCATCGGTATAGCGTCTCTAGTGTGAAAAGTTCTTGTTATCCAACCTATCATTTTTCTTGCAGTTGTGACGGCTACTTTATTGTGTTCTTTAAAGGTAAGGCCTTCGGACATGAGTACACCCAAATCCTGTACATTGCCTTTTCGTTTTATGTTATGATTTGACTGAGTTTTGCACGTGGTTTCCGTTTTTATATTTTCAATTTTTCCGTCCATCTAGGACCTGAACCACATAAACATTCTAACCTAGTCCGAGGAATATCTGTCCTGCTGCAAACGGGGTATAATTACTCAGAGATAAGGTATGTGGAAATATGCATAAAAAAAATTATTAAATGCAATAAAATAAACTAACTTGATAAATTAAGATTAATGGATATGGGTATTCTGATTATATGAATATTCAGCAATAAAAGAGATTCATTCACTAAGAAGATTAAGGCACAAGTACTAGATGATGAGGCATTACCTCGCTGCCTAACGACTCTCAATTTACAAATGGATATATTAATGTTATAAAACATGTTAATTGGCAAATTTACACTCTAAAACCATTAATAACTTATCCTGAATTGAGAACTGGAGTCTATCTGATAGTAGCCAGATGATGTCTCTCGTGCTGACAACAGACTTAATATTTTTGATAGGGATTGGAAGCCTTGATGTTGGTTGTGTTCCTGGCAGCCTTGATGTTGGTTGTGTTCCTGGCAGCCTTGATGTTGGTTGTGTCCCTGGTAGCCTGGATGTTGGTTGTGTCCCTGGCAGCCTTGATGTTGGTTGTGTCCCTGGCAGCCTTGATGTTGGTTGTCCCTGGCAGCCTTGATGTTGGTTGTGTCCCTGGCAGCCTTGATGTTGGTTGTGTCCCTGGCAGCCTTGATGTTGGTTGTGTCCCTGGCAGCCTTGATGTTGGTTGTGTTCCTGGCAGCCTTGATGTTGGTTGTGTCCCTGGCAGCCTTGATGTTGGTTGTCCCTGGCAGCCTTGATGTTGGTTGTGTCCCTGGCAGCCTTGATGTTGGTTGTGTCCCTGGCAGCCTTGATGTTGGTTGTGTCCCTGGCAGCCTTGATGTTGGTTGTGTCCCTGGCAGCCTTGATGTTGGTTGTGTCCCTGGCAGCCTTGATGTTGGTTGTGTCCCTGGCAGCCTTGATGTTGGTTGTGTCCCTGGCAGCCTTGATGTTGGTTGTGTCCCTGGCAGCCTTGATGTTGGTTGTCCCTGGCAGCCTTGATGCTGGTTGTGTCCCTGGCAGCCTTGATGTTGGTTGTCCCTGGCAGCCTTGATGCTGGTTGTGTCCCTGGCAGCGTTTGCTGTGGGACAGCGTCTTGTAGGGACGCTGCTTGGTAGGATCAGGTTTATAATGGAGAAAATATTATGAGACTCTGGCTACATGAGCTGGCCTCACGCCGCTTGATAAGAGTTCTAAAGATCAAATTGCTGATCAGATTATTGATCACTAGGTTCCCTGGTATATAGAGAGTTAACACTGGAGATTAGATATTTAATTCGTTTTTTAACGTCCGTTGAAATGTTATGAACACTGCACACTTGCATGCCGCTCCGATTTCAACAAGAGACGAATAGGTACTCCCCTTGGCGCTTCTGTCCCACTGGCCTCTGCCCGTGGCGTCAGTCAAGGTGCCGGCAGTGTTTATAGACTTATTATTTTCATTATTTAGACTGATTATTGTGATAAGGTTATATAACAAGACAATTCCCACGTGGATTTAGTGATAAATAATAGTAATGGAAAGTAAAATTTGTTCTTTATTAAGGATTTTGAAAACACGTCATTGGAAGCTGATAATTTAGTTCCAATAATGTTTTTGTTTATATGGAAGCTTCTAGATTCTTGTGATCATTTCAACAATATTATATAGGCATTAATCCCAATGGTGTACTTGACCAATGGTCATGAAGGATGCTGATGTAGATAAAGTAGATATGATTAATAAATAATGAATCCGATGATGAGATATAGATTTGATGAGATATAGATTTGATATGAATAATACATTACTTAGATAATAATATTACCATGATAAAGGGAACTTTCCACATGTGTTAGTGGTCTGTGTTTGGTCTTGTTAGTATGTGGTAGTGGTCTGTGTTTGGTCTTGTCTTGTTAGTATGTGGTAGTGGTTTGTGTTTGGTCTTGTCTTGTTAGTATGTGGTAGTGGTTTGTGTTTGGTCTTGTTAGGATGTGTTAGTGGTCTGTGTTTGGTCTTGTTAGTATGTGGTAGTGGTCTGTGTTTGGTCTTGTTAGTATGTGGTAGTGGTCTGTGTTTGGTCTTGTTAGTATGTGGTAGTGGTTTGTGTTTGGTCTTGTCTTGTTAGTATGTGGTAGTGGTTTGTGTTTGGTCTTGTCTTGTTAGTATGTGGTAGTGGTTTGTGTTCAGTCTTGTTAGTATGTGTTAGTGGTCTGTGTTTGGTCTTGTTAGTATGTGTTAGTGGTCTGTGTTTGGTCTTGTTAGTATGTGGTAGTGGTCTGTGTTTGGTCTTGTTAGTATGTGGTAGTGGTCAGTGTTTGGTCTTGTTAGTATGTGGTAGTGGTCTGTGTTTATTTTGTCTTGTTAGTATGTGGTAGTGTTGTGTGTTTGGTCTTGTCTTGTTAGTATGTGGTAGTGAGTAGTGAAGTTGAGGACTAGAACCGCGCGGTACAGGTGGTAGGTGGCGCGCGGGTGTCTAGTCCTCACGGGTTTGGGGGAATTTCCCGGAAGTTTGGCGCGTGTCGGAGGTAATTGGAGCGCGCGCGCGGGTCTAGTCCTCGGGGGTTGTGGTAAGTGGTCAGGAAAGATTGGAGTTCTTGTTGTGTGAGAGAGTAAGTGGTGGAGTAAATGAATATGTATGTGTGTTTAGCATAGACTTAATCCTATGTGGGGATAATAATTTGATGATTGTGAGTCATCACAGTCTGTTATGTTGTTTGAGGTATGGGAGGGGTATGGGATGGATGGATTGAGGGAATGGTGAGTGGGGGGCTTCCCCTCGTCGTCGTGAGAGTGCTCTGGTCATTATGCGGTTAGACAAAACCATTAACTCCCCCCTACAGGAAGCCATTAAGTGGGTTGTAAGAAATGCATGGAAAAGACCCGGGACTGCACCTGGCTTTTTTCTGTGTGTTCGGGTCATGAAAGAGTGAAGCCACTCTCGTTGTGAGACTGCAGCAGGCCATTATGCGGTTAGACAAACCATTTAACTCTCCCTACAGGAAGTGCTAAGTGTGCGAGGATGGGGGCGAAGACTCCTGCAGGAGGACTGTGTACCATTACCTTAAGCGTTTTTCAATGTCCACGGAGGGGTAAGCGTACGGGTCGCAGGTTGGAGCCCGACTGAATGACTTTCCAAGTAGCTCGGGTATTTCTCCTCAGACACCCCGGAAGTGGTGGGGCACCCATTACCAATGCGTTTCGCCAGGGTCCGCGACTCTCTCTATCTGTCTCTGTCTCTATCTCTGTCTCCGTCTCTCTCTCTCTCTCTCTCTCTCTCTCTCTCTCTCTCTCTCTCTCTCTCTCTCTCTCTCCTCTCTCTCTCTCTCTCTCTCTCTCTCTCTCTCTTTCTCACTCTCTCTCTCTGTCTGTCTCTGTCTCTCTCTCTGTCTGTCTCTGTCTCTGTCTCTGTCTCTCTCTATCTCTCTCTCTCTCTCTCTCTCTCTGTCTCTGTCTCTCTCTGTCTCTGTCTCTCTCTCTCTCTCTCTCTGTCTATGTCTCTGTCTCTCCTTCATATTGTTCATTCATAGTTCCTTTTCATTAAAACTATTTCAGTTTTACATATATAAACAAAGCCAGGGACTAGTTTTTACTAATACATCTTCTCTAGTATCCCATGATTTTCTTCGAGATTTAAAACACAGCTATTTCAAACATATTAAAATACAATAATTTGGTATCGAGCTTCAGCTCCTATCCTGCCTTAGTCCCCTGTCGTATAATGAATACGAACAGTCCAATCCCTCTAAAATTAAAAAATAATTTCAGACTTAGTTTAGTAAATCCAAACAATTATCAAACTCTAGCTCTTGTCCCCAGCTTAGTTCATTTGTACAAGATCGTTAGTAACAGATCAATTTTCCCCGAAATTTAAAGCAGACATACTTCAAAGTTAGTAAATAAGATCAAGTCAGTTACTGAGCACTAGCTCTCGTCCCCCAACTTAGTTCTCTCTCGTATATTTGTAAATAACCCATCAATTTCACTGTAATTTTTACCCTCTGTATTTCAGACAACGTAAATAAGATCAAAACAGTTAACGAGCTCCAGCTCTCGTCCCCACCTTAGTTCTCTCTCGTATCTTTGTAAATATCCTATCAATTCCCCTGAAATTTTTACCCTCTGTATTTCATAGTAAATATGATGTAAACAATTATAAAACTCTAGCTCTTGTCCCCAGCTTAGTTCATTTGTACAAGATCGTTAGTAACAGATCAATTTTCCCTGAAATTTAAAGCAGACATACTTCAAAGTTAGTAAATAAGATCAAGTCAGTTACTGAGCTCTAGCTCTCGTCCCCCAACTTAGTTCTCTCTCGTATATTTGTAAATAACCCATCAATTTCACTGTAATTTTTACCCTCTGTATTTCAGACAACGTAAATAAGATCAAAACAGTTAACGAGCTCCATCTCTCGTCCCCACCTTAGTTCTCTCTCGTATCTTTATAAATATCCTATCAATTCCCCTGAAATTTTTACCCTCTGTATTTCATAGTAAATATGATGTAAACAATTTTAAAACTCTAGCTCTTGTCCCCAGCTTAGTTCATTTGTACAAGATCGCTAGGAACAGACCAATTTTCCCTGAAATTTAAAGCAGACTTACTTCAAAGTTAGTAAATAAGATCAAGTCAGTTACTGAGCTCTAGCTCTCGTCCCCCAACTTAGTTCTCTCCTGTAAATTTATTACTATCAGTCCAATTCCCCTGAGATTTGAACACCAACTACATTTTCAGTCATAGTAAATAAAACCGGTTCAGTTAACAAGTTTCAGCTTAGTTCATTTTTGTACAAGTTCTTTATTTTCCATCTAAATCACCCTGAGATTTAAGATCGCCTTATTTCTAACGTAGTAAAATTAATCTGGACATTAACCAAGCTCCATTTCCTCAGTCTTAGATCATCGAGCATAATTATATCCGTTCAAGCCCTCTCCAGCCTAACTGTTTATCAGAGTAAACACCATCCATAGCGTGAGTTTACACGCATCATCAACCATTAGTAATCGTTCGATCCAACAGAAAAAACAGAGACTCGTGTTAACATAATAGGTGAAAAAAATTAATCTTTCTCTTATCACGTTTTATTCAATGACTGGTAGACACTTACATATTTATCTTGGTAAAAAAAAAAAAATAATAACTGTCAGACAGACAGACAGACACAGACAGACAGACAGACATAGGTGAAAGTTAATCTTTCTCTTATTACGTTTTATTCAATGACTGGTAGACACTTACATATTTATCATGGTAAAAACAAAACATATTAACTATCAGACAGACAGAGACATATCACTCAGCTTAATGCAGTTATCAGCAGAGTTTCAAAAAGTTTTTGCTGGCTTTAGACTTTGATTTTAGATTTTTGCTGGATTTTTTTTTCTATAGTTAGACGAACATCCTTTCGTTTAATCTGTCGTTTGGGTGGGGGAGGTGCGATTATTTCACGCTCAACCTCACTATCACACTCGCTATCACTGGTGGTGGTGTCAATATAGCGGGATCTATTAAGATCGTCTCCAACTCGAATCCTTCGTAGAGGGGTAAAGTTTTCATCATCACTACTTATTATCACAGTCTGAGACATAGTGCTACACTCATCACGAGGTCTAGCCCGAGATGTGGCTTTGTGTGAACTTAGTTTAGAGTTGTGGGATGTGGAGGAGGAGGGACGAGCGCTGGGTTCGGGGTCAAGGTTAGTAGACATACCTTGAAGTGCGCTAAGTTGGGGGTTGAAGAAAAGATTCACATCAACGTCAGTCAGCAATCCACGTTGCTGACTGTCTGTAAGCATTATACGCTCGCCCAGTAAAGCTTCTACATTCAGATCATTTTCGGTTTGAGTAGCGGGGTTATCCTCTGAGAGTGAAATACCGGCAAACACCGAATCATCAAGACCTCCACTCATAGTCAAGAGATCTGGATACTTACCACTCTGTGAAATATCCTCACTCATTCTCACTACTACTTCTTCTTCTTCAGTCCTATTATCCCTTGTAGTACTACTAGTAGTAGGGTCACTACTTACTCCACACCCCCCAGTTAAAAGGCTGGGGGACAACACCTCTTCAACGGTGTTCATAAAATATAATACCTCACCACCCCTCTGATCGGCAGTAGGTGTGGTTGGTACACAATGAGGGATGGTGTTACTACTACTTCTATCACCACAATCTTCACCAACCGGGGCAGTAGTGGGGTGTGTAGGGAGACACACTCGCGCGGGGCGTGTGGCGACACCTGTCGCGACCTGATCGCTACGGTTGGCATCACCAGTATGTGAGGGGAGGTTGACACCGTAGTCGACTGGAGTAGGGGGAGAGGACACAGACACTTCCCCCGTGTTCGTGTGTATGTGGGTGGTTCCCAAGAATATAAAGATGTTGCCACCAGAGGTGGATCTGGTGGGGCCACTGCTGCTGCTGCTGCTGCTGCTGCCAGCTTTCTCCAGATAATCTAAAAAAAAAGTTTACATTACTAGCATAACACACACACACACACACACACACACACACACACACACACACACACACACACTCTTCACATTATTGTTATTATTTCTTACATCAACATTAGCAAACAACATCAACAAGCATCTTAGCACAATATGACTCAACTTAAGGGAAACGTACCTTGTATTATTGCAATAGCCTGTCCTAAGCGCTCATCCCCCTCTGAGTGAGGAGAGGCCACACCGTTGGAGGCACCAGAGGCACGTGCGGTCATCTTGGATTGGTGGCTGGGTGGGTTGGTGACGGAGTGTTTGCCCTGACAGGTCAAGGGTGAACTATATACCCCCGTTCACGAGGGTGCCTCCTTACCACACACCTCCAACTCCCTCAGCCTTAATAATAATAATAATAATAATAATAATAATAATAATAATAATAATACATAAGGATAATATAAAAGAAACAACTTTGGATTTGTTTTTATTAAGAGATGATTGGAAGAAGTAGATGTGCTATATCTCCACGACATACAGGACATTTATCACATCGTGTTACACAATCCAAACATACGACCATATGCCTACACGGAATGAGAACCGTGTTTATTTCTTGAGTGAAACATACCTTACAATAAAACCTAGCTGCACCGTGCACTGCATTCTCTTCCTCTCCTTCATCTACCTCCACTACAGGGGGAACTGGGCGGGGGAAAATAACACCTTGGGATGATAAAACTTCTAAGGGAGATTCAGTTACTGCACCTGTGTCCTCACTTTCACCCACGCCATCTAAAAACCACAACATAACCTCTACACAGTTAGATTCGCTAAGGAGAGGTAATACATCCTTTTTAATCTTGAGGTATTCTCTTAGTGCACCTCGCAGGGCGATGTAAGGAAATCCTACAGTAGTGGCGAGTCCATTGTAATAATCGAGACCGTGCAGGAGCGCATTTATCAATGTTTCATCAACTGCCACTGTCGGTTGAGGAGGTGAGAAAGGAACCGCATTTTTAATGAAGGCACGATCTTTCTTCCAGTTTAAGTATACACAGCGTGGGTAGTACCGGGCGTGGAGAGTCCAGGGGTCGTCTGAAGGTGTGAAGTTGACAAGTCCACCACCACAATAAAAGCATCGTATATGGTCTCCAACTCCTAAGAAAAAAGAATATATATATATATATATATATATATATATATTTATATATATATATATATATATATATATATATATATATATATATATGCGAACAAGCCTGAATGGTCCCCAGGACATATGCAACTGAAAACTCACACCCCAGAAGTGACTCGAACCCATACTCCCAGAAGCAACGCATCTGGTATGTACAAGACGCCTTAATCCACTTGACCATCACGACCGGACATAATGAGGTGATAGCCGAGGCTATTTGAACCACCCCACCGCCGGCACTCGGATAGTTATCTTGGGCATAGCATTTTACCAAATCACCTCATTCTTTGGGGCAACACGTGAGGAACACAAATGCGAACAAGCCTGAATGGTCCCCAGGACATATGCAACTGAAAACTCACACCCCAGAAGTGACTCGAACCCATACTCCCAGAAGCAACGCATCTGGTATGTACAAGACGCCTTAATCCACTTGACCATCACGACCGGACATAATGAGGTGATAGCCGAGGCTATTTGAACCACCCCACCGCCGGCACTCGGATAGTTATCTTGGGCATAGCATTTTACCAAATCACCTCATTCTTTGGGGCAACACGTGAGGAACACAAATGCGAACAAGCCTGAATGGTCCCCAGGACATATGCAACTGAAAACTCACACCCCAGAAGTGACTCGAACCCATACTCCCAGAAGCAACGCATCTGGTATGTACAAGACGCCTTAATCCACTTGACCATCACGACCGGACATAATGAGGTGATAGCCGAGGCTATTTGAACCACCCCACCGCCGGCACTCGGATAGTTATCTTGGGCATAGCATTTTACCAAATCACCTCATTCTTTGGGGCAACACGTGAGGAACACAAATGCGAACAAGCCTGAATGGTCCCCAGGACATATGCAACTGAAAACTCACACCCCAGAAGTGACTCGAACCCATACTCCCAGAAGCAACGCATCTGGTATGTACAAGACGCCTTAATCCACTTGACCATCACGACCGGACATAATGAGGTGATAGCCGAGGCTATTTGAACCACCCCACCGCCGGCACTCGGATAGTTATCTTGGGCATAGCATTTTACCAAATCACCTCATTCTTTGGGGCAACACGTGAGGAACACAAATGCGAACAAGCCTGAATGGTCCCCAGGACATATGCAACTGAAAACTCACACCCCAGAAGTGACTCGAACCCATACTCCCAGAAGCAACGCATCTGGTATGTACAAGACGCCTTAATCCACTTGACCATCACGACCGGACATAATGAGGTGATAGCCGAGGCTATTTGAACCACCCCACCGCCGGCACTCGGATAGTTATCTTGGGCATAGCATTTTACCAAATCACCTCATTTTGTCCGGTCGTGATGGTCAAGTGGATTAAGGCGTCTTGTACATACCAGATGCGTTGCTTCTGGGAGTATGGGTTCGAGTCACTTCTGGGGTGTGAGTTTTCAGTTGCATATGTCCTGGGGACCATTCAGGCTTGTTCGCATTTGTGTTCCTCACGTGTTGCCCCAAAGAATGAGGTGATTTGGTAAAATGCTATGCCCAAGATAACTATCCGAGTGCCGGCGGTGGGGTGGTTCAAATAGCCTCGGCTATCACCTCATTATGTCCGGTCGTGATGGTCAAGTGGATTAAGGCGTCTTGTACATACCAGATGCGTTGCTTCTGGGAGTATGGGTTCGAGTCACTTCTGGGGTGTGAGTTTTCAGTTGCATATGTCCTGGGGACCATTCAGGCTTGTTCGCATTTGTGTTCCTCACGTGTTGCCCCAAAGAATGAGGTGATTTGGTAAAATGCTATGCCCAAGATAACTATCCGAGTGCCGGCGGTGGGGTGGTTCAAATAGCCTCGGCTATCACCTCATTATGTCCGGTCGTGATGGTCAAGTGGATTAAGGCGTCTTGTACATACCAGATGCGTTGCTTCTGGGAGTATGGGTTCGAGTCACTTCTGGGGTGTGAGTTTTCAGTTGCATATGTCCTGGGGACCATTCAGGCTTGTTCGCATTTGTGTTCCTCACGTGTTGCCCCAAAGAATGAGGTGATTTGGTAAAATGCTATGCCCAAGATAACTATCCGAGTGCCGGCGGTGGGGTGGTTCAAATAGCCTCGGCTATCACCTCATTATGTCCGGTCGTGATGGTCAAGTGGATTAAGGCGTCTTGTACATACCAGATGCGTTGCTTCTGGGAGTATGGGTTCGAGTCACTTCTGGGGTGTGAGTTTTCAGTTGCATATGTCCTGGGGACCATTCAGGCTTGTTCGCATTTGTGTTCCTCACGTGTTGCCCCAAAGAATGAGGTGATTTGGTAAAATGCTATGCCCAAGATAACTATCCGAGTGCCGGCGGTGGGGTGGTTCAAATAGCCTCGGCTATCACCTCATTATGTCCGGTCGTGATGGTCAAGTGGATTAAGGCGTCTTGTACATACCAGATGCGTTGCTTCTGGGAGTATGGGTTCGAGTCACTTCTGGGGTGTGAGTTTTCAGTTGCATATGTCCTGGGGACCATTCAGGCTTGTTCGCATTTGTGTTCCTCACGTGTTGCCCCAAAGAATGAGGTGATTTGGTAAAATGCTATGCCCAAGATAACTATCCGAGTGCCGGCGGTGGGGTGGTTCAAATAGCCTCGGCTATCACCTCATTATGTCCGGTCGTGATGGTCAAGTGGATTAAGGCGTCTTGTACATACCAGATGCGTTGCTTCTGGGAGTATGGGTTCGAGTCACTTCTGGGGTGTGAGTTTTCAGTTGCATATGTCCTGGGGACCATTCAGGCTTGTTCGCATTTGTGTTCCTCACGTGTTGCCCCAAAGAATGAGGTGATTTGGTAAAATGCTATGCCCAAGATAACTATCCGAGTGCCGGCGGTGGGGTGGTTCAAATAGCCTCGGCTATCACCTCATTATGTCCGGTCGTGATGGTCAAGTGGATTAAGGCGTCTTGTACATACCAGATGCGTTGCTTCTGGGAGTATGGGTTCGAGTCACTTCTGGGGTGTGAGTTTTCAGTTGCATATGTCCTGGGGACCATTCAGGCTTGTTCGCATTTGTGTTCCTCACGTGTTGCCCCAAAGAATGAGGTGATTTGGTAAAATGCTATGCCCAAGATAACTATCCGAGTGCCGGCGGTGGGGTGGTTCAAATAGCCTCGGCTATCACCTCATTATGTCCGGTCGTGATGGTCAAGTGGATTAAGGCGTCTTGTACATACCAGATGCGTTGCTTCTGGGAGTATGGGTTCGAGTCACTTCTGGGGTGTGAGTTTTCAGTTGCATATGTCCTGGGGACCATTCAGGCTTGTTCGCATTTGTGTTCCTCACGTGTTGCCCCAAAGAATGAGGTGATTTGGTAAAATGCTATGCCCAAGATAACTATCCGAGTGCCGGCGGTGGGGTGGTTCAAATAGCCTCGGCTATCACCTCATTATGTCCGGTCGTGATGGTCAAGTGGATTAAGGCGTCTTGTACATACCAGATGCGTTGCTTCTGGGAGTATGGGTTCGAGTCACTTCTGGGGTGTGAGTTTTCAGTTGCATATGTCCTGGGGACCATTCAGGCTTGTTCGCATTTGTGTTCCTCACGTGTTGCCCCAAAGAATGAGGTGATTTGGTAAAATGCTATGCCCAAGATAACTATCCGAGTGCCGGCGGTGGGGTGGTTCAAATAGCCTCGGCTATCACCTCATTATGTCCGGTCGTGATGGTCAAGTGGATTAAGGCGTCTTGTACATACCAGATGCGTTGCTTCTGGGAGTATGGGTTCGAGTCACTTCTGGGGTGTGAGTTTTCAGTTATATATATATATATATATATATATATATATATATATATATATATATATATATATATATATATATATATATATATATATATATATATATATAAATGTGAAAGTAAATACTAGCACGTCTCAAACAGAGTGGGCTTGTGTGATTACATTAAGACATCAATAATAATAATAATAATAATAATAATAATAATAATAATAATAATAATAATAATAATAATAATATCTTCCAATACTTACCACAAGAGAAAAAGCCAGCTTGAGATAACTCTGCCGGAGACTGACCGCACATATCAGGCCAGATGATGCCGAATGATGCCAAACGAGACTTATACCCTGCCATCTCTGGGTAAATGGGCATAGAGAATGGTAGAATTCCAGAGTTTTCCTCACTCCATTCCACAGTACCTACAATTATTAAAATAATATATATATATATATATATATATATATATATATATATATATATATATATATATATATATATATATAAATATATATATATATATACGCTTACCGCTCCTATAAACACACACTATGAAAGATAACTATGTGTTCAAACACTCACACACTCACACACACACACACACACACACACACACACACACACACACACACACACACACACACACACACACACACACACACACACACACACACACACACACACACAGTGTGTGTGTGTGTGTATACCATGCAAGGTGATGGAGAAGATCGTGAGAAAAAACCTGGTAATACATCTGGAGAGAAGGGACTTCGTGACAAATCGCCAACATGGATTCAGGGAGGGTAAATCTTGCCTTACACGCTTGATAGAATTCTACGATCAGGTGACACGGATTAAGCAAGAAAGAGAGGGCTGGGCGGACTGCATTTTCTTGGATTGTCGGAAAGCCTTTGACACAGTACCGCATAAGAGGCTGGTACATAAGCTGGAGAGACAGGCAGGTGTAGCTGGTAAGGTGCTCCAGTGGATAAGGGAGTATCTAAGCAATAGGAAGCAGAGAGTTACGGTGAGGGGTGAGACCTCCGATTGGCGTGAAGTCACCAGTGGAGTCCCACAGGGCTCTGTACTCGGTCCTATCTTGTTTCTGATATATGTAAATGATCTCCCGGAGGGTATCGATTCATTTCTCTCAATGTTTGCGGACGATGCTAAAATTATGAGAAGGATTAAAACAGAAGAGGACTGTTTGAGGCTTCAAGAAGACCTAGACAAGCTGAAGGAATGGTCGAACAAATGGTTGTTAGAGTTTAACCCAACCAAATGTAATGTAATGAAGATAGGTGTAGGGAGCAGGAGGCCAGATACAAGGTATCATCTGGGAGAGGAAATTCTTCAGGAGTCAGAGAAGGAAAAAGACTTGGGGGTTGATATCACGCCAGACCTGTCTCCTGCAGCACATATCAAGCGGATAACATCAGCGGCATATGCCAGGCTGGCCAACATACGAACGGCATTCAGAAACTTGTGTAAAGAATCATTCAGAACTTTGTATACCACATATGTCAGGCCAATCCTGGAGTATGCAGCCCCAGCATGGAGTCCATATCTAGTCAAGGATAAGACTAAACTGGAAAAGGTTCAAAGGTTTGCCACCAGACTAGTACCCGAGCTGAGAGGTATGAGCTACGAGGAGAGACTACGGGAATTAAACTTCATTTCGCTGGAAGACAGAAGAGTTAGGGGGGACATGATCACCACATTCAAGATTCTGAAGGTGATTGATAGGGTAGATAAAGACAGTCTATTTAACACAAGGGGAACACGCACAAGGGGACACAGGTGGAAACTGAGTGCCCAAATGAGCCACAGAGATATTAGAAAGAACTTTTTTAGTGTCAGAGTGGTTGACAAATGGAATGCATTAGGGGGTGATGTGGTGGAGGCTGACTCCATACACAGTTTCAAGTGTAGATATGACAGAGCCCGATAGGCTCAGGAATCTGTACACCTGTTGATTGACGGTTGAGAGGCGGGACCAAAGAGCCAGAGCTCAACCCCCGCAAACACAACTAGGTGAGTACAACTAGGTGAGTACACACACACACACACACACACCCACACACACACACACACACACACACACAATCTTATTATCAAGCTATTCACAATGACTATACAAGCAACGTTATTCACAGTGACTATGAGATAACACATAATTGTGATGGATACTTACAACTGTTGGCTGAATTTCCGTCTCTTTCCAGTTGCAGGACGGAGTAGGTGAAATTCAATCCATAGGCGTAGACCATGTTGCTTAGCGCAATGCTGACATTTTCAGTACGTTCACCGGTGATGAAAGGACAGTGTGGAGCTGCAGTTATATGACGACTGCGGGGGGTGTCCTCCCCCTCCACCTATCCTCCAATTAAGGCGTAACAGAAACTGCATATGCAGTAATCCACGGATTTGGTGAAGTAGAATCCATCACTGGCTAAATCCCGGGGTAAAAGCCAGTCAACACGCCATCCCACAAAGGTGTCTAACCTCATCTGCTCACAACGCAAACGTTCCATGCTTCGGAAAGTTTTGCTGCGAAAGACATCCATGCTGGGTCGAACACTCAAAATTGTGGTAAAGGTTTGACCGTTTCCGGGCTATTTATCCTCGAGAATGGGGTGACGCATATCGCTACATATTCATTGAGAAATCTATGTATAAGCTTAAAGGTAAACCCAATTAGTTTAAGCAGAAGTATTGGGAAAGATGAAATAGCTGGCATCGCACAGATTGAAAAAAAAAATCTAATCTGTTCTGTCCGGTAGCGGATTAAAGTTTGCACTCGCTCTAAACACCGCTCGAGGGAGTAGTTTTTTTGTTGGGGATAAATATGATATATATTATTGTTGGATATTGTCTTCTGTGACGGTGGTGTTATGTTCGAGTCTCGACCTTACTCTCACGGTGAGTAGAGTAATCACCTCCATGATTTGGGTGATCATTGTAAGTTGATCTATTCTTATGCGAATTGTCTCAAGAATTCACAATCTTCTTACATCCATGGTTTTGTCTATTATGCAGTTATTCTTGTTCAACATTTCTCTTGTTAGAATTATGACATGAGTCTGTCTCATGCGATTCCTGGGGGGTGGGGGATTGAAGATTATGTGACATTCACCTCCACAGTTTGGTTGGTTGGTGTCATACCTATGTACTTAGATTGAAGGTTGCAGCCTTCGTGGGGGCAAGTGTGCATGTATACAACGATTGACTGCTGTAGAGGGTTCTCCTTCGGAACTGTTTTGATAAGGAGTTTGGAAGTCTTCTTGTTTTTGTAGAATATTATCGGGTCTATGTTTGGTTGGGAGTAGTGCATATGTATATATATATATATATATATATATATATATATATATATATATATATATATATATATATATATATATATATATATATATATATATATATGCTCCACCTTAGATTAATTTCTATAGTGAAGGAGATGTGAAGGGATGTACCAAACTCTCCACAACTTAGAAAAAAAATCATAGCTTGGTGCGAAGTTAATATAAAACATCATTGTTGAGAATATAGTATTACACAGATCTTACTGCTAGAATGGACTATAATCCACGTTTATTAAATAATAATAAATAATAAATAAATAATATAAAATATGAAACTATGGAGTATGATTAATCATTAATTGGAAACTATCCCGGGAGCCTGCGTGCACGCGCGTCACACACGACGAGGATAAAAGGGGGTGGGTAGATCACACTAATTCATTACTGCCCGCTCATCGCTCCCCTGTGTTTCATCTATAGCGCGTTGGGGGAAAAAAAAATGAACTCCATAGCCAAAATGAACTCTGTAGAAATTCATCACGGATACATGACGGATGAGGAGTTTAACAATCGAGAGTGTTGCATTGTGTACTCTGTAAATTGTATATCATGCTTCCCCTACGGCATGTCCCAGGACATTGCTGATAAATATTCTCATGCCACCGCTTACGCCAGAACGCAATTGTATAATCTAAAGAGATGCATCAGAGAAGACCGTCCAACACCTGGATCCATTCACATCAGCAGAGACAGTCAAGGACCAAGCTTAGTAGCCTTGGCAACGCAGTATGGATTAGGGAAGCCTATTGAGAGGAATGATATTGCTCAAGCCATTGCCGGTAAATGAAAAGATTACTCCATGGTTAAAGGGTTGCGTGCTGATACGAAAGAAAACCGCTTGTTATACTTGACAAAATCATTAGAAGAACTCTTATTGTATATTGAAGATACCGAGGAGATCACGGAAGTTATTCTTCCCTGGGGTGTGGGTATGACAGGTCGGTGTGAAGATGCAGAGTGGGAAACTACTCACCTCCCCATTATTCAAAATATGCAGGGGAGATTAAACCCTTATAACGTCAAAGTGATTTTAGTCCGAACCATGGAAACAGGAACGAAACAAAACAGGAAACCCAGCAACCTTCGCACGACCGTATAAAGGGGCGGCTGCTCTCCCCTCTCCGACTCATTTCCTCTACTCTACCCATTCAGATAAGATGTTGACGACTGTAACTGGCAGCCTTTCATCTTTTTCGGAGTACTCTTACTCCGACTGCATCTTCTATGATATGGACGCCTGTAGTGTGATGACGAGTGGGGTGGTTGAAGAATTATGGAGTCGTTTTCCCTATGCTCGCATTCATCGGAGCAAACTACCCTACAAAAATCGTGCAGAGAGAAGAGACCGAGCCCTGCCTGGAGAGATTGTCTATGGTGAACCCCCTCAATTCAACAATCGAATTGGTGATGACCCGCATCTACCTCATCTCATCGGATTAATAACTCATCACGCCGGAGGGAAATCATCTAAACCCCTGAACATGACGATGAAGGAAATCGAGACGTTATATGCTGTCGACCCACACTACTACAGAGGCTTACAGTTGGATACAGAAGAAATGCGTCGCTATTGGTTTACAAAATCTCTGCGTAAGGCCTTTGCAATCATCTTAACAAGAGAAGAAGAATATAAAATTAACCGCATAATTTTCCCTTTTGGACTTGGGATGTGCTGTGGTCAGTACTGGAAGAGCTACAATCAAGAAGTGTGGAGACAGAAATATCTACCCATAATGATGAAGTTGGAGCGGTATTATCATCGTCGCGGGTTGAAATTTGTGATGGTTGACTCTGCAAGCAATGCAATCCCTGTAGCATTGCCTACACACGGTGTGCTTACACATAAGTTAAGTGAAGGAGTTGCCTCTGCTTATCATCGGATGAAGAACAACAACTTGAACGCAGATGTGGATGAAGCTGGAGGTGAAACTACAAAACCCCATTGCAAAGCTGTGCCTATAATAGATCTCACAGGAGATATCGAAGTGATCGATTTAACAGTTGACTAGAAATATATATATATATATATAAACTATTGACTTTATTTATTTACTATTGTTACCATTTTCCATGCTTGCAATTAATAATAATAATAAAAAAAAAATTATACTCTGTGTTCATCTTCCCGCTTTAACAAACAGTTGAGTGTGTTTATAGATGTGATAGAGGAATGAAAAAGAGTAACTGATAACTCTATACTGTATATAATTCTTACATCCGCAAA
Organism: Procambarus clarkii; assembly: GCF_040958095.1. NCBI lineage: Eukaryota > Metazoa > Arthropoda > Malacostraca > Decapoda > Cambaridae > Procambarus > Procambarus clarkii. The sequence goes on along the minus strand of NC_091151.1, from coordinate 23,434,253 downwards.
CTTGCGTTTAATAACTGTCAAGATGTGTTCAAGGTACATGCTTCAGAAACTAACCAGTCTTAAAGAGTGTAAAGTAGAAGGTGATTATCTGGCAATGGATGAGATCCATCCTGGTGACTGTATAGTGTATGATATTCCTTCAATTCACACCCATTCAGGAGGAACGTCTTGCTAGATCTGGGAAATGTATCCTTATACACGAGTACAGCGAGCGGTCCAACCATTAAGTAACTATGTGGTGGTGGCTGATCGCGTTAAAGTGGGAGGAGCTGTCTTTTCTCCTTCCCCCTCACCAGAAAGTCTACCACATGTTATAGCTATTGTGACCAGATATAGCTTAGGACCACCAATAGAAAATAATGCTGTTAACCAAAAAATTCTATTAGAGCAGTGTGGGGAGGATAGAGATTGTATAATGGAGGGACTCCGCAATGATACTAAGATCAAGAGACGATGGAGCTTTAAACTATGCATTAATCAAATTTTAAGCATGACTAAGCGACATAATTCAATCAAGCGCATTAAAATTCCTCATGGCTTGGGAATGATTGACAGTGATGACTTGAATCCTGATGAAAAGCTTGAATGGGAGGTCCACTACTACACAGCTCTGGCTCACTTAGCCATGGTGTTAAAGAAACATGGAAAACAACTCATAATAGTTGAAAAACAAAAAAAAAAACTTTTTGAAACTCCGCTGATAACTGCATTAAGCTGAGTGATATGTCTCTGTCTGTCTGATAGTTAATATGTTTTGTTTTTACCATGATAAATATGTAAGTGTCTACCAGTCATTGAATAAAACGTAATATGAGAAATATTAACTTTCACCTATGTCTGTCTGTCTGTCTGTGTCTGTCTGTCTGTCTGACAGTTATTATGTTTTTTTTTTTTACCAAGATAAATATGTAAGTGTCTACCAGTCATTGAATAAAACGTGATAAGAGAAAGATTAACTTTTTTTCACCTATTATGTTAACACGAGTCTCTGTTTTTTCTGTTGGATCGAACGATTACTAATGGTTGATGATGCGTGTAAACTCACGCTATGGATGGTGTTTACTCTGATAAACAGTTAGGCTGGAGAGGGCTTGAACGGATATAATTATGTTCGATGATCTAAGACTGAGGAAATGGAGCTTGGTTAATGTCCAGATTAATTTTACTATGTTAGAAATAAGGCGATCTTAAATCTCAGGGTGATTTAGATGGAAAATAAAAAACTTGTACAAAAATGAACTAAGCTGAAACTTGTTAACTGAACCGGTTTTATTTACTATGACTGAAAATGTAGTTGGTGTTCAAATCTCAGGGGAATTGGACTGATAGTAATAAATTTACAGGAGAGAACTAAGTTAGGGGACGAGAGCTAGAGCTCAGTAACTGACTTGATCATATTTACTAACTTTGAAGTATGTCTGCTTTAAATTTCAGGGAAAATTGGTCAGTTACTAGCGATCTTGTACAAATGAACTAAGCTGGGGACAAGAGCTAGAGTTTTATAATTGTTTACATCATATTTACTATGAAATACAGAGGGTAAAAATTTCAGGGGAATTGATAGGATATTTACAAAGATACGAGAGAGAACTAAGGTGGGGACGAGAGCTGGAGCTCGTTAACTGTTTTGATCTTATTTACGGTGTCTGAAATACAGAGGGTAAAAATTACAGTGAAATTGATGGGTTATTTACAAATATACGAGAGAGAACTAAGTTGGGGGACGAGAGCTAGAGCTCAGTAACTGACTTGATCTTATTTACTAACTTTGAAGTATGTCTCCTTTAAATTTCGGGGAAAATTGATCTGTTACTAACGATCTTGTACAAATGAACTAAGCTGGGGACAAGAGCTAGAGTTTGATAATTGTTTGGATTTACTAAACTAAGTCTGAAATACAGAGGGTAGAAATTTCAGGGAATTTGAATAAGTATTAACGAAGATGTGTGAGGGAAGTAAGGTGGAGGACAAGAGCTGGAGCTCGGTAACTAAATTACTGTATTGAACTACGTTTGAAATATGATTATTTTTTAATTTTAGATGGATTGGACTGTTTGTATTCATTATACGACAGGGGACTAAGGCAGGATAGGAGCTGAAGCTCGATACCAAATTATTGTATTTTAATATGTTTGAAATAGCTGTGTTTTAAATCTCGAAGAAAATCATTGGATACTAGAGAAGATGTATTAGTAAAAACTAGTCCCTGGCTTTGTTTATATATGTAAAACTGAAATAGTTTTAATGAAAAGGAACTATGAATGAACAATATGAAGGAGAGACAGAGACATAGACAGAGAGAGAGAGAGAGAGAGAGACAGAGACAGAGACAGAGAGAGAGACAGAGACAGAGACAGAGAGAGAGAGAGAGAGAGAGAGAGAGAGAGAGAGAGAGAGAGAGAGAGAGAGAGAGAGATAGAGAGAGACAGAGACAGAGACAGAGACAGAGACAGAGACAGAGACAGAGACAGAGACAGAGACAGAGACAGAGAGAGCGAGAGAGACAGAGACAGACAGAGAGAGAGACAGAGACAGACAGAGAGAGAGAGTGAGAAAGAGAGAGAGAGAGAGAGAGAGACGGAGACAGAGACAGAGACAGAGACAGATAGAGAGAGTCGCGGACCCTGGCGAAACGCATTGGTAATGGGTGCCCCACCACTTCCGGGGTGTCTGAGGAGAAATACCCGAGCTACTTGGAAAGTCGTTCAGTCGGGCTCCAACCTGCGACCCGTACGCTTACCCCTCCGCGGACATTGAAAAACGCTTAAGGTAATGGTACACAGTCCTCCTGCAGGAGTCTTCGCCCCCATCCTCGCACACTTAGCACTTCCTGTAGGAGGAGTTAAATGGTTTGTCTAACCGCATAATGGCCTGCTGCAGTCTCACAACGAGAGTGACTTCACTCTTTCATGACCCGAACACACAGAAAAAAGCCAGGTGCAGTCCCGGGTCTTTTCCATGCATTTCTTACAACCCACTTAAGGGCTTCCTGTAGGTGGGAGTTAATGGTTTTGTCTAACCGCATAATGACCAGAGCACTCTCACGACGACGAGGGGAAGCCCCCCACTCACCATTCCCTCAATCCATCCATCCCATACCTCAAACAACATAACAGACTGTGATGACTCTAATCAATACTCAATCTCTACTTACTCACAATCATCAAATTATTATCCCTACACAGGATTAAGTCTATGCTAAACACACATACATATTCATTTACTCCACCACTTACTCTCTCACACAACAAGAACTCCAATCTTTCCTGACCACTTACCACAACTCTCGAGGACTAGACCCGCGCGCGCTCCAATTACCTCCGACACGCGCCAAACTTCCGGGAAATTCCCCCAAACCCGTGAGGACTAGACACCCGTGCGCCACCTGTCGGGTGGCACTCACCTGAGTGCCACCTGGCAGGTGCAGCTCGCGGTTCTAGTCCTCAACTTCACTACTGTAGTGGTGTGTGTTTGGTCTTGTCTTGTTAGTATCTGGTAATGGTCTATGTTTATTTATTTTTTATTTATTTATTTATATACAAGAAGGTACATTGGGTTTGAGAGAATACATAGCATGGTATTTACAATCTTGTAAAGCCACTAGTACGCGCAGCGTTTCGGGCAGGTCCTTAATCTAACAGATAATTTTTAGTAGATAAATTATATAGTTCCTTGATGACCTCCATGGCAGTGACCATTTCCCAGTCCTTGTTACCTTTTTCTCTCTTCACCCTCCCCCTCTCCTTCTCTAGGTGGCAGTTTGCCGAAGCTGACTGGCGCCTATTTACCCTCCTCTATCTCCGACCTCTCTATTCTGCTTCTCCCTTGCGCCCTCCTCCTTTTTCATAACACCGTCTTCGACGCTGCCCTCTGCTCTATCTCTCGGGGAAAGCGGAAGTGTGTTCCCTGGTGGAATGTGAATTGTGCTCAAGCTGTCCGCTTTAAACAACCCATCCTCCGAATTGACAGTACGTTTTACTGCTAAGTGTAATAGTACATTTCCTGACTATCATACATAGTACATAATTGCATTTATGGGGCTGGTACATTTACCTCTCCATTTAATTCTCCTCGTTTTCTGTTAAAACATTCAGAATTTTAGGATGAAGCTTTAAAATTCAATTTATCAATCAATCAATCAATTAAATATAGGTCAAGATACCCTAATGGGTGAGCGTGGAAGTGGGGATAGGGGAAGAATTAGTGGGGGTGAGAGGAAGGGTTTTCAATATGAGGTAAAGTGGCAGGGCTAGACCCAGCTGCATGGCATTGAAATCGTTATGACCAGACTAGGCAATGAAGGCAAGGAATCGGATCTTTGTGACAACATTTCGTCTTTCTGAGCACCCACGGAGATAGCAGCCCTCAGCTGGGTGTGCCCTGGAGGCTCACACCAGATGTGGTCTTAGATCTGCTAATCAGCATCGTGCCCCCACTCAAGGCACCAGAAAACGGGAGCTAGCTAGTCCCCCCCCCCCCTAAAGAGGGGGGGGGAGAAGAGTTAGGAGGCTATAGTTGGAAGTTTGGTGATTTGAGTAGTGGTATATTAGAGGAGAGGGGTCATGTAAAGGACAGAGCAAGAGGTGGATTGTCGATCAGGTTAAAGAGGTTGTGCGTATGTCTGGGTCTGCTTAGGACGTTTCTGAAGAACGCGTCGTAGTTGTCATGATAGGTGAGAATTCTATTAATCTGTTTCTTCCCCATAGTATCCCAGGTTATGTTCAGAGGTGGGATGTTCGCCCACTCATGCAGGGCCTCACTGGTGGTGAAGTCCTGCCATTGGGTATCGAACACCCATCTCAGAGCCCTGTTCTGGGTACGCTGGAGTTTCTTCCTATTTGTTGGTGCTGCAAGTGAGAGTGGGATCGGTGCATATGTTAGGAGTGGGAGAATAAGAGTTTTGTAAAGATAGAGCTTGGTGGCTTGGGAGGCATGTTTGAGTGGGAAGAGTTTTGATAGAGCGTTTAAGGATATAGCTTTCTTGGGTGTTATATGTGTGTGAAAACGAAGGTTAGAGTCTAATGTGAGTCCAAGTACTGTGGTGTTGTTGACTCTTGGGATCTGGGTTGCATCTGGTGATTGAGAGTAGAGTTTTACTGGGTCAGGGTTACGTCGTTTGTTGTAGAAGAAGTATGTAATTTTAGACTTGTTGGGGTTTGTTTTTATTCGGCAGTCGTGTTCCCAGAGGGTGACTTTGTCTATTTCTTGCTGTGCTTTCCGTGTGAGGGCTTTAATCGTATAGTCCGAGATCAGATGGGTTACGTCGTCAACGTAGCAAAGGGTCATTGATGTCCAGTATATTGGGTCAGGAATGTCGTTTATATAGAGTATGTATAAGGTTGGTGAGAGAACTGAGCCCTGGGGGACACCTGCATTTAGGTTGAAGTAACCTGACAGCTTGCTGAGGAACTTGATCTGCATCTTTCTATTTGTTAGAAAGCTGCAAAGTAACCTCTGCATGTTGTCAGATAGTTGAAATAGAGTGCAGAGTTTGTAACGTAGGCCGTCGTGCCATACTGTGTCAAAAGCCTTTTCGACGTCCTTTGCAATGAGGGCCGTCTTGGCCCTCTGGTGCTTATTTATGGAGAGGTAGTTTGTTATTATGTTCAGTGCGTCTTGTGTTGAGCGGTGTTGTCTGAAGCCAATTTGTTTGTCTGTCAATATGTTTTTGTGTTTTAGGTGATTCCTGAGTTTATGATTAATGAGTTTTCCATATACTTTCCCTAGTGTCTCTAGTAGGCTGATCGGTCTGTAGTTTTTGTGGTCTGTCGGGGATTTTTGGGGTTTTGGAATGAGGATTGCTCTGGCTTCTTTGAATGGGCTTGGGAAATATCTTGATGCTAGTGAGGCGTTGTAGACGTCAGTGAGTGCAAAGATTAGGGGTTCTGGAAGTTGCTTGAGGAGAGCTTGGCCAATGCCGGTGGCTCCTGGGGCTTTACGTCTGGAGTTCTTGAGCATGAGTTTAACTTCTTCAGGTAGTATTGATTCTGTGAGGTCACTTTGTAAGTCGTCTAGTGTCGTGAGGTCAATGGTAGGGTAGTGTGTGATGGCCTGAGGGCTGTGTTGGATCCATGTTTCTACTCTGTTTATGTTTTGTATTGCTGTTGGCTGGGGGGGGGGGGGATTGAAGATGTTCTGCCAGTGCAAAGAAATTCAATTTACTATACCCACGGTTTAAATATAAGGAGTTGTTTTTCAGTTTTATTAAACAATAGAGATTTTATACAAAATTTGAAAATATCCTGAATTACTTTACAATTCATTGAAATATTTTAGTTTTGTTTTATTTGTTTTATAAAACTGTAATATCAATATAGCTATGGGTTAAGTATTAATTGTAATTAAGAAGCAATAAAATGCTTATCTTCAAAAACGAAGACAGTTAGGTGAGGGTGTGGTTTTCTATTCAGCTTTTCAGATAAATTCAAATATTCACAATACATATTTGACTACGATTTAATACTAAGTGTAAATAAGTACAATTCCTGACTTCCATACAAAGTACATAATTGCATTATGGGGCTATTACATTTACCTCCCCATTTTTGGAGGACGGGCAGCTTTAAGCGTGCAGTCTGGAAGAAACACCGCCGCCGGCAGACGGCTGATTCTTTCTTTTTGTTTCGGAAGGCGAATGCGGTGGCCCGTAAGACCATCTGTAAAGCTAAACGTGAGTGTTGGAAGAGTTATGTTTCCACCATTACGTTCAAAACTCCTCTGCCGCAGATCTGGAAGCGTATCCACAAGATAGTGGGTAAGTTCGTTCCTGATGTCTCACCGATCCTTCACCTCCGTGGTACTTTTGTGGCGGACCCGTTGCAGGTCGCAACCGAACTGGGTTCCCACTTTTCATATGATAGCTCTGGCTCTCATCTTCCTCAATCTCATCCTTTAGATTTCTGCACTCGTCTTCGGCTTCCCTATAACGATCCCTTTTCTCTCTCTGAACTTCAGTCTGCCCTGGCCCTCTGCGGTTCTATGGTGGCGGGCTCCGATGGCATTCATTAAGAGATGCTTCTCCATCTCCCTCCGTACATGTCTCAGTATTTACTGAGTCTGTATTATCGGGTCTGGGCGTCGTCGTCAGTACCTGAAGACTGGCTCGATGCTGTTGTCCTCCCTGTTCGGAAACCAGGGTGTCTCGGGACATCCCCTAAGGACTTCTGCCCTATTGCCCTCACGAGTTGTGTCTGCAAACTCATTGAACATATGGTTAACGTTCGTCTGATGTGGTTCTTAGAACATTATCACCACCTCTCTCCATCTCAATATGATTTTCGGACGTGCCGCTGCACAGCAGCTCCTTGTATTGTTCCTTCCTTGCCCCCGTGGAGAGTCCTCCTTCCGAAATTTTGTACTTCCTTGACCCGCATCACTAAAGCTTTTGCCTCCTCTATGGTTCGGAAACGCCTTTTCCTTGAGCACTTTTCTTCACACTCCCATCCCGTTTCCATCTTCACTGATGGGTCTAAGTCTGCGGATGGTGTAGGCTACCCTATTGTTTTTCCTGACCGCACATATATGTGTCGCTTACCTCTGGAGACTAGCATCTTCACAGCAGAACTTTATGCTAGTCTCTATGCTCTTCGACTCCTGCTTTCTCGTTGTCAATCCTCCTTTGTGGTTGTAGTTGACTCTCGTAGTGCCTTCATGGCTCTAGGGTCTTTTAATCCAGTCCATCCGGTGGTCGTCGAAATTCAACATTGGCTGTTTCTTATCCCCAGTAAATTTAAATCCATAGAGTTTTGCTGGGTTCCCAGCCATATTGGTGTTTATTTGAATGAGCGTGTGGATGCTGCCTCTAGACAAGCTATCCGCTCTTGTCCCATCTCCCATAAAGGTACTCCCTTTCCCGACTTTTACCCGGTTATTCGTTCCTCAATCCTTGCCCGTTGGCAGTGTTGTTGATCTTCTGTTGTTGGTAACAAACTGCGTACTCTTAAGCCCCGTGTCCCCGTGGCCTTCCTCCTACCACCATAACCGGCGATGGAAAACGACTCTAGCAAGGTTACATATTGGCCATACATACTTAACTCACGGTCAAATAATGGAGTGCCGCCTTGCTCCTTATTGTTCAAATTGCATTGTCTCTTTTACAGTCATGCATATCCTTGTTGAATGTCCTGACTTCAAGGATGAACGTGTCTTGCTTTCTGACCGTCCCTCGCGGTCACTTGTCCCTTGATAGAATTCTTGGTGATTTTGATATTGTTCGCCTTATGCGTTTCTGTTATCGTATTGGCATCCTTGGTGATATTTAGCGCCCTCTGATTATTCCGCACTTTGATGGTGCTACATAGACTTCCCGGTGTGGTGCCTTCTTTTGATAATTACTTACTTCACCCATCCCATCCTAAATCTTTATCCTGACCCCATCCAAGTGCTATATAGTCATAATGGCTTGGCGCCTTCTCCTGATAGGTCTCTTCCCTTCTCACTGCCGACCAAACCAACATGGCCAGTCATTCCTCCCCAACACTCACCCTCTCGGTCATGTCACAACTAATAGTCATTACATTGGCTGTTTGGCTGTTTAATTCTAATCATTACAGAGTCTGAACTGAATATTTTGATTTGTTGAATATATGTTAGATTTTTTCTCCACACCTTAATTCACCAACGAGGCTCACCAACGAGGCTCACCAACGAGGCTCACCAACGAGGCTCACCAACGAGACCTAAGAAAGTAGTTCCGTTCCTCAATCTTCGTGGTGACGTGGAGCTAACTGACGTCACAAATGTCACGTCACTCAGTAATATTATTATAATTTATATATTGAGAACAGGAATAATCCTCATAATAACTCGGTTTAAGTAGTAATAATTCTTATTTAGTCATGTAAACTTAACAGAGGACGAATCCTCATTGCTGTACATTATTATAAATATTTATTAGGTTTATAATAAATATTAATTATGTTATAAGTGGGAAATATTCCCCACAGTCCTGCATTTGACGGAATTCTCACCTTTCTTCGCGCACTGGCAAAGGCATCTGTCACAGCGTGTGATGACGGGTCATTCTGGTGTTCTCAGAATAGTTATGTTTTTCCGGACAGCAGTGCCTGTATCTCTTCATCGTTTTCGTCGAACCAGTCCCAGTTTCTGCGGGACGCTAGTCCGAGGTGCTCAACGCATGCGAGTAGACTGAATCCCAAAAGGCTGCATACGCTTCCTTAGTGCTGTCCTGAACATTCTGGGGTGTGTCTTGCATACTTCTTTCTTGGTCGTTGGAGAATTCTTCAGCAACTCTACTGATCTTCAGCTTGGAGACAATCTCTTCTGACCTTGAGGTCTTCTCTTGGGTTGAGTGCGAAGGTTGTATTTGGATCAGATAAAGCGGTGGTCTGTCCAGCAGTCGATGCCATATATGACCTCAACCACTCTCATGTCCTGCCTGTAAGTTCAAGCAAGCTAATACATTGGCTGCTTGAATTTTCTCTCAATTTATGTCTGTCAAAGCCAAATTTCATGGGAGAGACATGAAATATCTTATTAACTGATAACGGTTTCCACAGGAACAACCTCCCTTAACACTTAGGACAACCAATCGTTAACTTGGCTTCATCAACCATTTCTGGTACTCACCTGAGACAATGGAGCTTACTGTCGTTCGGGTAATCACAATTCATGTCCAACAAATCTCGATATCATGTCAAATGGACAAGTATTCGTCATGCAGAATTATCATGCATTAATCTGTAGCAAGCTAAATGTGTATGTATGTAATCCTCAGAAAATTACTCACTCAACCACGAACTTCATTTAAAGATAAGTTACGCGTTAACTGCCTTTGATATCTGACATAACCTGTCCAATTGCTGAGAAGGTTAAAACCCATTAGTGGTTCGCACTGAGCTGAGCCCAACCACTTGGTTTGCACGGTAGGGCGATAGTCTCGCTTCATGCAGGTTGGCGTTCAATCCCCGACGGTCCAAGTTGTTGCACACTATTCCTTCCTTTCGGTCTATCCTAAATCCTTCGCCCTTTGAAATGGTATATAAACGTAATGGCTTGGCGCTTTCTTCTGATAGTTGCTATGCCTCCACCCTGATCTTCACACATAAATATAATCTATCAATAATACCGAATACTGTGTTTATTGTGGTTAGGACCTCTTTCACACTTTTATGCAACTACTCAGGTACTTAATGGTGGAGGTCTCCTTCATACAGTCGCATGCACTAGTCTTCTTAGGATAATGTATCACTGAGTACAACATTCCCTTATAACACATGGTAGATAGGTGATGAACAGGTAGCTGGTAACAATGATCCGTTGGCAGGTAACTCTTTTGGGGTTCAACTCCTAACTTTGGCATTTTCCACACTTATAGGTAGCTACTCCTGTTGGTGTGTAACACACACTTGATGTTCCTGAAACAAGACAGATGAACAACAAGCAGCTGAAGTCTCGTTCCCTTGACAACCAATATTATGGTGAACATGCAGACAATACTCGTGGCAGTGCTTCACAATGGTCCAATGTTGGCAAGAACTATTTTACCCTTCTTATGTCAATGAGGAAATAGATGAACCTTGATCATGCAGCAACACTTTGAAATTCAATATTTCTCATCTTTCACCACTTCGTGGTGCTCCTTGATAACTCAGTTACGTCAAAAATTACACAGCTGTGATTCTAGGTGTCCATGACACATCTATAGTAATAAGTATCTTCTTGCATAACTTAAGGCTTGAGTTTGGTGAAATGATAAATTATCTATTTGACTTAATAGACAGTAAGTAATCAACCACCAAACAGGCTTGCCAGTAAAACACATAATGTTTCCAAACGTTTTTAATTAGTCACAAAATGGTGACATTATAACTATTACACAGGGAAATCACACTAACGTAATATATACATATCAATGAGAAAATCCACTGGAGCTCTGAGTTGATTCAAACCTGCAACCAAGAGAATCCCAGCCACTGATGTTAACTACTGAACCACCTTGACTTGGTAAAAGTCTTACAACCAGATTTCAACTGAAATCACAGGAAGTCTGAAGGCCTATCCTGAAGCCAGTCAACGTTTTACATATGATCCCCAATCACCCCGGAGTAGGCAATGTAGTTCATCCACCGTACCCCCTCCCTGTCCAGCTCGTTGCTGCCATGAGAGGGCTTGGTGGGCGGATGCCAGAGTATGATGCTCCTTGGGGCAGTCTGCCTGTCCTTTTGTAGCCATGTGCTCCTGCTGCTGTCCTCACGAATTTTGCTAGACGCCTTTTCCTTTTCCTTTTGTTTCGTTCTTCTCCGCCCTCTTCTCCTTTCTCGTTGTCATTTCCTGCTGACCTTGTGCCTGTTTTGATCATTCTTTTGGCCTACTTTTGTTTTGACACCCGGGTGTTTGAGGAGGCATACTCTTGCACCTGTAGAACTGTAGTACCCAACGTCTCGAGCGAGGGGGAACCTTTTATTGACAATCCCCCTATCGTCTCTGAACCCGATCTCGACGGACTGACGGTTCTTAAGGTGGCGTTTGTCGGGCGTATACTCACGACGCACCCCTAGGGGGCCCCGGCTTGATCGGCGATAGCTTCTTGTTGGGTGTCCTACCTCTAATCGTGGCTCCATGGTGGGTGTGGGGGAGGCACATTCGTGGATGAAAGTGGGTTTTTCGTATGTATGTTGATGAATGTTCCTCTTGTTTCCTCTCAGGCTCGTGGGGTGGGCGAACAAGCCCTTGAGTCGGACTGTATTGGAAGACTGGGCTCTAGCCCCCGCTGCGTTGGGCCCCGACCTTGCTCCTCCTTTGACCCTCTTGACTACTCCTCTCGGCTCCCCTCCCTCCTATGTGGTTGGGTCGAGCCCCAAGCCCCCAATGGTGACTACCTCGTCCCCTGGCACGGCTCGGTCTCTTGTTGTAACTACTGCGCCTTTTAACCCCTCTCTCTCTGAGGGTTCTCAACGCCGTCCTCGACACGGCCACAGATTCCTTCCTGTTCTGATGCTTATAAAGTTTATGAGGACCTTGTTTGGTCCTGCTTCGTGGGCCAAATACTTTGATCTCCTCCCTCTTGATTCTTTGCCTCCTGACGATTTCTCCCTTCATAGGCACCTTGTTGATTCCATAGATGCCTCTGTCACCTTCAACCCCTCCCGTCTCGGTACCCGTGTCGTTGCTGCTGCTTCTCAGGATGCGGCCCTCCCACTTGGCTGCTTTATCCTGCCTTGGCGAGGCCTCTGTTTGGGTCTCCAAGAGCGCTCGGTTGAATGCCAGTGTTAGCACTATTCTCCTTCCGCCCTATGTTGCAACCGGTGTTCGGAATCTACATGACTGCCACGATGATATTCAGCATATCCTTGAGGCCCAGGGCCATTCTGTCCTCCAGGTGGACATGTTTACTCGTCCCCCTCGCGGTCGTCGCCGTCAGCCCCTTCGTGTTGTGAAGGTTACTTTTGATGGTAGGACCCTTCCGCCCTGTTATTCTTGCTGGTGCCAGGTGCTCCCTCCTGGAGTACATTCCCTCTCCTCGTCTCTGTAATAAGTGCTGGAGGTTTGGGCATGGTGCTCCCCGCTGCTCTGGAACTGTCTCTCTGTTCTTTGTGTGGTGGGCGAAGGTCACTCGAAGTCGGAGTGCACTTCTTCCCAGGCTCGCTGCCTCAATTGCGGTGAGGCCCACCCTACCTTCTCCCGTGCCTGTATTCATTACAAGCTTGAGGCAGCCGTCCTCAACTTGAAGCACCGGGAGCGTTTATTTTTTCCTGAGGCGAGGCGCCAGGTTCGCCGGCTCCCGCCTTATGCTAACGTCTCTTATGCTTATGTGTTGCGCTCTTCCTCTCCTCGTCCTTCCCACCTTCCTCAGACTCACAACCGTTTCCGGGCCTTGGACCCTGATACGCCCACTGCCCCCTCCTCTGTTCCTTTGAGTTCTGTCCCGAAGGGTCCCCTCCTGGTCCTCTGTCTGGGGTTGCCTTTCTTTCTGCCCGGTCTGTTATGTCTCCTGTGTCATCTTCCCCGTCTCCCTCCGATCCTCCTTCCCATCCTTCTCTTACGTCTCTTGGCTCTCCCCGCCGCCTGTCAGTGCGGGCTGATGTCCATCGCTCTCCCAACGGCCGTCGTGTGTGCTCTCGTTCAGCTTCTGTTGAGACGCTGGAATCCATTGCCCAGTACGTAGTTGCTGGGACACCTGTCTCTTTAAGTCAGAAGCATAAGCCTGGCTCCTCTCCTTCCTCCTCCTCGGCGGGTAAGAAGGCTTTGCTTTCTTCCTTGGCCCCTGCTTCAACCTTTCTCGCTTCTTCCCCTCCCATTTCGGTGGCTGCGCCCCCTGTTCCTGTGATGGAGGTTTCTTTGGCCCCCGCTTCCCTCTCGGTTGCTGCCCTTGCTGAAGTGCGCTCCCCTCTTTCTACTCCTTCTCTTTCTGCTGCTGTCCTTGACTGCTCCTGTTGGTTGTCTCCTCCTCTTCTTCCTCCTCCTCCTCCTCCTCCGGAGCCCGCCCGTCCACCTCTGGAGCCAGATTCAAGAAGCAGTTACGCAAGTACTTACGAACGTGTACATCTTTCCTCAATCTTTGACGGCTTTGTTTACAGTTATTAAACAGTTTACAATCATGAAAACTTGCCAATCAACTTTTATTATTGTTATAAATAGCCTCCTGGTGCTTCGGGGCTCATTAACTGTTCAATAATTGTAAACAAAGCCGTCAAAGATTGAAGAAAGATGCACACGTTCGTAAGTACTTGCGTAACTGCTTCGTGAATCTGGCCCCTGGTCATTTCTCCCGCTTCCTTCCATCCGTCTCTGCTCAGTTTACCCATGCCCCCTAACCCTGACTTTGCTGACCCAGATCCCGTCCCTGATCTTCTTTAACGTGCTATGTTCCTCTTTTGCCTTTTTTTTTGTTCTCTTGTTGTCCTTTCTCTTCTCGTCGATGTCTATTATTCAATGGAACGTTCAGGAGTATTATGCCAATTTCCTTGAACTCCAACTTCTGATTTCGCGGTTTTCGACTCTTTGTGTCTGTCTCCAGGAGCCGATGCTTGGTGCTCGTCCTGGTCGTTTTCGTGGCTATTCCTTTCTCTCCCCCCCCCCCCTCCAGCTGTTGCTGGGGCTCCTAACTCTTCTGCTCTCTTGATTCGTTCTGATGTTTCCATTGTCCCATTGCTTTTTCCTTCGCCTCTCGCCATTGTTCTGCTGCTCATATCTTTGTGGGGAAATTGTACACCGTTTGTTCCATTTATCTCCCCCCCCCCCCCCGAGTGTCCTGCTTTCTCTTCCCGATCTGAAACACTTACTGGACTCCTTGCTGGAGCCTGTGCTCCTGCTGGAAGATTCCAATTGTCGTCATTCCCTTTGGGGTGATGTTCTAACGAACACCCGGGGTCGCCTTCCTTAGCCGTTTATCCTCTCTTCTTCCCTGTCTTTTGTGAATTCGGGTGAGCCCACGTATTTGGACTCTTGGACTCGCACCCTTTCCTGTCTTGATCTTTCTCTTTGCTCGTCTTCTCTTTATTTAGATTTCACGTGGCAGGTTCTTGATGACCTCCATGGCAGTGACCATTTCCCCATTCTTGTTACCTTTTTCTCTTTTGACCCTCCCCTCTCATTCCCTAGGTGGCAGTTTGCTAAGACGGACTGGAACCTATTTACCTTCAGTGCTGCTCGCTCTGACCTCTCCGTTCTGCCTCTACCTCGATCTCTCCTCCTTTTTCATGATACTGTCTTCGACGCTGCCCTCTGCTCTATTCCTCGCTCTTCCTCTCGGGGTCCACGGAAGTGCATTCCCTGGTGGAATGCGGACTGTGCTCGGGCTGTCCGCTATTAGCGTGCAGCCTGGAAGAGAGACCGCTGTCAGCAGACAACTGATTCTTTTCCTTTCTTTCGGAAGGCGAGTGCGGGGGCCCGTAGGACCATCCGTACGGCTAAACATGAATGTTGGGCATCTTATGTCTCCACTATTACATCTGAAACTTCTCTACCACAGATCTGGAAGCGTATCTGCAAGATAGCGGGTAAGCTCGTTCCTGATGTTTCGCCGGTCCTTCACTTCCATGGTACTCTTGTGGGGGGACGCGTTGCAGGTCGCTACCGAACTGGGTTCCCACTTTTCTTCTTTTAGCTCTGGTCTTCATCTTCCCCAATCTTTCCTTCTTCGTAAACCTGTCCTTGAATCTCGTCCTTTAGATTTCTGCACTCGTCTTCAGCTTCCCTATAACGATCCCTGCTCTCTCTCTGAACTTCGTTCTGCCGTGGCCCTCTGCGGTTCTACAGTGACGGGCTCCGATGGTATTCATTATGAGATGCTTCGCCATCTCCCTCCGTGCACGTCTCAGTATTTACTGATTCTGTATAATCGGATCTGGGAGTCGTCGTCAGTCCCTGAGGACTGGCTTGATGCCGGTGTCCTCCCTGTTCACAAACCGGGGTCTCTGGGTACTTCCCCTAAGGACTTTCGCCCTATTGCTCTCACAAGTTGTGTTTGCAAACTCTTTGAACGTATGGTTAACGTTTGTCTGATGTTGTTCCTGGAACACCGTCACCTCCTCTCCCCTTCTCAATTTGGTTTCCGCAAGTGCCGCAGCACAACAGATGTCTTGGTGAACTTGGAGGTCTATATTCGTACTGCTTTTGCTGCGAAGACCTCCGTTGTTGCCGTCCTTTTTGACCTGGAAAAGGCTTACGACACCACTTGGCGATATCATATTCTATCCCAACTTCATTCTTTTGGCCTTCGTGGTTGTCTCCCTCTCTTTCTCCGCAGCTTCCTCTCTCGTCGTTCCTTTCGGGTGAGGCTTGGTACCGCTCTCTCTACCTCTTTCCAGCAATACGAAGGAGTGCCCCAGGGTAGTGTTCTGAGCACTACTCTTTTTCTCATTGCCCTCAATGGTCGTCTTTCCTCTCTTCTTTCAAGCGTCTTCTCCACTCTCTATGTCGATGATCTTACCCTTTGCTGTCAGGGTGATGCTTCGCTTCTCCTTCAGCGCCGGCTTCAACTTGCGATTGATGCCGTGTCGTCTTGGGCCACCGATCATGGCTTCAAGTTCTCTACTACTAAGACTTGTGCCATGACTTTTACTCAGAAACGGGTCGTTCTTCGTCCCTCTTTGTCACTTTATGCTCGTCCCCTTGAGTACAAAGATTCCGCGAAGCTTTTGGGGTTATTCTTTGACACTCGTTTGTCTTGGTCTCCCCATGTCTCTTACCTCCGTGTTGAGTGCTCTAAGGCCCTTACCCTCCTTCGGGTATTGTACCATACTTCTTGGGGAGCGGGTAGGCGCACTCTCCTCGCTTTACATTCCTCTCTCGTCCTGTCTAAGCTCAATTATGGTTGCCCTGCTTACTCGTCTACTTCTCCTTCTACTCTTCACCGTCTTGATGTTTTGCACCATACTGGATTGCGCCTCAGTTCTGGTGCCTTTCCTTCGACTTCCGTCCTCAGCTTGTATGTTGACACTGGCTTCCTATCTCTCCAGGACCGCCGTGATCGCTACTGTCTTCGCTATCTTGTGTGGTCCTTGCAATATCCTTCGTCTCGCCTTTGTCGTGCTTTAACTTTTACCCCTCCTGCGGTTCCTGTTCCTCTTCACCACCTCCCTCTTTCTGTTCGGTTATCTCGCTTACAGGCTTCTCTTTCCGTTCGTATTTCTAATATTTCTCCTCGTGTTGTTCCCTCTTTGCCCCCGTGGAGAGTCCTCCCTTCCGCAGTTTTGTACATCCTTGACCCGCTTCACTAAAGCTTCTACCGCTCCTATGGTTCTAAAATGCCTTTTCCTTGAGCATTTTTCTTCTCACCCCACTCCGTTTCCGTCTTCACCGATGGGTCTAAGTCTGCGGACGGTGTTGGCTAACTCTGTTGTTTTTCCTGATCGCACTTATATGTGTCGCTTACTTCCGGAGACTAGCATCTTTACAGCGGAGCTTTATGCTATTCTCTATGCTCTTCGTTTCCTGCTTTCTCGTTGTCAGTCTTCCTTTGTAGTTGTTGTTGACTCTCGTAGTGCCCTCATGGCTCTCGGGTCCTTTAATCTGGTTCATCCAGTAGTTGTCGAGATCCAACATTGGCTGTTTCTTGTTCACAGTAAATTTTAGTTGGTTGAGTTTTGTTGGGTTCCCAGCCATATTGGTGTGTCTTTAAATGAGTGTGCAGATGCTGCCGCCAAGAAAGCTGTCCGCTCTTGTCCCATCTCTCGTAAAGGTATTCCAAATTCTGACTTTTACCCGGTTATCCATTCCTCCATCCTTACCCATTGGCAGGCTTCTTGGTTGTCTGTTACTGGTAACAAACTACGTACTCTTAAATGTTGTGTTTCCTCGTGGCCGTCCTCCTACCACCGTAACCGGCGATGGGAAACACCTCTGGCGAGGATGCGTATTGGCCATACTCGCTTAATCCACGGTCACTTGATGCAGCGCCGCCCTGCTCCTTATTGTTCAAATTGCATTGTCCCTCTTGCGGTCGTGAATGTCCTTCTTGAATGTCCTGACTTCCAGGCCGAGCGTGTGTCTTGCTTTCCGACTGCCCCTCGCGGTCACCTGTCCCTCAATAGAATTCTTGGTGACTCGGATACTTTTGATATCGTTCTCCTTATGCGTTTTTGTTCTCGTATTGGCATCCTTGGTGATATTTAGCGCCCTCTAATTATTCCGCACATTTGATGGTGCTACATAGCCTTCCCGGTTTGGTGCCTTCTTTTGATAATTACTTACTTATTTTCTTGATGTGAGGTGGTTGTTCTGTTGTGTTTTTGTCTTCTTAATGGGGGTTTGCGGATTGGAATTGTCTTGTCTTCTTAGTGAGAGGTGGTAGTTTGAAACTGGTTATGTGTTGTTAGTGAGAGGTCATAGTTTGGATGATGTTTTGTCATGTTAGTGAACTGCAGAGGTTTGGGTGAACGTTTCACTTTATTGTGCATAAGGGTGGTTTAATTAAATTTTTGTCATTTTAGTGAGTGGTGAGACTTTAGTGGGTTTTATTTTGATAGCAAGGGACTCTTTTTTTATTACAACTGATGAGTGATAGTTTGTGTTTGGTTTTGCCTTATTCGTAACTAGCTGTACCCGACCACGTGTTGCTGTGGCTCAGCACCACATGTGTATTGCTGAGCCACAGCCCTCCCCTACTCCTCCTGTCCTCCCAACATTCTCCCCCTCCCTCTCATCCTCCCAACTATTCCCCACTCTACTGCCTCTTATCCTCCCTACCCTTTCCCCCTCCCCCTCCCCTGGACCTTCGTCCCAACAGCTTCATCCCCTCGTCCTCCCCAGAATTCCCCCTCCCCCGTCCCCTAGTCCTCTCCATCATCCCCCACTCCCCCATCCCCTTGTCCTCCCAACCATTCTTCATCCCCTCGTCCTTCCCACCATCCCCGATCCCCTCTTCCTCCCCACTATCCCCCACTCCCCAGTCCCTCGTCCTCCCCACCATTTCCCCCTACCCCATCACCTCATCCTCACAACCATCCCTTCATCCTCACTACCATCCCCCACTCCCGTCCCCTTGTCCTCTCCACCCCATACCCTCGTCCCCACCATCCCCCACTCCCTCGTCCTCCTCACCATTACCCCCTCTCCCGTCCCATCATCCTCCCAACCATCTCCCACTCCTGTCCCCTCGTCCTCCCTATCATTCCCCACTCCCTCGTTCTATGCATTCTCAAATGATTTGATGTTCCCATCAGAAAATGAGAACATCAAATGATCTGATGTTCCCTTTACTTCAAAATAAGAAGAACAGTTAAAAAAATTATGTGAAAAAATGAAAAAATACAAAATTAAACTATACTCATGAAATGAATGGTATGGTAAACAACACAGCTCAATTGCAAGTCTAAGTCTGTCAAAGTCACACAAAAAAATTAAACCAAATGAAAATAAATCGAAATCTATGAAAATTATATTTATCAATGCAATTGGAAACATTGAATTGGAATCGTAACATATTTAGTATAGAGTATATTGCTTTTACATCTAATAGATGGCGCTGTTTTTTAAGCACGTTTATACCTGTCACAGGTATGGCATCCATATAGTAGGTATATAAAAACACGTGCATATTCGAATGGGACCCTGTGTCAAAATTTCAAAGCAATCGGTGAAGAACTTTCGGAAATAACGATTTTGAACAAATGAACATTTACATTTTTATTTATATAGAATGGTGGTGTTTGGATGGGATCATGTCTTGTTAATAAGTAATGAATTTATTGTATTCTTGTTAGTAAAAGATGGTGGTTGTGTAAGGTTTTGTCAGTGAGGTTTTGTGATATTAGAATTGACCTTTGTTTATTGTGAGGCTTGGAGGCTTGGGTATGCTTTTGATTTGTTAATTTATTGTTTGTGATTACATATGATGCTGTTAAAAATGTTGTTTGTTTCATTTTAGGAATGGATAATCTGTGGTCAAATATTAGGCATTGTGCATTTGATCTATCTTAAATACAACTTCAATTTTAAATAATCAAAACAACGATAATTGGGAATCCTGGCATGATTCTTTCATGCATGATGTGTCTGAACAAGTAAATCTAATTTGATAATGATCACATTCTTCCAAGGTGTACTTCACTTAAATATTTTAAATCAGTTATTCACAGTTTGCTAACACTAAATAAAAAATACTGTTCTGCTAAGATATATCATTATTAAACATTGCCAAAAAACAATCACTGACAAACCTCTCCCCAAAAGACCTCCGCCTCAGCATCACCTTGCATTTCTGATTAGTGTATTTTATCAAAATAGAAATCTCCCACTATATTGCTACTTCTATTCCTTGATGCTTTTTTAATTCTAAACTAAATACATTTTTCTTGTTTTGTTACGATTACGTTTCTTAACATTATTGTATTAATTTTAAAACTATTGTGTAATGCACAATTTTGTTTTTGTGAGGGGAAAACATGTTTGTTTGAAAAACTGTGTTTTTCATGTGAGGGAAATCTTTAAAACCTCTTTACCGATTGCTTTGACATTTTGACACAACGTTGCATTGGAAAAGGCGCGTGTTTTTATATATCTACTATATACAGGCCTCACCTGTGACAAGAAAAAACATTTTTTTTATACAACACCATCTGTTGGACAGAAGAGCAACACATGGTATAATCTCTGAAAGTTCTTCAACGATTGCTTTGACATTTTGACACAACGTTCCATTCGAATATGCCTGTGTTTTTATATGCCTACTATATAGATGCCACACCTGTAACAGGTAAAAAAATGTTTTCTTTTTTAAAACAGCGCCATCTGTTGCACGTCAGAGCAACACACACTAAATACATTATAATTCCATTTCAATGTTTCCAATTTCATTGATTAAATGAATTTTCATAAATTTCGATTTATTTTCATTTTAATTTAATTTTTTTGTGTGACATTGCATTGGAATTGAGCTGTGTTGTTTACTGTTCTGTTCATTTCGTGAGGATAGTTTTTTGTTTGTTTTTTCATTTGTTTTGATATCTTTTTTTAACTGTTCTTCTTATTCTGTAGTGATGGGAACATCAGATCATTTGATGTTCCCTTTTTTCTGATGGGAACATTAGATAATTTGGGAACGCATAGGACGAGGGAGAGGGGAATGGTGGGGAGGGAAAGGGGACAGGAGTGGGAGATGGTTGGAGGATGAGGGGAGGGGGTAATGGTGAGGAGGATGGGGGAGTGGGTGATTGTGGGGACGAGGCGACGGGGGAGTGGAGAATGGTGGGTAGGACGAAGGGATGGGTGAGTGGGGAATGGTGGGGTGGATGAAGGGATGGGTGAGTTGGGGATGGTGGGGAAGATGAGGGGACAGGGAAGGGGGGAATGGTTGAGGAAGAGGGGGACAGGGGAATGTGGAATGGTTGGGAGGACAAGGGGACAGGGGAGGGAGGAATGATGGAGAGGATGAGGGGCTGGAGGAGTAAGGATGGTGAGGAGGACGAGGGGATGGGTGAGTGGGGAATGGTTGGGAGGACGAAGGGATGGGGGAGTGAGGAATGGTGGGGAGGACGAGGGGATGAGTGAGTGGGGAATGGTTGGGAGGACGAAGGGATGGGGGAGGGAGGAATGGTTGGGAGGAAGAGGGGATGAGGGAGTGGGGGATAGTGGGGTGGACGAGGGGATGGGAGAGGGGGGAATAATGGGGAGGACGAGGAGACGGAGGAGGATGGAATGGTGGGGACGACGAGGGGTCGGAGGAGTGGGGATGGTGGGGACGACGAGGGGTCGGAGGAGTGGGGATGGTGTAACAAAACAGTTACAAAACGTTGTATCAAAATAGGTGGTTGGGCTGTATATTTCATTTCATGAAGATCGGCTACACCATAACTATATTTTATAGTTATGAAACTATTTCTGAGTCTCTCCGTTAGTGGGCAGACAACCTTAGTCCTCAGATAAATGTTTATGTATATGTTCTACAGGCACAAGTTAATGGCACACAGCGTCGAGAGGCTGCGCACCGACGGCCTTAACTCCCTCGTCTATTCTGTCATCAACACCACCCGCTACCCACTCTACACCAACATTTTAGCGCACATCACCCCCAGCGCTCCTAATATCTTCACCACTGTCAAGTCCACCACTGTCAAGTCCACCACTGTCAAGTCCACCACTGTCAGCAACCCCCATCCCCACCCCACATAAGATTACAGTCAGTAAAGAGAAGAACTTGATGAATAAAATAATAAGAAAAGGTCAAGGCAACAGAAATGTCCAATGTTGGAAAGACTGACTAACCATACCAAGTTCACTCCAATAATTACTTCCCGGTGGAAATATATAAGGTTTTCCGAGTTAGGGTTAAAGCTGAATAACAGTATTGTGACAGATAATATAAAATATTTGCTGAAAAGAAATACAAATGTAATATTCATTGTTTTGTGAATGACATATAATCAATAAATGCAAATTGACAGTTGAACAATGTCACTCGTCATCTTCTATATCGTGATATTAACCATATGTTATATTTTACTTGTATAAATACAACAATTACACTTAAGCTTTCAATCAATTTGTTGTTTTCAAGATGCAGGTTTTTTCATCTTGCATCAGAGGTAATATGAATGTTGCAAAGATATTGCAGACATAATACTTATTGCCACACTGACGAACGTTTCTTCAAATGTTTTCAAGCTAAAATTCATCATGTGTATTTTTTAGCGTGTTGTTGTGGGGTATATTGGTCCCTAATTTGGATTCTCACAAGCCTCTTGTTGAGGGATATACTGGTCCCTAGTTTGGGTTCAAAGCGAGTTGTAGTGGGACATATTGGTTCCAAGTTTGGGGGTCTAAAAAGTATGTTATTGTGGGACATACTGGCCCCAAGTTTTGGGTTTTACAAGCGTGTAACGTGGTTAAGTTGTACTCAAGGTGACGTTATCTAATTTTAAAATCCCTAAGGACCATAAATTGTTACATCTGGGGGTGGGTGAGGAGGCTACTAGGGGTTCAGGGGAAAGAAGGTCAGTCCGACTGCCTTATGTAACTCACTAGAGAATGTTGGTTCCAAAGATGAGGACCACGTCAAGCCCAACACCGCAGGTCTATGCTCCCACCACCTGGGTGCCACTGATCGCCTTGCGAGCCCTTCCGTCAACCACGGGGAAACTGCTACAGTATTTCCTGCCTTGCCCCACAGAGGAGCGAGGGAAAACTCAGATTTACCTTCAACAGCACTTTCTCTGAGTCTTGCCCGCTGTAACAAGTGTTCACAAGTCCCTCTTACACACCTGTGTTTCTCAATTATCCAATAAGGTCGCCAACTGGGTCCCCAGTTGGGGACCCAGTTGCTGGGGATCATCTCTGCACCCCAGCAATGCAGTTCAGTGGTTACACTCTATGTTGCCTGATAGCGAAAGTGTTGCTACTCCTACAGTATTACAACAGGACTGCCAGCCTAGGATACATTTCCATAGATGTCTGTGTTGCTCTGACTATGCCAGCCACTAGGACATTTTCATATAAAATCTCATTTTTCGAATGTAGAGGTTATGATATCACTCGTGTATGCTCGTAGAGATATATGGAGGTGCACTCAAACACGCCAGGAAAATTATACGAAATTTACTAACGAAAAAGCTACACACACACACACTATATATATATATATATATATATATATATATATATATATATATATATATATATATATATATATATGAATGAAAACTCACACCCCAGAAGTGACTCGAACCCATACTCCCAGAAGCAACGCAACTGGTAACTACAGGGCGCCTTAATCCGCTTGACCATCACGGCCGTCAAAAGGAAGTGATAGCCGAGGCTATTTGAGCCACTTCCCCGACGGCAACTCGGATGGTAATCTTGGGCATAGCATTTCACCAAATCACCTCATTCTTTGGGGCACACGTGAGGAACACAAATGCGAACAAGCCTGAATGGTCCCCATTGAATGCCTGAATATATATACATATATATATATGAATATATATACAGATATACGTACAGATTACCATCCGAGTTGCCGTCGGGGAAGTGGCTCAAATAGCCTCGGCTATCACTTCCTTTTGACGGCCGTGATGGTCAAGCGGATTAAGGCGCCGTGTAGTTACCAGTTGCGTTGCTTCTGGGAGTATGGGTTCGAGTCACTTCTGGGGTGTGAGTTTTCATTCGCGTATAGTCCTGGGGACCATTCAGGCTTGTTCGCATATATATATATATATATATAGTATATATATATAATATATATATATAGTATATATATATATATATATATATATATATATATATATATATATATATATATATATATATGTCGTACCTAGTAGCCAGAACGCACTTCTCAGCCTACTATGCAAGGCCCGATTTGCCTAATAAGCCAAGTTTTCATGAAATAATTGTTTTTCGACAACCTAACCTACCTAACATAACCTAACCTAACTTTTTCTGCTACCTAACATAACCTAACCTATAAAGATAGGTTAGGTTAGGTTAGGTAGGGTTGGTTAGGTTCGGTCATATATCTACGTTAATTTTAACTCCAATAAAAAAAATTTTACGTCATACATAATGAAATAGGTAGCTTTACCATTTCATAAGGAAAAAATAAAGAAAATATAATAATTCAGGAAAACTTGGCTTATTAGGCAAATCGGGCATTGCATAGTAGACCGTAAAGTGCATTCTGGCTATTAGGTACGACATATATATATATATATATATATATATATATATATATATATATATATATATATATATATATATATATATATATATATATATGTCGTACCTAGTAGCCAGAACTCACTTCTCAGCCTACTATGCAAGGCCCGATTTGCCTAATAAGCCAAGTTTTCCTGAATTAATAGATTTTCTCTGATTTTTTTCTTATGAAATGATAAAGCTACCCATTTCACTATGTATGAGGTCAAATTTTTTTTATTGGAGTTAAAATTAACGTAGATATATGACTGAACCTAACCAACCCTACCTAACCTAACCTAACCTATCTTTATAGGTTAGGTTAGGTTAGGTAGCCAAAAAAGTTAGGTTAGGTTAGGTTAGGTAGGTTAGGTAGTCGAAAAACAAATAATTCATGAAAATTTGGCTTATTAGGCAAATTTGGCCTTGCATAGTAGGCTGAGAAGTGCGTTCTGGCTACTAGGTACGACATATATATATATATATATATATATATATATATATATATATATATATATATATATATATATATATATATATATATATATGTCGTACCTAGTAGCCAGAACGCACTTCTCAGCCTACTATGCAAGGCAAAATTTGCCTAATAAGCCAAGTTTTCTTGAAATAATTGTTTTTCGACTACCTAACCTACCTAACCTAACCTAACCTAACTTTTTCGGCTACCTAACCTAACCTAACCTATGAAGATAGGTTAGGTTAGGTTAGGTAGGGTTGGTTAGGTTCGGTCATATATCTAC
Source organism: Procambarus clarkii (assembly GCF_040958095.1). Taxonomy (NCBI): domain Eukaryota; kingdom Metazoa; phylum Arthropoda; class Malacostraca; order Decapoda; family Cambaridae; genus Procambarus; species Procambarus clarkii. Next base: position 23,409,399 of record NC_091151.1, on the reverse strand, counting down.
GTTAATTTTAACTCCAATAAAAAAAATTTTACGTCATACATAATGAAATAGGTAGCTTTACCATTTCATAAGGAAAAAATTAAAGAAAATATAATAATTCAGGAAAACTTGGCTTATTAGGCAAATCGGGCATTGCATAGTAGACCGTGAAGTGCATTCTGGCTATTAGGTACGACATATATATATATATATATATATATATATATATATATATATATATATATATATATATATATATATATATATATATATATATATGTCGTACCTAGTAGCCAGAACGCACTTCTCAGCCTACTATGCAAGGCCCGATTTGCCTAATAAGCCAAGTTTTCCTGAATTAATATATTTTCTCAAATTTTTTTCTTAAGAAATGATAAAGGTACCCATTTCATTATGTATGAGGTCATTTTTTTTTATTGGAGTTAAAATTAACGTGGATATATGACCGAACCTAACCAACCCTACCTAACCTAACCTAACTTATCTTTATATGTTAGGTTAGGTTAGGTAGCAGAAAAAGTTAGGTTAGGTTAGGTTAGGTAGGTTAGGTAGTCGAAAAAACATTAATACATGAAAACTTGGCTTATTAGACAAATCGGGCCTTGCATATAATTCTGAGAAGTGCGTTCTGGCTACTAGGTTCGACATATATATATATATATATATATATATATATATATATATATATATATATATATATATATATATATATATATATATATATATATATATGTCGTACCTAATAGCCAGAACGCACTTCTATGCCTACTATTCAAGGCCCGATTTGCCTAATATGCCAAGTTTTCATGAATTAATTGTTTTTCGACTACCTAACCTACCTAACCTAACCTAACCTAACGTTTTCGGCTACCTAACCTAACCTAACCTATAAAGATAGGTTAGGTTAGATTAGGTAGGGTTGGTTAGGTTCTGTCATATATCCACGTTAATTTTAACTCCAATAAAAAAAAATGACCTCATACATAATGAAATGGTTAGCTTTATCATTTCATAAGAAAAAAATTAGAGAAAATATATTAATTCAGGAAAACTTGGCTTATTAGGCAAATCGGGCCTTGCATAGTAGGCTGAGAAGTGCGTTCTGGCTACTAGGTACGATATATATATATATATATATATATATATATATATATATATATATATATATATATGTCGTACCTAGTAGCCAGAACTCTCTTTTTGGCCTACTATTCAAGGCCCGATTTGCCTAATAAGCCAAGTTTTCCTGAATTAATATATTGTTTCTAATTTTTTTCTTATGAAATGATAAAGCTACCCATTTCATTATGTATGAGGTCAATTTTTTTTAATTGGAGTTAAAATTAACGTAGATATATGACCGAACCTAACCAACCCTACCTAACCTAACCTAACCTATCTTCAAAGGTTAGGTTTGGTTAGGTAGCCGAAAAAGTTAGGTTAGGTTAGATTAGGTAGGTTAGGTAGTCGAAAAACAAATAATTCATGAAAACTTGGCTTATTAGGCAAATCGGGCCTTGCATAGTAGGCTGAGAAGTGCGTTCTGGCTACTAGGTACGACATATATATATATATATATATATATATATATATATATATATCGTACCTAGTAGCCAGAACGCACTTCTCAGCCTACTATGCAAGGCCCGATTTGCCTAATAAGCCAAGTTTTCATGAATTAATATATTTTCTCTATTTTTTTCTTATGAAATGATAAAGCTATCCATTTCATTATGTATGAAGTCAATTCTTTTTTTATTGGAGTTAAAATTAATATGGATATATGACCGAACCTAACCAACCCTACCTAACCTATCTTTATAGGTTAGGTTAGGTAGCTGAAAATGTTAGGTTAGGTAGTCGAAAAAACATTAATTCATGAAAACTTGGCTTATTAGGCAAATTGGGCCTTGCATAGTAGGCCAAGATGTGCGTTCTGGCTACTAGGTACGACACATTATATATTTATTTATATATATATTTATATATGTCGTACCTAGTAGCCAGAACTCACTTCTCAGCCTACTATGCAAGGCCCGATTTGCCTAATAAGCCAAGTTTTCCTAAATAAATATATTTTGTCTATTTTTTTCTTATGAAATGATAAAGCTAGCCATTTCATTATGTATGAGGTCAATTGTTTTTTATTGGAAATAAAATTAAAGTAGATATATGACCGAACCTAACCAACCCTACCTAACCTAACCTATCTTTATAGGTTAGGTTAGGTAGCCGAAAAAGTTAGGTTAGGTTAGGTTAGGTAGGTTAGGTAATCGAAAAACAATTAATTCATGAAAACTTGGCTTATTAGGCAAATCGGGCCTTGCATAGTAGGCTGAGAAGTGAGTTCTGGCTACTAGGTACGACATATATATATATATATATATATATATATATATATATATATATATATATATATATATATATATATATATATATATATATATATATATATATATATGTCGTACCTAGTAGCCAGAACTCACTTTTTGGCCTACTATTCAAGGCCCGATTTGCCTAATAAGCCAAGTTTTCCTGAATTAATATATTTTTTCTAATTTTTTTCTTATGAAATGATAAAGCTACCCATTTCATTATGAATGAGGTCATTTTTTTTTTTATTGGAGTTAAAATTAACGTAGATATATGACCGAACCTAACCAACCCTACCTAACCTAACCTAACTTATCTTTATATGTTAGGTTAGGTTAGGTAGCAGAAAAAGTTAGGTTAGGTTAGGTTAGGTAGGTTAGGTAGTCGAAAAAACATTAATACATGAAAACTTGGCTTATTAGACAAATCGGGCCTTGCATATAATTCTGAGAAGTGCGTTCTGGCTACTAGGTACGACATATATATATATATATATATATATATATATATATATATATATATATATATATATATATATATATATATATATATATATATATATATATATATATATATATATATATATATATATATATATATATATATATGTCGTACCTAATAGCCAGAACGCACTTCTATGCCTACTATTCAAGGCCCGATTTGCCTAATATGCCAAGTTTTCATGAATTAATTGTTTTTCGACTACCTAACCTACCTAACCTAACCTAACCTAACGTTTTCGGCTACCTAACCTAACCTAACCTATAAAGATAGGTTAGGTTAGATTAGGTAGGGTTGGTTAGGTTCTGTCATATATCCACGTTAATTTTAACTCCAATAAAAAAAAATGACCTCATACATAATGAAATGGTTAGCTTTATCATTTCATAAGAAAAAAATTAGAGAAAATATATTAATTCAGGAAAACTTGGCTTATTAGGCAAATCGGGCCTTGCATAGTAGGCTGAGAAGTGCGTTCTGGCTACTAGGTACGATATATATATATATATATATATATATATATATATATATATATGTCGTACCTAGTAGCCAGAACTCACATCTTGGCCTACTATGCAAGGCCCGATTTGCCTAATAAGCCAAGTTTTCATGAATTAATATATTTTCTCTATTTTTTTCTTATGAAATGATAAAGCTATCCATTTCATTATGTATGAAGTCAATTCTTTTTTTATTGGAGTTAAAATTAATATGGATATATGACCGAACCTAACCAACCCTACCTAACCTATCTTTATAGGTTAGGTTAGGTAGCTGAAAATGTTAGGTTAGGTAGTCGAAAAAACATTAATTCATGAAAACTTGGCTTATTAGGCAAATTGGGCCTTGCATAGTAGGCCAAGATGTGCGTTCTGGCTACTAGGTACGACACATTATATATTTATTTATATATATATTTATATATGTCGTACCTAGTAGCCAGAACTCACTTCTCAGCCTACTATGCAAGGCCCGATTTGCCTAATAAGCCAAGTTTTCCTAAATAAATATATTTTGTCTATTTTTTTCTTATGAAATGATAAAGCTAGCCATTTCATTATGTATGAGGTCAATTGTTTTTTATTGGAAATAAAATTAAAGTAGATATATGACCGAACCTAACCAACCCTACCTAACCTAACCTATCTTTATAGGTTAGGTTAGGTAGCCGAAAAAGTTAGGTTAGGTTAGGTTAGGTAGGTTAGGTAATCGAAAAACAATTAATTCATGAAAACTTGGCTTATTAGGCAAATCGGGCCTTGCATAGTAGGCTGAGAAGTGAGTTCTGGCTACTAGGTACGACATATATATATATATATATATATATATATATATATATATATATATATATATATATATATATATATATATATGTCGTACCTAGTAGCCAGAACTCACTTTTTGGCCTACTATTCAAGGCCCGATTTGCCTAATAAGCCAAGTTTTCCTGAATTAATATATTTTTTCTAATTTTTTTCTTATGAAATGATAAAGCTACCCATTTCATTATGAATGAGGTCATTTTTTTTTTATTGGAGTTAAAATTAACGTAGATATATGACCGAACCTAACCAACCCTACCTAACCTAACCTAACCTATCTTTATAGGTTAGGTTTGGTTAGGTAGCCGAAAAAGTTAGGTTAGGTTAGGTTAGGTATGTTAGGTAGTCGAAAAACAATTAATTCATGAAAACTTGGCTTATTAGGCAAATCGGGCCTTGCATAGTAGGCTGAGAAGTGCGTTCTGGCTATTAGGTACGACATATATATATATATATATATATATATATATATATATATATATATATATATATATATATATATATATATATATATGACAATTAGTAAAAAAAAAAAAAAAAAATTAAATTATTTTACCTTGTACCTAGATCCACCAGGCCTGTTTGGTGCATGTTTCAGTACTTCAGAAATCTGGAAGGTCACATCCTCCTCCTCAACTTGTGGATGTGCGTTGATAGATGATTCTGTAAAATCAAGTTATTTATATAATAATAAATTCAGTATAACAATAATATTCTGTAAAATTAAAAATAATTTATACATCAATCAGATAAAACTCTCCAGAGATGGTGATACACAACATATAAAGGACAAGCTTCAGAACAAAATATGCATTTAGGAACTAAGGTTTTGTACATGTAGGTAGCACATGAGAAAATAAGTGGAAGGTGATCAAGTTTATATTAACATGTTAATGGCTTTGTTAAGGCTTTGCAAGAATGAAAAAATATTAATAATATAATATCACCTACCAATTAACTGTACATCATTTATAAGTCAATTATTTGCATTATTATTATTCAATACTAATGATATAAAATTGCATTTTGTAATCTACTATTTATGCAAGTATTAAGCACAGGATCATGAAATAAACTGCAAAATACTGTAATGGATAAACCAATTAAAGTTTACATTTTCCTATAGCTAAGTCAGTCAGTTCTATTAGCAGCAGAGAACAATTATGCCCAACCTCTATTAAATGAAACAATCTTAAGAGCAAGTGATAGAAATATAATCATTTATGCTTGGGAAAATATTATGGAGTGGTTCCAAATATGAAAAATATTAAGTTTTTTGGTTAAAAATTTTTAATTTAAAATTTAAATTTTTAAGTGAATTTTAAACTTTAAAAAAATTATTTAATTTTTTGGTTACTTACTTAAAATAACATTATATAGTTCTTGTTTTTTTTAAAATGCCAATTTCTTCTTTTGCCCTTCCAGACTGTATAGTGACCACAGGCCGTTTGTTCATATCTTCATTATTCTTCGAACCGTGGTTGCACAATCAGACCCACGTACACTGGTTAAAAGCATCACCTAAAAGCAACAACAAAAATGTAGTACACTGACGAATTTTGAATATATATATATATATATATATATATATATATATATATATATATATATATATATATATATATATATATATATATATATATATATATATATATATATATATATATATATGCCAGTATACATATATATGCTATGTTGTATGCTACAACTTGGGTGATAATAAAGCCATTCACAACTGCAGGCCTAATAAAAAAAGGAGGTGGCATAGCAATATCTTACAAAGATACCTTCATCTGCAATAGTGTCATTAGTAATAGAGACGACTATTGTGAATATACCTTTGCCAAGTTCTCCAGTAAATCCCTTAAATCCTCCGTGACCATAAGTGCCATCTATAGATTTCCCAATACCAACATAGCTTCATTCTCAGATAACGTAAGGAATCTTATCATAAATAACAATCTCAACAAAAATCAAACCAACTTAGTGGTTTGTAATGGTGAACAAAACATGCAGATACTTATATATAACCTGTGAATAGAGTGTAATAACAGCAAAACTATTTGTTTATTGTTTTATGACCATAATAATTGAATCACTAATATGATTCACTAATATATAATCCTAATAATAATCACTAATTTATAATCCATTGAGCATGCTGCATCTCTTTCAGTCTCTTTGCAATTTGAACAAGAGGGTTTTTAATTGATCGAACCATATTCTTAAAGTAAAGTAAATGAGATGTATTCCATATTTTGCAAAATATACGATGAAGGCACACAAACATTCATACCAAAACTGAAGGGCAGGATTTATGAGGAGACATTAGAGGCATTAAATATTCCAAAACTAGAAGACAGAAGGAAAAGAGGAGATATGATCACTACGTACAAAACAGTAACAGGAATTGATAAACTTGATAGGGAAGATTTCCCGAGACCTGGAATTTCAAGAACAAGAGGTTATAGATTTAAACGAACTAAACAAAGATGCCGAAGAAATGTAAGATAATTCACTTTTGCAAACAGAGTGGTAAACGGTTGGAACAAGTTAGGTGAGAAGGTGGTGGAGGCCAAAACCGTCAAAAGTTTCAAAGCATTATATGACATATATATATATATATATATATATATATATGCATATATATGCATATATATGCATATATATGACATATATATATATATATATGCATATAAATATATTATATATATACTGATAATTAGCTAAAAATATATTCAAGTAAATGTAAATTATTTTACCTTGCACCTAGATCCACCAAGCTTGTATGGTGTGCATTTCAGTACTTCGGAAATCTGGAACGATCTGGAATCTCTTATCTGCAATGAAACAATACATATTATTGCACTTGCCACAATACCACACAAGAATCAGTACGCCTTACCACACAATCAGTACGACTGTTTTCAGCGAGCCACTGAACACACTGAAGATTGATAACCCAAATGAATTTTTCATGGATATGATACCAACATCAAATCATAAATCAGATATGATCCTATCCCCACTGGATTTTGAAGAAGCCATAGACAGTATGCCCATGCACTCGGCACCAGGCCCTGACTCTTGGAACTCTATATTCATCTAGAACTGTAAAAAAACGTTATCGCAGGCCCTTCACATTCTTTGGAGACAAAGCCAAGATACTGGCATTATCCCTGACATACTAAAAACAGCAGAGATAGCACCGCCCCATAAAGGAGGAAATAAGGCAGAGGCAAAAAACTACAGACCGATAGCACTAACATCGCACATCATAAAAATCTTTGAGAGAATGCTAAGAAGTAAGATCAGCAAATACATGGAATCACAGCATCTCCATAACCCCAGACAACATGGTTTCAGAACAGGGCGCTCTTGCCTATCACAGTTGCTGGACCACTCTGACATGGCACTAGATGCCATGGAAGACAAACAAAACGCTGATGTAATTTACACAGATTTCGCAAAAGCCTTTGACAAATGTGACCATTGTGTTATTGCACATAAAATGCGTTCAAAAGGAATTACCAGAAAAATAGGCAGATGGATATACAACTTCCTGACTAATAGAACCCAATGTGTAGTAGTCAACAAAATAAAATCTGGACCATCAACCGTAAAGAGCTCAGTCCCCAAGGGGACTGTGCTTGCTCCAATACTTTTTCTCATCCTCATATCGGACATAGACAAGGACAACCTATAGTACTTGATCATCCTTTGCAGATGACACTAGAATCTTCACGAGAGTAGGCAACATAGAGGACACGGCAAACCTCCAATCAGATGTAAATCAGGTCTTTCTATGGGCTACAGAAAATAACATGGTGATTAACTGAACATAAGTTTCAGCTCATGCGCTACGGAAAAAATGAAAATATAAAAACGGAAACCACTTACAAAACTCAGTCAAATCATAACATTGAACGGAAAAGCAACGTACAGGATTTGGGTGTACTGATGTCAGAAGGCCTTACATTTAAAGAACACAATAAAGTAGCCATCACAACTGCAAGAAAATGACAGGAAAGATAACAAGAACTTTTCACACTAGAGATGCTATACCGATGATGATAGTTTTCAAGACGTTAGTGCTCTCTAGAGTGGAATACTGCTGCATAATGAAAGCCCCTTTCAAAGCTGGAGAAATTACTGACCTATACTTATGCATTTATCTTCGGTTTAACACAACAGGCACCAGACACACGCTAGGCTTCATACACACTAGGATAAAACAAACATTAGGCTGGAAGTCAGAAAAGAATTCAAAGAATTTTACTGGAAAGGCTTGCTGTTAGGAAAGGAAGTAATTGAGATGAATTAATGCACAGTATGTCAATTTTGTGAAATATATGATAAAGGAACAAAAACATTTATACCAAAACAGAGATGCAGAACTAGGAAACAGGATTTGTTCAACTGAAATTTCAAGACGGCCAGAGACCAAAAGACACAAAAATGGAATCAATATACGAAGAGGCCAAACCCCCAAACATACCAGTAATACAAAGAGAAACAACTACACGGCAGTGAGGAGAGAGGCAGAAAGAAATTTTGAAAAAAAGAATAAACAAATGTAAAGCAGAACAAATCATATTCTATAAATACAGCAACAACCAATTGCAGGTAAAGGATAATATTCAGAGCTTTTAAATGCATGGATGGCGAAATACTCAAGAAATTGTTCACGACTTTTGTTAGACTAAAGCTGGAATATGCAGCGGTTGTATGGTACCCATATCTTAAGAAGCACATAAACTGGAAAAGGTGCAAAGACATGCTACTAAGTGGCTCCCAGAATTGAAGGACAAGAACTATGAGGAGAGGTTAGAGGCATTAAATATACCAAATATACTACACAAATATATATACTACACATACACAATACTAGGATGCACAATAAACTACCCTACACAGGCTGAGTATGGTGTGTACAATAAATGATTAGCTAAAAGATAAGAATGAGTTTGTATAAATGGGGTTAAATCAGAGTGGGAAAATGTAAGTGGAGTTCCTCAAAACTCTGTCCTGGGACCTCTGTAATTCATAATATATACAAATAATTTAGACTCAGGTTTGATCAGCAATATTTGAAAATTTCCAGATGATACAAAAGGGATTTTTTTCTGGATTCAGGATTATTTTTTTTATGGCTGAAAACATGTTTTCAGCAATAAAAGAAATACAGTATTGCTGGAACAACCGTCGACATCTTCAAGAGAAAACCTGAACATCTTCAAGAAGTGCTGGACAAACAAGGCTGTGGTGGATATGTGGGCCTGAGGGGCCTGTCCAAGCAACAGCCTGTTGGACCAAGCTCTCACATGTCAAGCCTGGCCTTGGAAGGGCTTGGTGAGTAGAACAACTACCAGAACCCTATAATGCATGTATCAAGCAGATAACTAGGTTGTAGAGGATAGATAACATAGTGATTATAAGAAAACTAAAAACTCACTGGAAGCAATAAAAATTACAAGAGTTGATACTCAACTTCTTTCCATTGTACCTCCCGTGTGTCAACTTATCACTCTACTGCTAATATCACGGTATTGCAGAATATCTGTCTACATTGCCAAGGTGTCCAGGCAGTGAGCACCACATAATGCAGTGCAGTCCTGTAAGAATAAGCACAGTAAGTATGGGCATGGAGGGGGTGCAGCAGTGGCTTGTGAAGGGCTGGAGAGTAAATGGACATGCCCAGGGGTAAAAAGCATTAGGGTAACAGAACATAACCCATAAAAATAGTAATGACTGTGAATGAATAATTATATGAATGCAATAATACTTCATATCTCAATAGGAATACTAAGCAGGATGCAAGACAAGGTACTGGTGGTGATAGTGGTTGGTACAAGTCCTCACATCTCCACAGACACCAGTAACAGCCCTCACCTCCCAACACAATACCCTTGTTCCTTACTCAACACCCCCTTGGACCTTTATTACAGAAAAATAGAATCAATTAATATAATAAAATATAAAATATAAGTGTTTACTTACGATAATACTATCGGTGGAACACAAAATCTTCTTCTTCTTGATTAGTAGGTGCAGTTTGCATGAAGGGTTAGTCCTCGCCATGACTGAACTGACGACAAAATGGCCGCTGTGTTGATATGGCGTCAGATGACGCTGTGACGTCACAGGTGAGGGACGCTTTGCGCAATTACTCCCTCGTACTTAAAAAGTACTACAGGTACTTTTTGGTTTTATTTTTGAATATGGCAGAAGTTGGACAGCTTTTCAAATCATTATAAGGAAGTGAGTTCCATAGACTAGGTCCCTTTATTTACATAGAGTGTTTACATAGATTAAGTTTGACTCTGGGGATATCAAAGAGATATTTATGTCTGGTGGGGTGGCCATGTGTTCTATTACATCTGTCCAGGAAGAGTTTCAGAACAGGGTTTGCACTTAGAAAAAGGGCTTTATAAACGTAATTTACACAGGAGAATGTATGGAGTGAATTTGTTTAGCATGTTTAAGGATTTGAACAAGGGAGCTGTGTGTTGTCTGAAGGTAGAGTTAGTTATTGTCCTGATAGCAGATTTTTACTGGATGATGATGGGCTTGAGGTAGTTTGCAGAGGTTGAACCCCAAGCACAAACACCATAAGAATGATAGGGATAGATAAGTGCATAATAGAGTGAGAGGAGAGCAGAGTAGGGTACATAATATCTGATCTTAAACAGTATACCAACTGTTTTAGAAACCTTTTTAGTTATGTGTTGTATATGGGTGCGGAAGTTGAGTCTCTTGTCTAAGTATAGGCTAAGAAACTTTCAATCATTTTTATTGCTAATGTTTACATTATCTATCTGAAGCTGAATTGCATTTGTTGATTTGTTTCCAAATAAGACATAGTAGGTCTTTTCAATGTTTTGTGTGAGGTTTGTTGGTTGACATCCACAAGTAGACTTTTTTTAATTAATTGTTTACAACATTATTTAACAGGAGTGGGTTGGGGTCAGAGTAGATGAGTAGTATCATCAGCCAACAATATAGGTTTAAGTATGTTAGAGACATTAGGGAGATCATTGATGTATATAAGAAACAGGAGGGTCCTAGGATGCTGCTCTGTGGCACCTTTACGGTAAGTGGTAGAGTGGGAGAGGTTATATCATTGATGGCTTCATATTGGTGTCTGTTACTAAGATAGGATCGGATATAGTTCAGGGCAAGGCCACGGATTCCATAATGGTGGAATTTAAGTAAGAGGTAGTTATGGTTAACAGTATCTAAGGCCTTTCTCAGGCCGATGAAGAGTTCAATTGGAAACTCACTTTTGTCAAGGGCTGAGAAGATTAAGTCAAGCAGACTAACAATAGCATCATTGGAACTCTTTTGGGAGCGGAAGCCAAACTGACAGGGACTTAGTATATTGAATTTTACAAGATTGGAGTAGAGCTGTTTGTAAAAAAAAAAAAAAATATTTTTGATAATATAGGTAGATTCGATATGGGTCTGTAATTATTTATGTCTGCCGTGTTACCTCCTTTATGAACTGGCGTTACTCTTGCTTTTTTAAGGATATCAGGGAAGGTATGACACTCTAGGGATTTGTTGAACAGCAGTACTATGGATGGTGTAAGGGCATGGGAGGCACGCCTGTGTACCATCGATGGTATTTCACTAATGTTCCCAGCTTTGGTTTTTAGCGAGTGAATGATGGACACAACATCTGTAGGGCTGACCGGAGAGAGGAGAAGAGAGTTTGGATAGCTGCGTGAAAGATATGTGGTAACATATGTCTGAGTCTCTGGGATTTTTCGGGCAAGGTGAGCACCAATCGATGAAAAGAAGCTATTAAATTCAGTTGCTGTTTCAAGATCTGTTGCAGGTGTATAACCATCCTTGGAGATTTTTATCTTATTATGTAAATGTTGTTTAGCTCCTATGATGGTAGAGATGGCTCTCCATGTGCTTTTTATGTTGCCTTTTGCTTCTTTGAATCTATTCTCGTAATAGGAACGCTTTGCTCTTATTATACTGGTAAGCACTGATGAGTACCTCTTAACTACTTCTTTTCCAACTAGGCCAATCCTAAGTTTTTTTTTCATATTCATGTTTCTTGTCGATTGCTTTAAGTATGCCATTAGTGAGCCAGGGATTATTTAACCTTTTGCCAGTTATTTGCTTGGTGAGGAGAGGACAATAAGTATTGTAAAGGCGTAAAATTTTAGAAAGAGGCTAGTTAACGAATTATTATCCTGTGTATTGATAAATTTAGATTCCCAGTTTACATTGTGGAGGGCATTTGTGAGATTGCCTATTGCCGCTTCACATTGTAACCTAAAGGTAATTTTCTTGTTACCTGGTGGTGTTATGGCCATGTTCGCTACAAGGAAGGTAGGATAGTGGTCAGTTGTTCTGTCAGTGATTATACTTGATGTAAGAGGAGCTGTTATGTTGGTCCATCAGTGATCCAGGGTAGTCGCAGATGTTTGAGTGACTCGGGTGGGCCTGGTGATTGCGAGGATGAGCATACAGGAATTCATGCTGTTGAGGAAATAGTCTACTTGAGGGCTATTTTGTAGCCCTAGGTCAATATTGAAATCACCTCTGAGAACTATGTGATTTTTGTTGAGATTATTGTTTATGATAAGGTTCCTCAAGTTGTTATTGTATTTGTGTCTAGCTTGAGACACAAGCATGTTACAGTTATGTCTTAAAGAGTTGAGAGCAATTAAGGATGATAAAGAGTCACTTACAATTAATGTATCAAGTTTGGATACTTGTACACATTTCAGTGCAAGGAGCAAGGCAAATAGTTCAGTCTGAAGGGTAGAGGCCCAGTTGTTTATACGGACTCCCCACTCAAAATATAAGTCATATCCTATTGCCAGGACTACTGCACTTCCAGCTGCACCCGTTGGGCGCTCTAGGGAACCATCAGTGTATATGATTTGAGAGAGAGAATGCTCTGTGGACAGAGCATCAATATGGCTTAAGACGTTGAGCTTTGCCTCAAAACAAAGCTGGGACTGATCTCTAATTTGCTCCTTTGATGGAAAGGGAGGGATTAAAATTGAAAAGGGTGTAATTTCCTACAGTGCAGGAAAGTGCTATTGTTGTCTCTCTTGGTACAAATTATAAATCTGATACTTTCTGAGTTCAGTTCCAATTTTATTTATCTATTTGAAACAATGTTTACATTCAATAAAGAAATTCTGGAGGGCTTCTGTGCAAGGGTTAGGATGAGCTAGCCTAAGCATTTTTATACCAATTTGACACTTATTTTCAGTAACACGATAAACAACGCTCGGAATATTAAGTTCCTTTCTCATATTAAGTATCTTTGTGGTACGAGGGCACCCAAGGATTATCCTCAAGGCTTCGTTCTGCAATTTTTCAAGCCCTCCAAGCTTTCTTTCAGGATGCCTTAAAGTTAGTTTAGTTCATTTATTATGCACCCCATACCCATCTTGTGGGCGGTAGTGGAAAGGGTTGCAGAGGCACATAATGGGCTCAGGGACTGAACCCCACAATTCATTTAGCTAAGCAAGTTACAATCCTGATGAGCTAGTTACAAAACTCAGTATAAGTCGTCACATCAACAATGGGTTCGAGATCGATCACAAGTACAGGTTCTAAATTAAGCAACTGACATATGTGGAGAGCTAGTGTCACAATTGATATGTTTGTCCTGCACACCGCTCCCCATCCAGTGGGCAGCGGTGGATAGGTTACAATCACTTAGTTACTACTTACAGTTAGCAAACTGGGGATATTTGGCTAAAATTTCTGGTACCAGATCATTTTGAATGAAATATTGACACATCGTTGGTACATTGGTTATAGAATTGTCTCTGAATTCACTATCACATAGTGACGGAGGGGTGTGCGAAATAATTTTGTTGACAGTTAACATTTGGTCAGGTCTACATCGGCAGATAATGAGAATTCCCAGAAATACTTGTAACCGAGTCTAAGCCGAGCAGTAGTAACATCTAGAAGTCTGCTGATTTTATTGGATGAACCATAGATGTGTGGCTCCTCTTGCATAATAGTATTGAACGAAAGTTAATCTCCCCAAACACTGTCGCGTTTTGGGCAAGTTACCCCTCCACTCACTCCATTTTTTTTTGGACATTCCCTGGTAGTGTGCGGAAATACTGAAATGTGTATACTCTTTTCAACTTTGTCATCTTAATTCTCGTCCTATGTCTTTCATTTTGGTATCAATGCGTTCGCAATAGAATTCCCAACAGAACTATGTGCATATAATGTCAAAGACAGCAGCGCGCTCCACCCGCCGACAAGATGAATGTAGGCCAAGGGTACCAGAAAAAGAAAGCTGAGCCACCCTCAGGCAACTCTCATTACATTAGAGAGCGTGATAATACTGAAAAGTGTATACCCTTTTCAACTTTGTTACCTCAATTCTCATCCTAGGTTTTTCAATTTGGCATCAATGTGTTCGCAATAGAATTCTCTACAGGACTAAAGGCATATAAACTCCAAAAGCCCGGCTTACCATCCGCAACAAATAAGCAAAGCGAGAGTGTGTTACCAGGGAGCGCACAAGAGCGATAAAATGTATACACTCTTTTCATTTTGGTCACCTCAATTGTCATCCTAGGTCTTTCATTTTGGTATCAATGTGTTCGCAATACAATTATCTATAGGTTTAAATGCATATAAACTCCAAAAGCACGGCGTACCATCCGCACAAAACAGAGAAAGTGAGAGAAAGTAACCCGGGAGCACTCTAGTGCAATGTAATGTGAACACTCTTTTCACTTTGGTTACCTCAATTCTCGTCATATGTCTTTCATTTTGGTATCAATGTGTTCGCAATTGTATCTGCTGGCATTTACCCTTTGCTTGGATCTGAAGGGTTTTAGGCTCACTACGATGCAATCTGATAGTACCACACGTATATATACCTATCTTCAAGCAGCAATTCACTCATTCAAACCGACTTATAATAGTTATCCATATATAAATGGTAATCTTTGTTCTACCTGTTAACCTGTCATATGAAGAAAGATTGTCAAAGCTTATATTACATTCTCTAGAAAAGCAAAGAATTAGGAGTGACATAAGGTAGAGGTGCACAATGGGATGAATGGACATAACAAAGGGGACATTAATGGGGTATTAAAAGTAGCAACACAAGACAGAACTCGAAACAAAGTGTAAAAATTGGAAAAATTTAGATTTAGGAAAGAACTGCATGGGTAAATACACTGGGTTTGTACCTTAAGGTTCATGTATGCAATATTACAGAGTTCCAGTTAACTCCCATGCATGCAATCAATTTATGTTATGTTTATGTTTTTTATGTTAAAATGTTTTTGTTGATTTGTCTGTATATTGTCATAAGTAAAGCATGCTTACCGTCTTATTCCAAGTTTTATGATAACTTTGCAAGGTTTAAAACATAAAGTTCAACATATATTCTGGTTTTCATACAGGAATTATATGTTAATATAACATCATAATAACGTAATGATGTCGTGTAAATAACGTTATACTGACGTCATATAAATGTTATATTTATGTTATAAGAACGTAAATTGGATAGGTTTACAGAAAGTAAACAGAAAAAACTAAATGTTGACTGAAAATTATTTATTCTTAAATATAAAGCATGAAAACATTATAATACCATAGCATTTACTATTATTTTTAAATTTTTACATAAATCTTAAAAAACTGTGTCTCAAGAATATATGTTTTTAGTTATATCCTTTGGTTTTAAGAACGTCAGATATACGTATTTATGTCAAAAGTTACAGTATTACCTTTGTGGCACCATTTAAAAACGTCCACAAACGTTCTGTGTTTGCTGGGATATATATATATATATATATATATATATATATATATATATATATATATATATATATATATATATATATATATATATATATATATATATATATATATATATATATATATATATATATATATTATTAAATATGACCGAAAAAGTAAGATTAATAATTCTAACACGAATTTTCTCAATCTTTCGTACATTACGCTTCACTGTTGGAGGTAAATTAAAAATCACTTCTCCAAAATTCATTTTTATTTCTAGTCTGACGCGACACGGGCGCGTTTCGTAAAACTTATTACATTTTCAAAGACTTCACAAATACACAACTGATTAGAACTTACGTATCTCTGATATTATATCTACATTTGAGTGAGGTGGGAGGGGTGATGTGGCATTAACACAAGACAGAACATGAGGGGATATTAATAGGGTATTAAAAGTATCAACACAAGACAGAACAGAAACAATGGGTATTGAATAGAAGTGTTTGTAGAAAGCCTATTGGTCCATATTTCTTGATGCTTCTATATTGGAGCGGAGTCTTGAGGTGGGTAGAATATAGTTGTGCAATAATTGGCTGTTGATTGCTGGTGTTGACTTCTTGATGTGTAGTGCCTCGCAAACGTCAAGCCGCCTGCTATCGCTGTATCTATCGATGATTTCTGTGTTGTTTACTAGGATTTCTCTGGCGATGGTTTGGTTATGGGAAGAGATTATATGTTCCTTAATGGAGCCCTGTTGCTTATGCATCGTTAAACGCCTAGAAAGAGATGTTGTTGTCTTGCCTATATACTGGGTTTTTTGGAGCTTACAGTCCCCAAGTGGGCATTTGAAGGCATAGACGACGTTAGTCTCTTTTAAAACGTTCTGTTTTGTGTCTGGAGAGTTTCTCATGAGTAGGCTGGCCGTTTTTCTGGTTTTATAGTAAATCGTCAGTTGTATCCTCTGATTTTTGTCTGTAGGGATAACGTTTCTATTAACAATATCTTTCAGGACCCTTTCCTCCGTTTTATGAGCTGTGGAAAAGAAGTTCCTGTAAAATAGTCTACTAGGGGGTATAGGTGTTGTGTTAGTTGTCTCTTCAGAGGTTGCATGGCTTTTCACTTTCCTTCTTATGATGTCTTCGATGAAACCATTGGAGAAGCCGTTATTGACTAGAACCTGCCTTACCCTACAGAGTTCTTCGTCGACTTGCTTCCATTCTGAGCTGTGGCTGAGAGCACGGTCGACGTATGCGTTAACAACACTCCTCTTGTACCTGTCAGGGCAGTCGCTGTTGGCATTTAGGCACATTCCTATGTTTGTTTCCTTAGTGTAGACTGCAGTGTGGAAACCTCCGGCCCTTTTCCATGACTGTTACATCTAGAAAAGGCATAAAATCCCCTCATGTTCTGTCTTGTGTTAATGCCACATCACCCCTCCCACCTCACTCAAATGTAGATATAATATCAGAGATACGTAAGTTCTAATCAGTTGTGTATTTGTGAAGTCTTTGAGAATGTAATAAGTTTTACGAAACGCGCCCGTGTCGCGTCAGACTAGAAATAAAAATGAATTTTGGAGAAGTGATTTTTGATTTAACTCCAACAGTGAAGCGTAATGTACGAAAGATTGAGAAAATTCGTGTTAGAATTATTAATCTTACTTTTTCGGTCATATTTAATAATATATGTCTACAGGAAAGACTGCTACCAAAATATACTAATATATATATATATATATATATATATATATATATATATGTCGTACCTAGTAGCCAGAACGCACTTCTCAGCCTACTATGCAAGGCCCGATTTGCCTAATAAGCCAAGTTTTCCTGAATTCATATATTTTTTCTAATTTTTTTCTTATGAAATGATAAAGTTACCCATTTCATTATGTATGAGGTCAATTTGTTTTTATTGGAGTTAAAATTAACGTAGATATATGACCGAACCTAACCAACCTTACCTAACCTAACCTAACCTATCTTTATAGGTTAGGCTAGGTTAGGTAGCCGAAAAAGTTGGGTTAGGTTAGGCTAGGTAGGTTAGGTAGTCGAAAAACAATTAATTCATGAAAACTTGGCTTATTAGGCAAATCGGGCCTTGCATATTAAGCTGAGAAGTGCGTTCTGGCTATTAGGTACGACATATATATATTATATATATATATATATATATATATATATATATATATATATATATATATATATATATATATATATATATATATATATATATATATATATATATATGTGTATGTATGTTTGTGTATTTGTGTGTATGTATATGTATGTATATGTATGTATATGTATATATGTGTATGTATATGTATATATATATGCAAATATATATGTATATATGTGCATATATATGTATATATGTGCATATATATGTATATATGTGCATATATATGTATATATGTGCATATATATGTATATATGTGCATATATATGTATATATGTGCATATATATGTATATATATGTATATATATGTATATATGTATATATATGTGTATATATATGTATATATATGTATATATATGTATATATATGTATATATATGTCGTACCTAGTAGCCAGAACGCACTTCTCAGCCTACTATGCAAGGCCCGATTTGCCTAATAGGCCAAGTTTTCATGAACTAATGCTTTTTTGACTACCTAACCTAACCTAACATTTTCGGCTACCTAACGTAACCTAACCTATAAAGATAGGTTAGATTAGGTTAGGTAGGGTTGGTTAGGTTCGGTCATATATCTACGTTAATTTTAACTCCAATAAAAAAAAATTGACTTCATACATATATATGTCGTACCTAGTAACCAGAATGCACTTCTCACCCTACTATGCAAGGCCCGATTTGCCTAATAAGCCAAGTTTTCCTGAATTAATATATTTTCTCTAATTTTTTTCTTATGAAAGGATAAAGTTACCCATTTCATTATGTATGAGGTTAATTTTTTTTTATTGAAGTTAAAATTAACGTAGATATATGACCGAACCTAACCAACCCTACCTAACCTAACCTAACCTCTCTTTATAGGTTAGGTTAGGTTAGGTAGCCGAAAAAGTTAGGTTAGGTTAGGTAGGTTAGGTAGACGAAAAACAATTAATTCATGAAAACTTGGCTTATTAGGCAAATTGGGCCTTGCATAGTAGGCTGAGAAGTGCGTTCTGGCTACTAGGTACGACATATATATATATATATATATATATATATATATATATATATATATATATATATATATATATATATATATATATATATATGTATATATATATATATATATATACATATATATATATATATATATATATATATATATATATATATATATATATATATATATATATATATATATATATATATATATATATGTCGTACCTAGTAGCCAGAACGCACTTCTCAGCCTACTCTGCAAGGCCCGATTTGCCTAATAAGCCAAGTTTTCATGAATTAATGTGTTTTCGACTACCTAACCTACCTAACCTAACCTAACCTTACTTTTTGGGCTACCTAACCTAACCTAACCTATAAAGATAGGTTAGGTTAGGTTAGGTAGGGTTGGTTAGGTTCGGTCATATATCTATGTTAATTTTAACTCCAATAAAAATAATTCACCTCATACATAATGAAATGGGTACCTTTATCATTTCACAAGAAAAAAATTGGAGAAAATATATTAATTCAGGAAAACTTGGCTTATTAGGCAAATCGGGCCTTGCATAGTAGGCAGAGAAGTGCATTCTGGCTATTAGGTACGACATATATATATATATATATATATATATATATATATATATATATATATATATATATATATATATATATATATATATATATATACATATATATATATATATATATATATATATATATATATATATATATATATATATATATATATATATATATATATATATATTAAGTTCGCATTTGTGTTCCTCACGAGTGCCTCAAAGAATGAAGTGATTTGATAAAATACCATGCCCAAGGTTACCAACCAAGTGCCGGCAGGGGGATAGAAATAGCCTGGGCTACCATCCTCTTTTGTCCGGTCGTGTTGGTTGAGCGGTTAAGGGATCCTGTATGCCAGCAGAGTACTCCTGGCAGTATGGGTTCGAGTCACTTCTGCTGTGTGAGTTTTCAGTTGCATATAGTCCTATGGACCATTCAGGCTTGTTCGCATTTGTTTTCCTCACATGTGCCCCAAAGAATGAGATGATTTGATAAAATACCTTGCCCAAGATTACCAACCGAGTGCCGCCGACTGTGTAGTAGCTTTGGTTTGGTCTTGACTTTATTAGCTATATTATTTTCATACATTTTCTCAGCGGCTCTTCTTACACTAACATACTCGTTCCTGGTTCTCTGGTATCTCTCTCTACTTTCAGGTGTTCTCTTATTTCGGAAGTTCCTTCACGCCCTTTTTTCTTTTATACATTCCTGATTAAACTACGGATTCTTCTTTTGCTTCTCGGTTTTTTCCTGTCGGGCCGGGATAAACCTGCTTACTGCCTCCTGACACTTTTGGGTGACATTGTCCATCATGTCTTGTACGAACTTAGTTTTTGAGTTCTGTATCCCATGGTATATCCCTTAGGAATTTATTCATCTCCTCATAGTTTCCCTTTTGGTATGCCAGCCCTTTGTTTTCCAGTTCTTTTTGGGGGGAGATAATTCCTAGCTCAACCAGGTACTCAAAGTTCAATACAATATGATCACTCATTCCCAAGGGGGCGTCCAACTTAACTTCCCTTACAACCGACTCATTTAGGGTAAATATCAGATCAAGCAAAGCTGGTTCGTCGTCTCCTCTCATTCTTGTCGGTCCCTTGACGTTTGACTTAGAAAGTTTCTTGTTGCCACATCCAGCTGCTTAGCTCTCCATGTGGGTCTCTGTTTTCCCAATCTATCTTCCCGTGGTTGAATTCTCCTATGGTTAGTAGTCTAGATCCGTTCCTGCTAGCTACAGAAGATGCTCTCTCTATTATATTGATGTTGGCCATATTGTTTCTATCATATTCTTGTCTGGGTCTTCTGTTATTTGGCGGGGGTTATATATGACTACTACAATAATTTTCTGTCCTTCAGTTGCTATGGTACCTGATATGTAGTCACTGAAACCCTCACAGCCCTGATTAACCATTAAAACTCCAACTGTATGGAGGCACCCGGGTATGTCCAGTGTATGGAGTCACCTAAGTATGTCCTGTGTATGGAGGCACCTGGGTATGTCCTGTGTATGGAGGCACCCGGGTATGTCCAGTGTATGGAGGCACCCGGATATGTGCAGTGCATGGAGGCACCCGTGTATGTTCAGGGTATGAAGGCACCCGGGCATGACCCGAGTAATGAGGCACCCGGGTATATCCACTGTATAGAGGCACCCGGGTATGTCCAGTGTATGAAGGCACCCGGGTATGTCCAGTGTATGGGGGCACCCGGGAATGTCCACTGTATAGAGGCACCCGGGTATGTCCAGTGTATAGAGGCACCCGGGCATGTCCCGAGTAATGAGGCACCCGGGCATGTCCAGTGTATGGAGCCCCCCAAGACAGGAGGAGAGGCATGAGGTGCGGAAGAGGTTTGTGTTGATTCTAGGTATAATGGACCAGTCTTGTCTTTTGTCTTTATATAGAACTTAATTCATCTCCGGCCGGAGTCCTGCTTGGCTGCTCTAACTCCTTGCCTTACCTCAGTTGGCTCTCTCAAGTATTCACTTGGTCGTCTCTTGCTCTCACCATTTCAAGGTGTTGGTGATGCTCATATATTTCCAATTTATAATGAAACGGAATGACTTGGTACAAATGTTTAATTATATATTTCTTTTGGTTTGGAATTTATGACTAAATATTCTTATCCGTAAACAGCTTAGTAGATTAGTCAACGGTTAATGTTGGAAGGAAACACATTGACATTTTGTGATTTAATTAATTTTAATTACAAGCTTAACTTTAGTGCACGTGTTAGACATTGACTGCTTGCATTCTCTCTTATAGTCTAGGATTAATATTGAACCTATATTTGAGGTCTTAATTGTTTATGTTCTGTTTATTGTGGTTGAGACTTGAGACCGCTGGTAAGACCATTATTCTAACTTATAAAGACCTGTGCACTGTTTTATGTATAATTATATTATATTATAATTCAAATAAACTTTTTTTTAATATTATGGCCCGGGTGTACTTATATATTGATTATATATTTGAGAGCCTTCTACTGCACTTATGTAAAGGTTTATTTTGATAAAAAGGCCCACAATATCATCTGTCCTCACAGCAACATTAACAAGTGCTGGACACGCAGGTTATGTTTAAACTACTGTGAAATAAGTCATTTATCACTGGTGCAAGATCGAATTAGTCATCCCGAAGTCTGTAAATACAAACCGAGCTTACTTATTGGGATTCTAACTTGTATAAGACTTTATACAATAAATTTTTCTCATAGGTTAAACGTTATGGCACAGCGTTGAAGGACCCCACCAAGTTCAGGCGTCGACCAGGACTATCAGAGTAAATCATGTTGCTGATAACTATGTTATACTCTGGTCTGTTCCTTAGCTGAGAATCCCCGTCAGGCAGGAGCAGCAACACCTGCAAGGTAGAGGAGATACTTAGCCAGAGATTGAGATCTTGAAGATCACTTTGCCGTATTGTCAATAGTGGCAGCAGGATAAAGCCAAGTGAGCTTGTGACTAACATGCACTGACGAACGTTGGCCTCGCATATATTTAAGAAAGATCACGTTAATAAAGTTCAATATAAAACAAGAACGTTTATAGTATTCTTGATACACCCTAAGTAACCAAGCACAGTACCCTACATGGTATTCTTGCCACCCCATAAGTAACCAAGCACAGTACCCTACATGGTATTCTTGCCACGCCATAAGTAACCAAGCACAGTACCCTACATGGTATTCTTGCCACGCCATAAGTATCCAAGCATAGTACCCTTCATGGTATTCTTGCCACCCCATAAGTAACCAAGCACAGTACCCTACATGGTATTCTTGCAACGCCGTAAGTAACCAAGCACAGTACCCTGGATAACAAAGGAGCTGAAGAACCTTTTAGGTAGAAAGAGAGCTTGGTACAAAATGATTAGGTATGAGGAAGTCAGTTTAGAACAAGAATTCGTAAAACTGGTTAGAAATGTTAAAAAAGAGATAAGGAGGGCAAAAAGAAACTATGAAGTTCGCAAAGCAGGGCAAGCAAAGACAAATCCTAATGGATTTTTTCAGTTGTATTGAACTAAGAGTAGAAAAAAGGATTAGACCATTAAAAATTTAGAAAGGTCAGATAACTTTGTAATGACGAAGAGATGTGTAGTATTTTTAATAAATATTTTATATCAGTAATTTACTAAAGAAGAACAGAACATTATGCCTTCAGCCGAACAAGTCTATGTGGGTGAGGACGAGGACAGGTTGACTAGTTTAGCAGTTATCAATGAGGATGTTATTAAACAAATAATGAAACTCAAACCAAAGAAATTCCCAGGGCAAGACGAAGTGGTTGCCAGAATGCTTAAAGAATGAAAAGAAGAGCTTTGCGAGCCATTTTCTACCATATTTAATAAATCATTAGAGTCAGGAAGAGTGTCAGAGTCGTTGAAAGTTGCTAGTGTGGTACCAATTTTCAGGAAAGGAGATAGATCACTTGCGTAAGACTATCGGCCTAACGCCTAACTTGTGGGAAAGGAGCTGATAACGTTTATTGTAGGAAAGTTACTTGAATCGATAATTGCAAATACCATTCGCCTTCATCTTGAAAAGCATAAATTAATAAATGATACACAACATGGTTTTTACAAATGGCCGTTCATGTTCAACAAACTTGCTATCCTTTTATTCAAGCATAGTTGAGGCAGTTGATTGTGGTAAGGATTGTGATGTTGTGTACCTTGACTTTAGCAAAGCTTTTGATATACTGCCACATGAATGACTGATTAAAAGGTTAGAGGCTCATGGTATTGAGGGTACTACAAAGGGCATGGCTATACCAAAGGAAACAAAGAGTTAGTATAAATGTGGTTAAGTCAGAGTGGGAAAATGTTGTAAGTGGAGTGCCTCAAGGCTCTGTCCTGGGACCTCTGTTGTTTATAATATATATAAATAATTTAGATTCAGATTTAAGCAGCAATATTTGTAAATTTGCCAATGATATAAAAATCGGGAGGGTAATAAACATGGAAAAAACTCACTATCACTTCAAGAAGATCTAAATAAGATTTTGAAATGGTCAAAATTTTGGCAGATGCAATTTAATGCTGACAAATGTAAGGTTTTGAGGCTAGGGAATGATGATAGTGTAACTCGGGTTGAGTTCCTCTCTCTACTTCTCTTTGCTTCTTTTCCCTCTACCCGTATTCTTACTTTTTATTCTCTACCAAGGGACCCCAAAACTTTTACCAAAACCAACTCCACGCCACGTGGTCCTAAGACGATTGACCGACTTAGGATTCTACACCCAGTATGACGTGACCTAGGCTTTGAGCAAAACCCTAGAGTCGCCTCTACGCTGCCACCACCAGACCAGCAACACCGAGCAATGATCGAGGTCTGGATCGATCACGCTAATTAATCAACCTTGGGGCTTGATCCCCACTCGATGACCGTGGAAACTTAAGAGTGTGAAATTAATTACACGGGATTGATTCGATGTTAGAATCGATGTTAGAATCGGCGCCCAATCCAACTTTACCTCGTGTGGACCACGTGACCAGGACAAGTTTACACATAAAACACATGGAAATAATAAAATGCAAAATATTAACAAATTTAATTTATTAAAAGAAAAACTAAAACAAAATCTAAATATGTTCACTCCCTGTCACTTTAACACTCCCTACTTGACCTGAGTGGCAAATGAGAAGACTATCCCTATAATTAACAATAGCAACTTTACCTTGGGCGACCAGCTAAAGATGTTGGGCTGGTCTTGGGGAGAGGTAAGATGTTTGACCTCTCCCAGCTGCTCTGGAGACCACACTGATCTGTCCTCGTCTGATCTAGCCCAGACTAGAACATTGTATTGTTCCGCATCGCTTACCCAGTTACTTTAGCAAGGTTAAGTTATAACAATTAACCTCTGTTTGTACTGAATTGATCCAGACTGGTTGAATTATTTTACTGAAATTAAATTACACAAGCCTCTAACGGCAGAGCTGTTCCCGATCACAAAAATGGTTATTAAAACTGAGAAATAGTAGACCTGTCAACCCTGATGACCTATGACCGCCGGTCACTCCGCCTTACAAGTTAGATCTGATTCGTGACGTCACTGATGGTGACTTAAACTCAATAATTAGAATACTCTTGATATTGTACCCAGTACTATTATACAATACAATTTTAATACAAAATGAATAAAGGCTAATTTCTCTAAATTACTGAATACTATAGGATGATTCATTATACGCAGCTTATGAACAAAGCGTCGGTTTTTTCCACCGCGAATTCCCCTGGGGTCAGGTTCCCAGGTCACCATGCGGGCTCAGCTTCCCATTCTCTTTTGTCGATAAACCACTCTGGATAATTCTTACAACAGCCTAGTTTGTTACAACCCCCCCCCCCCCCCCCCGCACAAGCACATAGTAAACCTTGTTAATTTGTTAAAAATCACGAGGTTTAGTATCCAAACCCACAATTCAACTCATGCCACAAACAAAAGCTACCCTAACTAATGAAATTTGACAAATATTTGAGTGTCCAACATCAACATGTTTAAATTCATAAATTTCTCAGCTGTCAACTGACAGCAATCTTCTAACATCAGGAAACATACATCCTATCCTTACTGACATAGCTAAATAACATGTCCCTACTCTACCATCAAAGACTAGCTATTAAACTCTCTTGGCTCTTCACTAGCCAAGTCCATGTGTCCTCTAGAGCCGGCCACACCGTGCTCAACCAAACATTAAAGTTATAACTTCAGACTGAACTTTCAGTCATCCGGGAGCGTACTACGGAACTAACAAGTTCACATCCGTGTACTACCCACTCCCCACTCAATGTCAACCTTGACATGTTAAGGAACACACCTAACGTTTATTACATGTATCTAAAAATAAACAAAAAAAATCCCTATACTATATCACAGGTTTCAGCTGACTGTACAGCCAAGTGTTCTCACTCACTAGAAGTGTCAATGTTTATATTGGTCCGCCTCTCCTGTGTTCAAACATTCTGCAAAAGTATCACAACATAATTTTCCATAACCGTTTGTTCTGGGCTGAGACAATTACACAGGGGCTTCGATTTTGATTACTGACCAATTTATAGAGTAAAAGTCATATATTATACCAGAATTATTTTAAATCTGTTTTTCAACATTTATAAAGTATTGATTCTAAATCTGTTTTTCAACATTTAAACAAAAGTGTCCAGATGTTCTTTACACAGATGTTCAGAGCCAATTTTGTTGTTTGTATCAATTGTTCATATTGAGTAATCGAGAAAAAAAAATCGATGCTGCTGGATGCTGAATGTAGTCGCTGACGATGACGGTGTCGATCTTGCTTCTCCCCATGTGTAGACATCAATACCTGGTCCTCTTGTACTCCCATCCGGTACTCCTGAATGACGACAGAGTGTAGTAGAGCGGAGTGCCAAGTGACAGCTGTAGAATACTGTTACTTCGGCCATTAATCTTGCTCTCGACAGTCCACACGCCTTCGTATCAATCACAGTTCACACAGCAGTCTTGATGTTAAACTTGACGGCGCAGATGACCACAGCAGAGCAGGACTGGATGTACCAACGGTGTCTCTTAGCAGGAGTGGTGTCAGAAGGTCGTAGAGGCGGGTTGCTTGTTTGCAGAACAGGTGAATCTCGTCTTCCATCATTGCTCACGTCATCTCAGGCGTTTCTTGATGTCACCAGGTTACTAGGCCGTAAACACCAACTGTGTATACCCTCGTACCGCCGACTTTAGGCCAAAGGAGACAATTTTGCGACCTTCTATTGGCGAGTCCCGGTACTCTGTAGGGAAACCGTGCCTTCCACCTGTGACCGCCTTACTTCCGCTTTCTTGTTACTTCAGATGACGTAATCATTAATCTTCCGGCGAAATTCTTGAGTACTGCTACGTGCTTTCCATTTCTTGACCTCTCCTCCAACACTGCTGGAATGGCTGCAGTCTTGATGACGCAGCAGGTGGGTAGTGGTGATCTCGAGACAGCTACCCCGGCGTTGTATGGCACCTCCGGTGACTGCTATATAATGTGGACAGCTCGCTGGCCCTGACAACCTCGTTAGTGACGTGAGGCGTCGGCCGGGTGACTCTTGGACAGTCACTCATCCCCAAAGTAACTGATGTATGAGTCACTGGGTCTGGTGGGGGGAGGGCTTTGTGTAACGTGCCTCCCCCTCGGTCTTTACAGACAAGGGTTCACGTGTGGCTGGAACAACTGGGTCGGTGTACCAATCAGACCTGGGAACAGACAGACACAACACAGCGGAAGCATAGATATACTCTGGGTTTGGTAGGGGTGGAACCCAAGAGCACGGTAAAAGTTGCTACCTGAGTCAAGTATAGACATAGTACACCTCATTGCCTTTACAGGAAAATCTAATGAATACTAAATTATACTAACCAAGGAAGTTACTTTACTGTATAGCGCGAGATCTCGTCACCATAGGGTGGCGAGACTGCACCTGACTACTGATGAGCGATGACAGAGGGTCATCCTCATCTTCTGACTCGTCGGTGAAGCCATGAGTCAGCACTGCTGAGTCAGGAACTAGACCCACTGAAGGCAGTTCTAATTCCTCTCTAGCATGATAATGTTTCAATTTATTTACATGAATTGTCCTTTCCACCTGGTCCTCGAACACTCCCTTTATAACAAGATTAACCGGCCCCGCCCTTTTAATTACTCTATATGGTCCTCGCCACCTCGGAGCTAGTTTCCTGCTCTGATTGGCGGGCGCAGCCTCATTCACTCTCAATACGAGGCTTCCTTCCTTCAACTCAAGAGGGCGCACTTTCTTGTCATAAAAATGAGCATACCGAGTCCGTGCCTTCTTGGACGCTTCAGCTGCAATATTCCATGCATTTCTCATTTTTCCAAGGACCTCTGAAGGATAGTCCTCCCCGTATGCAACATTATGTCTGTTAAGCAGACCTGACGGGAAATTGCATGAATTACCAGTAAACAAATGAAGTGGTTGGGTGTTAATTGATTGGTGGATGGCAGTATTCAAGGCGAACTGAACATAGGGTAGGTGTTCATCCCAGGTGTTTGCATCATGTTCAGCAAGGATTGCAAGCATATCCTTGACTGAACGATTAGTCCGTTCCGTCATTCCGTTTGCTTGTGGGTGGTAGGCTGTTGTAAAAGCCGAAGTTGTCTCTAAAATCTTACAAACTTCTTTAAATATATTCCCATTGAATTCTTGACCCCGGTCAGAGACTAAAACTTTAGGAGGTCCGAATACAGTAACGAACCTACGCAAGAACGCATCTGCAACCGTACGAGAATCCTTCTGAGGTAATGCAACTAGTGTAGTGTATCTAGACAGATGGTCAACTTCCAACCCCAGGCGACCTCATACCCACCTCAACCTCAATCCACACCCCAACCTGAGGTCACCCACACCATACCTCAACCCCAACCTCAATCCACACCCCAACCCGAGGCCACCCACACCATTCCTCAACCCCAACCTCAATCCACACCCCAACCCGAGGCCACCCACACCATACCTCAACCCCAACCCCAGGCCACCACAGCCTTAGACAGGCAGATGCGCACGGAGACGCCGGGCACTCAGTTGTCGCCATACGTAGAGGCGTTAAGTAAAGGCGAGGGAGCCAAGCCGAGGAACTGTGGCGCGGGTTCATCAGGCGGGAAGCAGCCCACAGCTGCAAGTTCGAGCCACCCTGCGCGGGGTACCAACAGAGATCCGCGGAGGTGTTACTCCTGCTGGAAGCGCGGGCATATACAGAGGGATTGCGAAGTCACTCCTACGAAAGCATGAAAGCAGGCTCCTAGTGATGGTAGGCCTACTTTTGAGGTGAAAGTGGAAGGTGTGAGATTGACAGCTTTTGTTGATACAGGAAGCCAGGCAACGGTAATTAAAAAGTCAGCCTTCAGCAATTTTAAGTATGCACGTCTTCAACGTTGCGCAAAGACATTAACAGCAGTCAATGGGGAAAAGATTGAGATCGTAGGTCAAGGTACAGTTAATTTTGAGATTGATGGGGAATTGCAGCCTCACACATGTACGATCGTAGAGAACCTTGATTTTCCTGGTCACATCTTAATGGGAACTGATTTTCTGTCGCGATTTGATTATTCCTTGTCTGCTCAAAAAGGGGCTAGGAACTGCAGGTTGCAGTTGGGACAGACTTCCTACCCAGTGGAGATGATCGACCATCCCCCAGTTGTAGCTTCAATTAAGAGGAAGCTGAAATATAATGCGCACTATCCAAAATTGATTTTTAAGTCTCTTCCAGACACAGTTAAGAGGTCATGCGCATTGCATGCATTGGCCAAACAGAGTTGCCCACCACATTCTGTTAAATTTATTAAAGTAGCCGTGGGACGTCACATACAACCAGGTACCACCCTTCAGGTGGCTGGGAGATGTGATAGTTTATTAATTCCTCATCACTTAGTTGTAGTGCTCGATAAAGGTGCACTCATTCCAGTTGTCAATCTTTCACATAAGACTTTTCGCTTCAGGGCAGGTGATAGGGTATCTCAGGGAACCATGGTGGAGGACACAGAAATCTTTCACCATGAGTCAGCTGAGACGCCAGCCGTCACTGCACAATGTAGTGCACTGAATATGTTGAACACTAAAACACCATCCAAAGTACAATACGAGACGAGAAATGTTGCACAGAATGTTGAGGAAGTGGAAAAATTAATTTCAGCACTTGATTTGCAACATGTTGCACAGGCGGATAGGAAGGCACTGAGAGGAGTTTTACGAAAATTCCCGAAATTGTTTGCGACAGAGGATGACCAGATTGGTCTCCTTGATAAGATCGAGCACACCATTCCAACTGGTGACCATTTGCCTGTGTACACAAGACAGTGGAGGTTGCCGGAACAGGCAAAGAACATTATCAGGGAGGAGTGCCAGAAAATGTTGAGACAGGGCGTGATAGAGCCTAGTACGTCACCATGGCTCTCTCCTGTTGTGCTAGTTCGGAAACCGGACGGTAGTTATCGTTTCTGTGTTGACTACCGGAAGGTGAACGAATTAACTAAGGGTGATGTGTATCCGTTGCCCCGAATACAGGAGATAATAGATCAATTTGGTGCTGCTAAGTATTTCTCAACTCTTGACGCAAAATCGGCGTATTGGGCGATTCCGGTGGCAGAACAGGATAGGGAAAAAACAGCATTCTCGGATGGTAGGCACACTTATCAATTCCGTAGGATGCCGTTTGGTTTGAAGACAGCGCCTTCGTCGTTTCAGAGGGCCATCAACTTTATCCTTAGTCCGGTACTGGGTAGGCATTCTTTAGCGTACCTGGATGATGTTGTGATATATTCCAGGACGTTTGAGGAACACCTACAGGACTTGACTGAGACTTTGAAGTTGTTAGATCAGGCAGGTTTCAGGCTGAATGTTCAGAAGTGCACCCTGGCGGCTCAGAAATTCAAATTTCTGGGGTTCCAGGTGTGCCCAGACGGTATCCGACCTGACCCAGATTCTTGCCGCGTCATTGCTGACATGCCTACTCCAAGGACAGCAAAGGACGTGCGTAGGTTTTTGGGGGCGGCCGGATATTTTCGTCGTCACATTGAAGGTTTCGCTGGCATTTCAGCACCTCTGACTGATCTGACAAAGAAAAATGCGAAGTTTGTGTGGAAATCAGAACATGACGAGGCCTATCGCAAACTGAAAGACCAACTAATCACGACACCGGTATTGGCTATTCCTGATTTTGAGAAAGAGTGGGAAGTGCACACTGACGCCAGCGGTATTGCTATTGGCGGGTGCTTAATTCAGCGAGATGCGGATAATTTACCCCATCCAGTAGCCTATTTCAGTAGGAAGGTCAAAGGACCTGAAGTTCGTTATTCAGCTACGGATCGGGAGGCACTGGCAGTAGTAGAATCAGTTAGGTATTTCGAGCCTTACCTATTTCAGCGGCATTTTGTAATCTACACAGACCATCGAGCGTTAACACACATATTTAAGAAGCGAACAAAATGCCCACGAATGTCACGCTGGTCTCACGAACTTTCGGCCCACTCGTTCCAGATTTTGTACAAGCCTGGTCCAGCCCATGTTGTGCCAGATACGCTAAGTAGAAATATAGCGGCAATACAGATTAATGAAAATATTGAAACCATTCCATCGGATAAAATGAGAGAATACCAGATGAGCGAGCCTAGATGGAAAGAAATTATTGAGTATTTAGAGGGAGGAAAATACCCGAAAAAGAAAAAGAATTTACCTATTCATGATTTTGAAATGAAACAGGGCGTCCTGTATTATGCTAATAGCCAGAATGATAGGGCAGTATTTCAGCTAGTTATTCCGGACGCGTTGCGGTCATCAGCGTTAAAGCTTGCGCATGCTTCAAAAATTGCAGGGCATCCGGGGATCTTTAAAACGCACTTAAAAGCAAAGTCTCTATTTTATTTTCCAGGATTACTTTCTGAGGTAATCAATTTCGTGAAGTCGTGCCCTCGTTGCCAGAGGAGGAAAGGTACCCTTAAGGTACAAGCCCCACTTCAGGAATTTCCTGAAATTCGTGAACCGTTAGATCGTGTGGGGGCCGATCTGATTGATTTACACCACAGTCATTCAGGTAACAGATACGTGTTGGGGTTGAGGTATGGTGTGGGTGGCCTCGGGTTGGGGTGTGGATGGAGGTTGGGGTTGAGGAATGGTGTGGGTGGCCTCGGGTTGGGGTGTGGATTGAGGTTGGGGTTGAGGTATGGTGTGGGTGACCTCAGGTTGGGGTGTGGATTGAGGTTGAGGTGGGTATGAGGTCGCCTGGGGTTGGAATGGGTATGGGGTGGCCTGGGGTTGGAATGGGTATGGGTATGGGTATGGGGTGGCCTGGGGTTGGAATGGGTATGAGTATGGGGTGGCCTGGGGTTGGAATGGGTATGGAGTGGCCTGGGGTTGGGGGAAGGGTTGGTATGGGAACTGAGGATGGGGTCAGTATGGGAATTGAGGATGGGGTTGGTATGGGAATTGAGGATGGGGTTGGTACGGGAATTGAGGATGGGGTTGGGGTTGTTGTAGTGGTGGATGAGGTGTACCTGAGCGGTCCCCAGTGGTGTCGGAAGAGGTGCTGTCCTCTACACTTCCACTTCCACTCCCACTGGTCCCTACTGACTGGTCACTGTCTGGGTTAAACATTTTCTGTGATTCCTGGTGTGCCATGTCTCTTCTAAACTACCCTATAGTACACCCTCGACCCGGACTCACTACAACCGTGATCTTACACAAATAATAATAAAAAAAAAATCGCAACTCTTTTCCAAGAAACAACTACTAAATCCCCAAAGTAGGAAATACACCGATTTATCGAGAGAATCGCTGAAGTGAATCCAATGAATGAGTGTCTGCCCCGCACTCGTGTCTGCCCGTGAAATATCCCGCCGTTCTATTGCTGAAACCTAAGTCCTTTACGTTAAAAAAATTAAAGAATCTAATTTATATAAAACAATTTAAATGATAACGCAACTAACGCGCAGCACTCGTGATGGATTAATAAAGAATATTTACTGTACTTGAATACTAAACGCACTTGAAGTGAGCAGCGTGGCCCCTGATGACTGATGGAGCGGGACCAGCTGCGCTGAAAAAACTAAGTCCCGCGCTTTTTCGCTTAAACGCTGAAAAATCAAAATTTTTGTTCTGAAGGAAAATAACTAGTTTTACGTTAATAAACCGCTCTAGCGATTAATATAGACACCCAGGACCTATATATGCTTACCAAAAATTGATTTTTTTATCAAAAACTGGGTTTTTACTAAATTGCTGGACTGCCAATTTTCCTGACTCCGAGGGAAAAATATTCTATCACCCCAAATATCACAAAACTCCTTTAATTCACAAAAATTTGGGTTTCTCGTTCCCAGATATAAATACGTTATTATTTACTACTGACGTTGTATGCAGAACAATACCGACACTTCGGGCGGTTTCAACACTCACTAATTCGAATTTTCGTCAAAATCAGAGATTTTCACCTCAAATGGACTCTGACAAAATTACGACACGATTTTCTCGAAAAATAACTAAATTCGGCAAAAATGTAATTATCACTGTTTAATGCTTTACGAACAGAATTACGTCCCTTGCGTGCACTAGAGAGTAATACTGACCCCAGAATATACACGAAACATGAAAATTAGAATTTCTGCCAAAAAGTCAGATTCTTGCCCAAGCTGGACTTAGAAAATTTTTCACCTACGTTTCTACTGAAAACAGAATTCTAAGTCTACAAACACAATTCTACCGTCTTACTGGTAAAAACTAGAAAATATCACTCGCATTGACTGGGGAATCCTAATGACGCCCAGAACATACACGTGACCCACGAATACAAATTAATTACAGTTAACGACTTTCCGACATCGACTTAGCCGAAAACTTATCCCAAAATACTTAGAAATATTCCACGGACAAATAACATTTACACACAACTTACTATCCCTTAAACTCTTTCACTTACTATAGTGACCGACCAATAGCCCTAAGTCCAGAGGATTAACTACACTCTAGCAACAACGCCTCTGACTTAGACTAATACAACAGGGAATAGCAAAGCTTAATGTACGCACTTAGCCTAATATGCAAGAAAATGCTAAACACTTTGATAAAAAAAAAAAAAAATTTTTAACCGGGGATTGAATGTAAGGGAAAAAAAATTAATCTCTAGAACAACGAAAATAAACGGAAATTACTTTATAAATTGAAGTATACTTAATTCAAAAATGCACTCGACTTAATCTTATAATTGCTCCTACCGGCTCGCCGTACCACACCTAGCCTAGGGGCCTCGACCATCTAGGTTCCAACAGAGCGACACGCAGCTTTCAGCAACAATTATGACTAGGGACGACTCAACCTCCACTAAGTGTGCGATCACTTAGTTGTTGAATCGCTGGCGTCCCACAGATATACCCGCCCCGACAGCCCTCAAGGAACTGCTGTTGAGAGTATGGTGGCTCCCAACACCTCTGAATTAATTGCAATGGGTCGAGTATGGTACCCAGTCCAATCAACTCGGAGCGGTCTCCTTTTCAATAAATCTATTTTAACAGCCTAATCTTACTAACTAAACCTTAATCGTATCAGCCCACATGACCCAAGATTCGCCAATCCCCACTCAAACGCACTGTTGTGGGGCGCACTGCTAATCCTGGCCCGCGGCTGTCTCCTTAGCATCCGCGCACGTGTTCGAACGGCTAGACGCGTGAGCCTTTCAACAATTTCAAACAAAATTGTTGAAACCACCGCTGTGCACCATTGTAACTCGGGTTGAGTTCCTCTCTCTACTTCTCTTTGCTTCTTTTCCCTCTACCCGTATTCTTACTTTTTATTCTCTACCAAGGGACCCCAAAACTTTTACCAAAACCAACTCCACGCCACGTGGTCCTAAGACGATTGACCGACTTAGGATTCTACACCCAGTATGACGTGACCTAGGCTTTGAGCAAAACCCTAGAGTCGCCTCTACGCTGCCACCACCAGACCAGCAACACCGAGCAATGATCGAGGTCTGGATCGATCACGCTAATTAATCAACCTTGGGGCTTGATCCCCACTCGATGACCGTGGAAACTTAAGAGTGTGAAATTAATTACACGGGATTGATTCGATGTTAGAATCGATGTTAGAATCGGCGCCCAATCCAACTTTACCTCGTGTGGACCACGTGACCAGGACAAGTTTACACATAAAACACATGGAAATAATAAAATGCAAAATATTAACAAATTTAATTTATTAAAAGAAAAACTAAAACAAAATCTAAATATGTTCACTCCCTGTCACTTTAACACTCCCTACTTGACCTGAGTGGCAAATGAGAAGACTATCCCTATAATTAACAATAGCAACTTTACCTTGGGCGACCAGCTAAAGATGTTGGGCTGGTCTTGGGGAGAGGTAAGATGTTTGACCTCTCCCAGCTGCTCTGGAGACCACACTGATCTGTCCTCGTCTGATCTAGCCCAGACTAGAACATTGTATTGTTCCGCATCGCTTACCCAGTTACTTTAGCAAGGTTAAGTTATAACAATTAACCTCTGTTTGTACTGAATTGATCCAGACTGGTTGAATTATTTTACTGAAATTAAATTACGCAAGCCTCTAACGGCAGAGCTGTTCCCGATCACAAAAATGGTTATAAAAACTGAGAAATAGTAGACCTGTCAACCCTGATGACCTATGACCGCCGGTCACTCCGCCTTACAAGTTAGATCTGATTCGTGACGTCACTGATGGTGACTTAAACTCAATAATTAGAATACTCTTGATATTGTACCCAGTACTATTATACAATACAATTTTAATACAAAATGAATAAAGGCTAATTTCTCTAAATTACTGAATACTATAGGATGATTCATTATACGCAGCTTATGAACAAAGCGTCGGTTTTTTCCACCGCGAATTCCCCTGGGGTCAGGTTCCCAGGTCACCATGCGGGCTCAGCTTCCCATTCTCTTTTGTCGATAAACCACTCTGGATAATTCTTACAACAGCCTAGTTTGTTACAACCCCCCCCCCCCCCGCACAAGCACATAGTAAACCTTGTTAATTTGTTAAAAATCACGAGGTTTAGTATCCAAACCCACAATTCAACTCATGCCACAAACAAAAGCTACCCTAACTAATGAAATTTGACAAATATTTGAGTGTCCAACATCAACATGTTTAAATTCATAAATTTCTCAGCTGTCAACTGACAGCAATCTTCTAACATCAGGAAACATACATCCTATCCTTACTGACATAGCTAAATAACATGTCCCTACTCTACCATCAAAGACTAGCTATTAAACTCTCTTGGCTCTTCACTAGCCAAGTCCATGTGTCCTCTAGAGCCGGCCACACCGTGCTCAACCAAACATTAAAGTTATAATTTCAGACTGAACTTTCAGTCATCCGGGAGCGTACTACGGAACTAACAAGTTCACATCCGTGTACTACCCACTCCCCACTCAATGTCAACCTTGACATGTTAAGGAACACACCTAACGTTTATTACATGTATCTAAAAATAAACAAAAAAAATCCCTATACTATATCACAGGTTTCAGCTGACTGTACAGCCAAGTGTTCTCACTCACTAGAAGTGTCAATGTTTATATTGGTCCGCCTCTCCTGTGTTCAAACATTCTGCAAAAGTATCACAACATAATTTTCCATAACCGTTTGTTCTGGGCTGAGACAATTACACAGGGGCTTCGATTTTGATTACTGACCAATTTATAGAGTAAAAGTCATATATTATACCAGAATTATTTTAAATCTGTTTTTCAACATTTATAAAGTATTGATTCTAAATCTGTTTTTCAACATTTAAACAAAAGTGTCCAGATGTTCTTTACACAGATGTTCAGAGCCAATTTTCTTGTTTGTATCAATTGTTCATATTGAGTAATCGAGAAAAAAAAAATCGATGCTGCTGGATGCTGAATGTAGTCGCTGACGATGACGGTGTCGATCTTGCTTCTCCCCATGTGTAGACATCAATACCTGGTCCTCTTGTACTCCCATCCGGTACTCCTGAATGACGACAGAGTGTAGTAGAGCGGAGTGCCAAGTGACAGCTGTTACTTCGGCCATTAATCTTGCTCTCGACAGTCCACACGCCTTCGTATCAATCACAGTTCACACAGCAGTCTTGATGTTAAACTTGACGGCGCAGATGACCACAGCAGAGCAGGACTGGATGTACCAACGGTGTCTCTTAGCAGGAGTGGTGTCAGAAGGTCGTAGAGGCGGGTTGCTTGTTTGCAGAACAGGTGAATCTCGTCTTCCATCATTGCTCACGTCATCTCAGGCGTTTCTTGATGTCACCAGGTTACTAGGCCGTAAACACCAACTGTGTATACCCTCGTACCGCCGACTTTAGGCCAAAGGAGACAATTTTGCGACCTTCTATTGGCGAGTCCCGGTACTCTGTAGGGAAACCGTGCCTTCCACCTGTGACCGCCTTACTTCCGCTTTCTTGTTACTTCAGATGACGTAATCATTAATCTTCCGGCGAAATTCTTGAGTACTGCTACGTGCTTTCCATTTCTTGACCTCTCCTCCAACACTGCTGGAATGGCTGCAGTCTTGATGACGCAGCAGGTGGGTAGTGGTGATCTCGAGACAGCTACCCCGGCGTTGTATGGCACCTCCGGTGACTGCTATATAATGTGGACAGCTCGCTGGCCCTGACAACCTCGTTAGTGACGTGAGGCGTCGGCCGGGTGACTCTTGGACAGTCACTCATCCCCAAAGTAACTGATGTATGAGTCACTGGGTCTGGTGGGGGGAGGGCTTTGTGTAACGTGCCTCCCCCTCGGTCTTTACAGACAAGGGTTCACGTGTGGCTGGAACAACTGGGTCGGTGTACCAATCAGACCTGGGAACAGACAGACACAACACAGCGGAAGCATAGATATACTCTGGGTTTGGTAGGGGTGGAACCCAAGAGCACGGTAAAAGTTGCTACCTGAGTCAAGTATAGACATAGTACACCTCATTGCCTTTACAGGAAAATCTAATGAATACTAAATTATACTAACCAAGGAAGTTACTTTACTGTATAGCGCGAGATCTCGTCACCATAGGGTGGCGAGACTGCACCTGACTACTGATGAGCGATGACAGAGGGTCATCCTCATCTTCTGACTCGTCGGTGAAGCCATGAGTCAGCACTGCTGAGTCAGGAACTAGACCCACTGAAGGCAGTTCTAATTCCTCTCTAGCATGATAATGTTTCAATTTATTTACATGAATTGTCCTTTCCACCTGGTCCTCGAACACTCCCTTTATAACAAGATTAACCGGCCCCGCCCTTTTAATTACTCTATATGGTCCTCGCCACCTCGGAGCTGGTTTCCTGCTCTGATTGGCGGGCGCAGCCTCATTCACTCTCAATACGAGGCTTCCTTCCTTCAACTCAAGAGGGCGCACTTTCTTGTCATAAAAATGAGCATACCGAGTCCGTGCCTTCTTGGACGCTTCAGCTGCAATATTCCATGCATTTCTCATTTTTCCAAGGACCTCTGAAGGATAGTCCTCCCCGTATGCAACATTATGTCTGTTAAGCAGACCTGACGGGAAATTGCATGAATTACCAGTAAACAAATGAAGTGGTTGGGTGTTAATTGATTGGTGGATGGCAGTATTCAAGGCGAACTGAACATAGGGTAGGTGTTCATCCCAGGTGTTTGCATCATGTTCAGCAAGGATTGCAAGCATATCCTTGACTGAACGATTAGTCCGTTCCGTCATTCCGTTTGCTTGTGGGTGGTAGGCTGTTGTAAAAGCCGAAGTTGTCTCTAAAATCTTACAAACTTCTTTAAATATATTCCCATTGAATTCTTGACCCCGGTCAGAGACTAAAACTTTAGGAGGTCCGAATACAGTAACGAACCTACGCAAGAACGCATCTGCAACCGTACGAGAATCCTTCTGAGGTAATGCAACTAGTGTAGTGTATCTAGACAGATGGTCAACTTCCAACCCCAGGCGACCTCATACCCACCTCAACCTCAATCCACACCCCAACCTGAGGTCACCCACACCATACCTCAACCCCAACCTCAATCCACACCCCAACCCGAGGCCACCCACACCATTCCTCAACCCCAACCTCAATCCACACCCCAACCCGAGGCCACCCACACCATACCTCAACCCCAACCCCAGGCCACCACAGCCTTAGACAGGCAGATGCGCACGGAGACGCCGGGCACTCAGTTGTCGCCATACGTAGAGGCGTTAAGTAAAGGCGAGGGAGCCAAGCCGAGGAACTGTGGCGCGGGTTCATCAGGCGGGAAGCAGCCCACAGCTGCAAGTTCGAGCCACCCTGCGCGGGGTACCAACAGAGATCCGCGGAGGTGTTACTCCTGCTGGAAGCGCGGGCATATACAGAGGGATTGCGAAGTCACTCCTACGAAAGCATGAAAGCAGGCTCCTAGTGATGGTAGGCCTACTTTTGAGGTGAAAGTGGAAGGTGTGAGATTGACAGCTTTTGTTGATACAGGAAACCAGGCAACGGTAATTAAAAAGTCAGCCTTCAGCAATTTTAAGTATGCACGTCTTCAACGTTGCGCAAAGACATTAACAGCAGTCAATGGGGAAAAGATTGAGATCGTAGGTCAAGGTACAGTTAATTTTGAGATTGATGGGGAATTGCAGCCTCACACATGTACGATCGTAGAGAACCTTGATTTTCCTGGTCACATCTTAATGGGAACTGATTTTCTGTCGCGATTTGATTATTCCTTGTCTGCTCAAAAAGGGGCTAGGAACTGCAGGTTGCAGTTGGGACAGACTTCCTACCCAGTGGAGATGATCGACCATCCCCCAGTTGTAGCTTCAATTAAGAGGAAGCTGAAATATAATGCGCACTATCCAAAATTGATTTTTAAGTCTCTTCCAGACACAGTTAAGAGGTCATGCGCATTGCATGCATTGACCAAACAGAGTTGCCCACCACATTCTGTTAAATTTATTAAAGTAGCCGTGGGACGTCACATACAACCAGGTACCACCCTTCAGGTGGCTGGGAGATGTGATAGTTTATTAATTCCTCATCACTTAGTTGTAGTGCTCGATAAAGGTGCACTCATTCCAGTTGTCAATCTTTCACATAAGACTTTTCGCTTCAGGGCAGGTGATAGGGTATCTCAGGGAACCATGGTGGAGGACACAGAAATCTTTCACCATGAGTCAGCTGAGACGCCAGCCGTCACTGCACAATGTAGTGCACTGAATATGTTGAACACTAAAACACCATCCAAAGTACAATACGAGACGAGAAATGTTGCACAGAATGTTGAGGAAGTGGAAAAATTAATTTCAGCACTTGATTTGCAACATGTTGCACAGGCGGATAGGAAGGCACTGAGAGGAGTTTTACGAAAATTCCCGAAATTGTTTGCGACAGAGGATGACCAGATTGGTCTCCTTGATAAGATCGAGCACCCCATTCCAACTGGTGACCATTTGCCTGTGTACACAAGACAGTGGAGGTTGCCGGAACAGGCAAAGAACATTATCAGGGAGGAGTGCCAGAAAATGTTGAGACAGGGCGTGATAGAGCCTAGTACGTCACCATGGCTCTCTCCTGTTGTGCTAGTTCGGAAACCGGACGGTAGTTATCGTTTCTGTGTTGACTACCGGAAGGTGAACGAATTAACTAAGGGTGATGTGTATCCGTTGCCCCGAATACAGGAGATAATAGATCAATTTGGTGCTGCTAAGTATTTCTCAACTCTTGACGCAAAATCGGCGTATTGGGCGATTCCGGTGGCAGAACAGGATAGGGAAAAAACAGCATTCTCGGATGGTAGGCACACTTATCAATTCCGTAGGATGCCGTTTGGTTTGAAGACAGCGCCTTCGTCGTTTCAGAGGGCCATCAACTTTATCCTTAGTCCGGTACTGGGTAGGCATTCTTTAGCGTACCTGGATGATGTTGTGATATATTCCAGGACGTTTGAGGAACACCTACAGGACTTGACTGAGACTTTGAAGTTGTTAGATCAGGCAGGTTTCAGGCTGAATGTTCAGAAGTGCACCCTGGCGGCTCAGAAATTCAAATTTCTGGGGTTCCAGGTGTGCCCAGACGGTATCCGACCTGACCCAGATTCTTGCCGCGTCATTGCTGACATGCCTACTCCAAGGACAGCAAAGGACGTGCGTAGGTTTTTGGGGGCGGCCGGATATTTTCGTCGTCACATTGAAGGTTTCGCTGGCATTTCAGCACCTCTGACTGATCTGACAAAGAAAAATGCGAAGTTTGTGTGGAAATCAGAACATGACGAGGCCTATCGCAAACTGAAAGACCAACTAATCACGACACCGGTATTGGCTATTCCTGATTTTGAGAAAGAGTGGGAAGTGCACACTGACGCCAGCGGTATTGCTATTGGCGGGTGCTTAATTCAGCGAGATGCGGATAATTTACCCCATCCAGTAGCCTATTTCAGTAGGAAGGTCAAAGGACCTGAAGTTCGTTATTCAGCTACGGATCGGGAGGCACTGGCAGTAGTAGAATCAGTTAGGTATTTCGAGCCTTACCTATTTCAGCGGCATTTTGTAATCTACACAGACCATCGAGCGTTAACACACATATTTAAGAAGCGAACAAAATGCCCACGAATGTCACGCTGGTCTCACGAACTTTCGGCCCACTCGTTCCAGATTTTGTACAAGCCTGGTCCAGCCCATGTTGTGCCAGATACACTAAGTAGAAATATAGCGGCAATACAGATTAATGAAAATATTGAAACCATTCCATCGGATAAAATGAGAGAATACCAGATGAGCGAGCCTAGATGGAAAGAAATTATTGAGTATTTAGAGGGAGGAAAATACCCGAAAAAGAAAAAGAATTTACCTATTCATGATTTTGAAATGAAACAGGGCGTCCTGTATTATGCTAATAGCCAGAATGATAGGGCAGTATTTCAGCTAGTTATTCCGGACGCGTTGCGGTCATCAGCGTTAAAGCTTGCGCATGCTTCAAAAATTGCAGGGCATCCGGGGATCTTTAAAACGCACTTAAAAGCAAAGTCTCTATTTTATTTTCCAGGATTACTTTCTGAGGTAATCAATTTCGTGAAGTCGTGCCCTCGTTGCCAGAGGAGGAAAGGTACCCTTAAGGTACAAGCCCCACTTCAGGAATTTCCTGAAATTCGTGAACCGTTAGATCGTGTGGGGGCCGATCTGATTGATTTACACCACAGTCATTCAGGTAACAGATACGTGTTGGGGTTGAGGTATGGTGTGGGTGGCCTCGGGTTGGGGTGTGGATGGAGGTTGGGGTTGAGGAATGGTGTGGGTGGCCTCGGGTTGGGGTGTGGATTGAGGTTGGGGTTGAGGTATGGTGTGGGTGACCTCAGGTTGGGGTGTGGATTGAGGTTGAGGTGGGTATGAGGTCGCCTGGGGTTGGAATGGGTATGGGGTGGCCTGGGGTTGGAATGGGTATGGGTATGGGTATGGGGTGGCCTGGGGTTGGAATGGGTATGAGTATGGGGTGGCCTGGGGTTGGAATGGGTATGGAGTGGCCTGGGGTTGGGGGAAGGGTTGGTATGGGAACTGAGGATGGGGTCGGTATGGGAATTGAGGATGGGGTTGGTATGGGAATTGAGGATGGGGTTGGTACGGGAATTGAGGATGGGGTTGGGGTTGTTGTAGTGGTGGATGAGGTGTACCTGAGCGGTCCCCAGTGGTGTCGGAAGAGGTGCTGTCCTCTACACTTCCACTTCCACTCCCACTGGTCCCTACTGACTGGTCACTGTCTGGGTTAAACATTTTCTGTGATTCCTGGTGTGCCATGTCTCTTCTAAACTACCCTATAGTACACCCTCGACCCGGACTCACTACAACCGTGATCTTACACAAATAATAATAAAAAAAAAATCGCAACTCTTTTCCAAGAAACAACTACTAAATCCCCAAAGTAGGAAATACACCGATTTATCGAGAGAATCGCTGAAGTGAATCCAATGAATGAGTGTCTGCCCCGCACTCGTGTCTGCCCGTGAAATATCCCGCCGTTCTATTGCTGAAACCTAAGTCCTTTACGTTAAAAAAATTAAAGAATCTAATTTATATAAAACAATTTAAATGATAACGCAACTAACGCGCAGCACTCGTGATGGATTAATAAAGAATATTTACTGTACTTGAATACTAAACGCACTTGAAGTGAGCAGCGTGGCCCCTGATGACTGATGGAGCGGGACCAGCTGCGCTGAAAAAACTAAGTCCCGCGCTTTTTCGCTTAAACGCTGAAAAATCAAAATTTTTGTTCTGAAGGAAAATAACTAGTTTTACGTTAATAAACCGCTCTAGCGATTAATATAGACACCCAGGACCTATATATGCTTACCAAAAATTGATTTTTTTATCAAAAACTGGGTTTTTACTAAATTGCTGGACTGCCAATTTTCCTGACTCCGAGGGAAAAATATTCTATCACCCCAAATATCACAAAACTCCTTTAATTCACAAAAATTTGGGTTTCTCGTTCCCAGATATAAATACGTTATTATTTACTACTGACGTTGTATGCAGAACAATACCGACACTTCGGGCGGTTTCAACACTCACTAATTCGAATTTTCGTCAAAATCAGAGATTTTCACCTCAAATGGACTCTGACAAAATTACGACACGATTTTCTCGAAAAATAACTAAATTCGGCAAAAATGTAATTATCACTGTTTAATGCTTTACGAACAGAATTACGTCCCTTGCGTGCACTAGAGAGTAATGCTGACCCCAGAATATACACGAAACATGAAAATTAGAATTTCCGCCAAAAAGTCAGATTCTAGCCCAAGCTGGACTTAGAAAATTTTTCACCTACGTTTCTACTGAAAACAGAATTCTAAGTCTACAAACACAATTCTACCGTCTTACTGGTAAAAACTAGAAAATATCACTCGCATTGACTGGGGAATCCTAATGACGCCCAGAACATACACGTGACCCACGAATACAAATTAATTACAGTTAACGACTTTCCGACATCGACTTAGCCGAAAACTTATCCCAAAATACTTAGAAATATTCCACGGACAAATAACATTTACACACAACTTACTATCCCTTAAACTCTTTCACTTACTATAGTGACCGACCAATAGCCCTAAGTCCAGAGGATTAACTACACTCTAGCAACAACGCCTCTGACTTAGACTAATACAACAGGGAATAGCAAAGCTTAATGTACGCACTTAGCCTAATATGCAAGAAAATGCTAAACACTTTGATAAAAAAAAAAAAAAATTTTTAACCGGGGATTGAATGTAAGGGAAAAAAAATTAATCTCTAGAACAACGAAAATAAACGGAAATTACTTTATAAATTGAAGTATACTTAATTCAAAAATGCACTCGACTTAATCTTATAATTGCTCCTACCGGCTCGCCGTACCACACCTAGCCTAGGGGCCTCGACCATCTAGGTTCCAACAGAGCGACACGCAGCTTTCAGCAACAATTATGACTAGGGACGACTCAACCTCCACTAAGTGTGCGATCACTTAGTTGTTGAATCGCTGGCGTCCCACAGATATACCCGCCCCGACAGCCCTCAAGGAACTGCTGTTGAGAGTATGGTGGCTCCCAACACCTCTGAATTAATTGCAATGGGTCGAGTATGGTACCCAGTCCAATCAACTCGGAGCGGTCTCCTTTTCAATAAATCTATTTTAACAGCCTAATCTTACTAACTAAACCTTAATCGTATCAGCCCACATGACCCAAGATTCGCCAATCCCCACTCAAACGCACTGTTGTGGGGCGCACTGCTAATCCTGGCCCGCGGCTGTCTCCTTAGCATCCGCGCACGTGTTCGAACGGCTAGACGCGTGAGCCTTTCAACAATTTCAAACAAAATTGTTGAAACCACCGCTGTGCACCATTGTAACTCGGGTTGAGTTCCTCTCTCTACTTCTCTTTGCTTCTTTTCCCTCTACCCGTATTCTTACTTTTTATTCTCTACCAAGGGACCCCAAAACTTTTACCAAAACCAACTCCACGCCACGTGGTCCTAAGACGATTGACCGACTTAGGATTCTACACCCAGTATGACGTGACCTAGGCTTTGAGCAAAACCCTAGAGTCGCCTCTACGCTGCCACCACCAGACCAGCAACACCGAGCAATGATCGAGGTCTGGATCGATCACGCTAATTAATCAACCTTGGGGCTTGATCCCCACTCGATGACCG
Organism: Procambarus clarkii; assembly: GCF_040958095.1. Lineage (NCBI taxonomy): Eukaryota > Metazoa > Arthropoda > Malacostraca > Decapoda > Cambaridae > Procambarus > Procambarus clarkii. Next base: position 23,364,516 of record NC_091151.1, on the reverse strand, counting down.
TGGAAACTTAAGAGTGTGAAATTAATTACACGGGATTGATTCGATGTTAGAATCGATGTTAGAATCGGCGCCCAATCCAACTTTACCTCGTGTGGACCACGTGACCAGGACAAGTTTACACATAAAACACATGGAAATAATAAAATGCAAAATATTAACAAATTTAATTTATTAAAAGAAAAACTAAAACAAAATCTAAATATGTTCACTCCCTGTCACTTTAACACTCCCTACTTGACCTGAGTGGCAAATGAGAAGACTATCCCTATAATTAACAATAGCAACTTTACCTTGGGCGACCAGCTAAAGATGTTGGGCTGGTCTTGGGGAGAGGTAAGATGTTTGACCTCTCCCAGCTGCTCTGGAGACCACACTGATCTGTCCTCGTCTGATCTAGCCCAGACTAGAACATTGTATTGTTCCGCATCGCTTACCCAGTTACTTTAGCAAGGTTAAGTTATAACAATTAACCTCTGTTTGTACTGAATTGATCCAGACTGGTTGAATTATTTTACTGAAATTAAATTACGCAAGCCTCTAACGGCAGAGCTGTTCCCGATCACAAAAATGGTTATTAAAACTGAGAAATAGTAGACCTGTCAACCCTGATGACCTATGACCGCCGGTCACTCCGCCTTACAAGTTAGATCTGATTCGTGACGTCACTGATGGTGACTTAAACTCAATAATTAGAATACTCTTGATATTGTACCCAGTACTATTATACAATACAATTTTAATACAAAATGAATAAAGGCTAATTTCTCTAAATTACTGAATACTATAGGATGATTCATTATACGCAGCTTATGAACAAAGCGTCGGTTTTTTCCACCGCGAATTCCCCTGGGGTCAGGTTCCCAGGTCACCATGCGGGCTCAGCTTCCCATTCTCTTTTGTCGATAAACCACTCTGGATAATTCTTACAACAGCCTAGTTTGTTACAACCCCCCCCCCCCCCCGCACAAGCACATAGTAAACCTTGTTAATTTGTTAAAAATCACGAGGTTTAGTATCCAAACCCACAATTCAACTCATGCCACAAACAAAAGCTACCCTAACTAATGAAATTTGACAAATATTTGAGTGTCCAACATCAACATGTTTAAATTCATAAATTTCTCAGCTGTCAACTGACAGCAATCTTCTAACATCAGGAAACATACATCCTATCCTTACTGACATAGCTAAATAACATGTCCCTACTCTACCATCAAAGACTAGCTATTAAACTCTCTTGGCTCTTCACTAGCCAAGTCCATGTGTCCTCTAGAGCCGGCCACACCGTGCTCAACCAAACATTAAAGTTATAACTTCAGACTGAACTTTCAGTCATCCGGGAGCGTACTACGGAACTAACAAGTTCACATCCGTGTACTACCCACTCCCCACTCAATGTCAACCTTGACATGTTAAGGAACACACCTAACGTTTATTACATGTATCTAAAAATAAACAAAAAAAATCCCTATACTATATCACAGGTTTCAGCTGACTGTACAGCCAAGTGTTCTCACTCACTAGAAGTGTCAATGTTTATATTGGTCCGCCTCTCCTGTGTTCAAACATTCTGCAAAAGTATCACAACATAATTTTCCATAACCGTTTGTTCTGGGCTGAGACAATTACACAGGGGCTTCGATTTTGATTACTGACCAATTTATAGAGTAAAAGTCATATATTATACCAGAATTATTTTAAATCTGTTTTTCAACATTTATAAAGTATTGATTCTAAATCTGTTTTTCAACATTTAAACAAAAGTGTCCAGATGTTCTTTACACAGATGTTCAGAGCCAATTTTCTTGTTTGTATCAATTGTTCATATTGAGTAATCGAGAAAAAAAAAATCGATGCTGCTGGATGCTGAATGTAGTCGCTGACGATGACGGTGTCGATCTTGCTTCTCCCCATGTGTAGACATCAATACCTGGTCCTCTTGTACTCCCATCCGGTACTCCTGAATGACGACAGAGTGTAGTAGAGCGGAGTGCCAAGTGACAGCTGTAGAATACTGTTACTTCGGCCATTAATCTTGCTCTCGACAGTCCACACGCCTTCGTATCAATCACAGTTCACACAGCAGTCTTGATGTTAAACTTGACGGCGCAGATGACCACAGCAGAGCAGGACTGGATGTACCAACGGTGTCTCTTAGCAGGAGTGGTGTCAGAAGGTCGTAGAGGCGGGTTGCTTGTTTGCAGAACAGGTGAATCTCGTCTTCCATCATTGCTCACGTCATCTCAGGCGTTTCTTGATGTCACCAGGTTACTAGGCCGTAAACACCAACTGTGTATACCCTCGTACCGCCGACTTTAGGCCAAAGGAGACAATTTTGCGACCTTCTATTGGCGAGTCCCGGTACTCTGTAGGGAAACCGTGCCTTCCACCTGTGACCGCCTTACTTCCGCTTTCTTGTTACTTCAGATGACGTAATCATTAATCTTCCGGCGAAATTCTTGAGTACTGCTACGTGCTTTCCATTTCTTGACCTCTCCTCCAACACTGCTGGAATGGCTGCAGTCTTGATGACGCAGCAGGTGGGTAGTGGTGATCTCGAGACAGCTACCCCGGCGTTGTATGGCACCTCCGGTGACTGCTATATAATGTGGACAGCTCGCTGGCCCTGACAACCTCGTTAGTGACGTGAGGCGTCGGCCGGGTGACTCTTGGACAGTCACTCATCCCCAAAGTAACTGATGTATGAGTCACTGGGTCTGGTGGGGGGAGGGCTTTGTGTAACGTGCCTCCCCCTCGGTCTTTACAGACAAGGGTTCACGTGTGGCTGGAACAACTGGGTCGGTGTACCAATCAGACCTGGGAACAGACAGACACAACACAGCGGAAGCATAGATATACTCTGGGTTTGGTAGGGGTGGAACCCAAGAGCACGGTAAAAGTTGCTACCTGAGTCAAGTATAGACATAGTACACCTCATTGCCTTTACAGGAAAATCTAATGAATACTAAATTATACTAACCAAGGAAGTTACTTTACTGTATAGCGCGAGATCTCGTCACCATAGGGTGGCGAGACTGCACCTGACTACTGATGAGCGATGACAGAGGGTCATCCTCATCTTCTGACTCGTCGGTGAAGCCATGAGTCAGCACTGCTGAGTCAGGAACTAGACCCACTGAAGGCAGTTCTAATTCCTCTCTAGCATGATAATGTTTCAATTTATTTACATGAATTGTCCTTTCCACCTGGTCCTCGAACACTCCCTTTATAACAAGATTAACCGGCCCCGCCCTTTTAATTACTCTATATGGTCCTCGCCACCTCGGAGCTGGTTTCCTGCTCTGATTGGCGGGCGCAGCCTCATTCACTCTCAATACGAGGCTTCCTTCCTTCAACTCAAGAGGGCGCACTTTCTTGTCATAAAAATGAGCATACCGAGTCCGTGCCTTCTTGGACGCTTCAGCTGCAATATTCCATGCATTTCTCATTTTTCCAAGGACCTCTGAAGGATAGTCCTCCCCGTATGCAACATTATGTCTGTTAAGCAGACCTGACGGGAAATTGCATGAATTACCAGTAAACAAATGAAGTGGTTGGGTGTTAATTGATTGGTGGATGGCAGTATTCAAGGCGAACTGAACATAGGGTAGGTGTTCATCCCAGGTGTTTGCATCATGTTCAGCAAGGATTGCAAGCATATCCTTGACTGAACGATTAGTCCGTTCCGTCATTCCGTTTGCTTGTGGGTGGTAGGCTGTTGTAAAAGCCGAAGTTGTCTCTAAAATCTTACAAACTTCTTTAAATATATTCCCATTGAATTCTTGACCCCGGTCAGAGACTAAAACTTTAGGAGGTCCGAATACAGTAACGAACCTACGCAAGAACGCATCTGCAACCGTACGAGAATCCTTCTGAGGTAATGCAACTAGTGTAGTGTATCTAGACAGATGGTCAACTTCCAACCCCAGGCGACCTCATACCCACCTCAACCTCAATCCACACCCCAACCTGAGGTCACCCACACCATACCTCAACCCCAACCTCAATCCACACCCCAACCCGAGGCCACCCACACCATTCCTCAACCCCAACCTCAATCCACACCCCAACCCGAGGCCACCCACACCATACCTCAACCCCAACCCCAGGCCACCACAGCCTTAGACAGGCAGATGCGCACGGAGACGCCGGGCACTCAGTTGTCGCCATACGTAGAGGCGTTAAGTAAAGGCGAGGGAGCCAAGCCGAGGAACTGTGGCGCGGGTTCATCAGGCGGGAAGCAGCCCACAGCTGCAAGTTCGAGCCACCCTGCGCGGGGTACCAACAGAGATCCGCGGAGGTGTTACTCCTGCTGGAAGCGCGGGCATATACAGAGGGATTGCGAAGTCACTCCTACGAAAGCATGAAAGCAGGCTCCTAGTGATGGTAGGCCTACTTTTGAGGTGAAAGTGGAAGGTGTGAGATTGACAGCTTTTGTTGATACAGGAAACCAGGCAACGGTAATTAAAAAGTCAGCCTTCAGCAATTTTAAGTATGCACGTCTTCAACGTTGCGCAAAGACATTAACAGCAGTCAATGGGGAAAAGATTGAGATCGTAGGTCAAGGTACAGTTAATTTTGAGATTGATGGGGAATTGCAGCCTCACACATGTACGATCGTAGAGAACCTTGATTTTCCTGGTCACATCTTAATGGGAACTGATTTTCTGTCGCGATTTGATTATTCCTTGTCTGCTCAAAAAGGGGCTAGGAACTGCAGGTTGCAGTTGGGACAGACTTCCTACCCAGTGGAGATGATCGACCATCCCCCAGTTGTAGCTTCAATTAAGAGGAAGCTGAAATATAATGCGCACTATCCAAAATTGATTTTTAAGTCTCTTCCAGACACAGTTAAGAGGTCATGCGCATTGCATGCATTGACCAAACAGAGTTGCCCACCACATTCTGTTAAATTTATTAAAGTAGCCGTGGGACGTCACATACAACCAGGTACCACCCTTCAGGTGGCTGGGAGATGTGATAGTTTATTAATTCCTCATCACTTAGTTGTAGTGCTCGATAAAGGTGCACTCATTCCAGTTGTCAATCTTTCACATAAGACTTTTCGCTTCAGGGCAGGTGATAGGGTATCTCAGGGAACCATGGTGGAGGACACAGAAATCTTTCACCATGAGTCAGCTGAGACGCCAGCCGTCACTGCACAATGTAGTGCACTGAATATGTTGAACACTAAAACACCATCCAAAGTACAATACGAGACGAGAAATGTTGCACAGAATGTTGAGGAAGTGGAAAAATTAATTTCAGCACTTGATTTGCAACATGTTGCACAGGCGGATAGGAAGGCACTGAGAGGAGTTTTACGAAAATTCCCGAAATTGTTTGCGACAGAGGATGACCAGATTGGTCTCCTTGATAAGATCGAGCACCCCATTCCAACTGGTGACCATTTGCCTGTGTACACAAGACAGTGGAGGTTGCCGGAACAGGCAAAGAACATTATCAGGGAGGAGTGCCAGAAAATGTTGAGACAGGGCGTGATAGAGCCTAGTACGTCACCATGGCTCTCTCCTGTTGTGCTAGTTCGGAAACCGGACGGTAGTTATCGTTTCTGTGTTGACTACCGGAAGGTGAACGAATTAACTAAGGGTGATGTGTATCCGTTGCCCCGAATACAGGAGATAATAGATCAATTTGGTGCTGCTAAGTATTTCTCAACTCTTGACGCAAAATCGGCGTATTGGGCGATTCCGGTGGCAGAACAGGATAGGGAAAAAACAGCATTCTCGGATGGTAGGCACACTTATCAATTCCGTAGGATGCCGTTTGGTTTGAAGACAGCGCCTTCGTCGTTTCAGAGGGCCATCAACTTTATCCTTAGTCCGGTACTGGGTAGGCATTCTTTAGCGTACCTGGATGATGTTGTGATATATTCCAGGACGTTTGAGGAACACCTACAGGACTTGACTGAGACTTTGAAGTTGTTAGATCAGGCAGGTTTCAGGCTGAATGTTCAGAAGTGCACCCTGGCGGCTCAGAAATTCAAATTTCTGGGGTTCCAGGTGTGCCCAGACGGTATCCGACCTGACCCAGATTCTTGCCGCGTCATTGCTGACATGCCTACTCCAAGGACAGCAAAGGACGTGCGTAGGTTTTTGGGGGCGGCCGGATATTTTCGTCGTCACATTGAAGGTTTCGCTGGCATTTCAGCACCTCTGACTGATCTGACAAAGAAAAATGCGAAGTTTGTGTGGAAATCAGAACATGACGAGGCCTATCGCAAACTGAAAGACCAACTAATCACGACACCGGTATTGGCTATTCCTGATTTTGAGAAAGAGTGGGAAGTGCACACTGACGCCAGCGGTATTGCTATTGGCGGGTGCTTAATTCAGCGAGATGCGGATAATTTACCCCATCCAGTAGCCTATTTCAGTAGGAAGGTCAAAGGACCTGAAGTTCGTTATTCAGCTACGGATCGGGAGGCACTGGCAGTAGTAGAATCAGTTAGGTATTTCGAGCCTTACCTATTTCAGCGGCATTTTGTAATCTACACAGACCATCGAGCGTTAACACACATATTTAAGAAGCGAACAAAATGCCCACGAATGTCACGCTGGTCTCACGAACTTTCGGCCCACTCGTTCCAGATTTTGTACAAGCCTGGTCCAGCCCATGTTGTGCCAGATACGCTAAGTAGAAATATAGCGGCAATACAGATTAATGAAAATATTGAAACCATTCCATCGGATAAAATGAGAGAATACCAGATGAGCGAGCCTAGATGGAAAGAAATTATTGAGTATTTAGAGGGAGGAAAATACCCGAAAAAGAAAAAGAATTTACCTATTCATGATTTTGAAATGAAACAGGGCGTCCTGTATTATGCTAATAGCCAGAATGATAGGGCAGTATTTCAGCTAGTTATTCCGGACGCGTTGCGGTCATCAGCGTTAAAGCTTGCGCATGCTTCAAAAATTGCAGGGCATCCGGGGATCTTTAAAACGCACTTAAAAGCAAAGTCTCTATTTTATTTTCCAGGATTACTTTCTGAGGTAATCAATTTCGTGAAGTCGTGCCCTCGTTGCCAGAGGAGGAAAGGTACCCTTAAGGTACAAGCCCCACTTCAGGAATTTCCTGAAATTCGTGAACCGTTAGATCGTGTGGGGGCCGATCTGATTGATTTACACCACAGTCATTCAGGTAACAGATACGTGTTGGGGTTGAGGTATGGTGTGGGTGGCCTCGGGTTGGGGTGTGGATGGAGGTTGGGGTTGAAGGAATGGTGTGGGTGGCCTCGGGTTGGGGTGTGGATTGAGGTTGGGGTTGAGGTATGGTGTGGGTGACCTCAGGTTGGGGTGTGGATTGAGGTTGAGGTGGGTATGAGGTCGCCTGGGGTTGGAATGGGTATGGGGTGGCCTGGGGTTGGAATGGGTATGGGTATGGGTATGGGGTGGCCTGGGGTTGGAATGGGTATGAGTATGGGGTGGCCTGGGGTTGGAATGGGTATGGAGTGGCCTGGGGTTGGGGGAAGGGTTGGTATGGGAACTGAGGATGGGGTCGGTATGGGAATTGAGGATGGGGTTGGTATGGGAATTGAGGATGGGGTTGGTACGGGAATTGAGGATGGGGTTGGGGTTGTTGTAGTGGTGGATGAGGTGTACCTGAGCGGTCCCCAGTGGTGTCGGAAGAGGTGCTGTCCTCTACACTTCCACTTCCACTCCCACTGGTCCCTACTGACTGGTCACTGTCTGGGTTAAACATTTTCTGTGATTCCTGGTGTGCCATGTCTCTTCTAAACTACCCTATAGTACACCCTCGACCCGGACTCACTACAACCGTGATCTTACACAAATAATAATAAAAAAAAAATCGCAACTCTTTTCCAAGAAACAACTACTAAATCCCCAAAGTAGGAAATACACCGATTTATCGAGAGAATCGCTGAAGTGAATCCAATGAATGAGTGTCTGCCCCGCACTCGTGTCTGCCCGTGAAATATCCCGCCGTTCTATTGCTGAAACCTAAGTCCTTTACGTTAAAAAAATTAAAGAATCTAATTTATATAAAACAATTTAAATGATAACGCAACTAACGCGCAGCACTCGTGATGGATTAATAAAGAATATTTACTGTACTTGAATACTAAACGCACTTGAAGTGAGCAGCGTGGCCCCTGATGACTGATGGAGCGGGACCAGCTGCGCTGAAAAAACTAAGTCCCGCGCTTTTTCGCTTAAACGCTGAAAAATCAAAATTTTTGTTCTGAAGGAAAATAACTAGTTTTACGTTAATAAACCGCTCTAGCGATTAATATAGACACCCAGGACCTATATATGCTTACCAAAAATTGATTTTTTTATCAAAAACTGGGTTTTTACTAAATTGCTGGACTGCCAATTTTCCTGACTCCGAGGGAAAAATATTCTATCACCCCAAATATCACAAAACTCCTTTAATTCACAAAAATTTGGGTTTCTCGTTCCCAGATATAAATACGTTATTATTTACTACTGACGTTGTATGCAGAACAATACCGACACTTCGGGCGGTTTCAACACTCACTAATTCGAATTTTCGTCAAAATCAAGAGATTTTCACCTCAAATGGACTCTGACAAAATTACGACACGATTTTCTCGAAAAATAACTAAATTCGGCAAAAATGTAATTATCACTGTTTAATGCTTTACGAACAGAATTACGTCCCTTGCGTGCACTAGAGAGTAATACTGACCCCAGAATATACACGAAACATGAAAATTAGAATTTCCGCCAAAAAGTCAGATTCTAGCCCAAGCTGGACTTAGAAAATTTTTCACCTACGTTTCTACTGAAAACAGAATTCTAAGTCTACAAACACAATTCTACCGTCTTACTGGTAAAAACTAGAAAATATCACTCGCATTGACTGGGGAATCCTAATGACGCCCAGAACATACACGTGACCCACGAATACAAATTAATTACAGTTAACGACTTTCCGACATCGACTTAGCCGAAAACTTATCCCAAAATACTTAGAAATATTCCACGGACAAATAACATTTACACACAACTTACTATCCCTTAAACTCTTTCACTTACTATAGTGACCGACCAATAGCCCTAAGTCCAGAGGATTAACTACACTCTAGCAACAACGCCTCTGACTTAGAATAATACAACAGGGAATAGCAAAGCTTAATGTACGCACTTAGCCTAATATGCAAGAAAATGCTAAACACTTTGATAAAAAAAAAAAAAAAAATTTAACCGGGGATTGAATGTAAGGGAAAAAAATTAATCTCTAGAACAACGAAAATAAACGGAAATTACTTTATAAATTGAAGTATACTTAATTCAAAAATGCACTCGACTTAATCTTATAATTGCTCCTACCGGCTCGCCGTACCACACCTAGCCTAGGGCCCTCGACCATCTAGGTTCCAACAGAGCGACACACAGCTTTCAGCAACAATTATGACTAGGGACGACTCAACCTCCACTAAGTGTGCGATCACTTAGTTGTTGAATCGCTGGCGTCCCACAGATATACCCGCCCCGACAGCCCTCAAGGAACTGCTGTTGAGAGTATGGTGGCTCCCAACACCTCTGAATTAATTGCAATGGGTCGAGTATGGTACCCAGTCCAATCAACTCGGAGCGGTCTCCTTTTCAATAAATCTATTTTAACAGCCTAATCTTACTAACTAAACCTTAATCGTATCAGCCCACATGACCCAAGATTCGCCAATCCCCACTCAAACGCACTGTTGTGGGGCGCACTGCTAATCCTGGCCCGCGGCTGTCTCCTTAGCATCCGCGCACGTGCTTCGAACGGCTAGACGCGTGAGCCTTTCAACAATTTCAAACAAAATTGTTGAAACCACCGCTGTGCACCATTGTAACTCGGGTTGAGTTCCTCTCTCTACTTCTCTTTGCTTCTTTTCCCTCTACCCGTATTCTTACTTTTTATTCTCTACCAAGGGACCCCAAAACTTTTACCAAAACCAACTCCACGCCACGTGGTCCTAAGACGATTGACCGACTTAGGATTCTACACCCAGTATGACGTGACCTAGGCTTTGAGCAAAACCCTAGAGTCGCCTCTACGCTGCCACCACCAGACCAGCAACACCGAGCAATGATCGAGGTCTGGATCGATCACGCTAATTAATCAACCTTGGGGCTTGATCCCCACTCGATGACCGTGGAAACTTAAGAGTGTGAAATTAATTACACGGGAATTGATTCGATGTTAGAATCGATGTTAGAATCGGCGCCCAATCCAACTTTACCTCGTGTGGACCACGTGACCAGGACAAGTTTACACATAAAACACATGGAAATAATAAAATGCAAAATATTAACAAATTTAATTTATTAAAAGAAAAACTAAAACAAAATCTAAATATGTTCACTCCCTGTCACTTTAACACTCCCTACTTGACCTGAGTGGCAAATGAGAAGACTATCCCTATAATTAACAATAGCAACTTTACCTTGGGCGACCAGCTAAAGATGTTGGGCTGGTCTTGGGGAGAGGTAAGATGTTTGACCTCTCCCAGCTGCTCTGGAGACCACACTGATCTGTCCTCGTCTGATCTAGCCCAGACTAGAACATTGTATTGTTCCGCATCGCTTACCCAGTTACTTTAGCAAGGTTAAGTTATAACAATTAACCTCTGTTTGTACTGAATTGATCCAGACTGGTTGAATTATTTTACTGAAATTAAATTACACAAGCCTCTAACGGCAGAGCTGTTCCCGATCACAAAAATGGTTATTAAAACTGAGAAATAGTAGACCTGTCAACCCTGATGACCTATGACCGCCGGTCACTCCGCCTTACAAGTTAGATCTGATTCGTGACGTCACTGATGGTGACTTAAACTCAATAATTAGAATACTCTTGATATTGTACCCAGTACTATTATACAATACAATTTTAATACAAAATGAATAAAGGCTAATTTCTCTAAATTACTGAATACTATAGGATGATTCATTATACGCAGCTTATGAACAAAGCGTCGGTTTTTTCCACCGCGAATTCCCCTGGGGTCAGGTTCCCAGGTCACCATGCGGGCTCAGCTTCCCATTCTGTTTTGTCGATAAACCACTCTGGATAATTCTTACAACCAGCCTAGTTTGTTACAATAGAGTTACAAGATACGAGCTAGATGGTGTTGAGATTGCGAAGTCGGATTCCAAAAGGGATCTGGGAGTTATGATCACTAAGAATTTAAAAAAAATCAATGCATAAAATTTCGTAATAATGCAAATAGTTCACTAGAATTTATTAATAGAAGCATTAGTAATAAGACACCTAGTGTTGTTTTTCAGCTAAATCTGCTTTGGTTAGGCCCCATTTAGATTATGTAGTTCAGTTTTGGTCGCCGTACTATAGAATGGATATAAATTTACTTGAACACGTCCAGCACAGGATGACAAAGTCAATTCCAGCAAATTAGAAACCTGTCATGAAGAAAGATTGACAATGCTTAAATTACTTTCGTTGGAAAGACGAAGAGTTAGGGGTGATATGATTGAGGTTTACAAGTGGATGAATGGCAATAACAAAGGGGATATTAATAGCGTTAAAACTAGCAACACAAGACAAAACACGAAACAATGAGTATAAATTGGATAAGTTTAGATTCAGGAAAGACCTGGGTAAATACTGGTTTGGTAACTGGTTTTTTTTTTTTTGGCCGGGATATTCCTGGGCAGGCCCTAAGCCTCTGGCTGGCCCACTAAAACTGGGTTGTTGATTTGTGGAACCAATTACCGGGTAACATGGTAGAGATGGGGTCCCTCGATTATTTCAAGCGTAGATTGGACATGTATATGAGTGGGATTGGGTGGTTACAAATAGAAGCTGCCCCATATGGACCAATAGGCCTTCCGCAATTACCTCTTATTCTTATGTTCTTAAGTGAGGTTCACTGATTGTTTCAAACGTAGGTTGGATAAATATATTTGAATGAGATTTAGTAGATATGAATAGGAGCTGCCTCGTATAGGACAATAGGCTTTCTGCAATTTCCTTCATTCTTATGTTCTGATGTTCCATGTATGAGTCGTCTGCGACAGAACATAAGAATAAAGGTAAAAGCAGAAGGCCTATTGGCCCATACGAGTCAGCTCCTATTTATATCTACCCAATCCCACTCATATACATGTCCAACCCATGCTTGAAACAATTAAGGGATCCCGCCTTCACCACGTTACGCGGTAACTGTTCCACAAATCAACAACTCTGTTACCGAACCTTGATACACTTCATTTACAACATTTTCCCACTCTGACTTAACCCCATTTTAACTAACTCTCTGTTTCCTTTGGGGTAGCCATGCCCTAATCCAACTTAATAAAGCACCCCCCAATACCATGAGCCTCTATCTTTTTAATCAGTCTTTCATGTTGCACTGTATCAGAAGCTTTGCAAAAGTCAAGGTACACAACGTCACAATCCTTACCACAATCAAGTGCCTCAACTATGCTGGGATAAAATGATAGCAAATTTGTTAAACATGAACGGCCACTTGTAAAACCCATGTTGTGAATCATTTATTAATTTATGTTTTTCAAGATAAAGACGAATGGTATTTTCAGTTATCGATTCAAGTAACTTTCCCACAATTGACGTTAGGCTAATTGGCCGATAGTTTGACGCAAGTGATCTATTTCCTTTCTTGAAAATTGGAACCACATTAGCGACATTCCATGACTCTGGCACTGGGCTTGACCCTAATAATTTATTAAATATAGTAGACAAAGGCTTGCAAAGCTCCTCTTTGCATTCCTTAAGCACCCTGGCAAACACTTCGTCTGGCCCTGGGGATTTGTTTGGCTTGAATTTCACTATTTGTTTAATAACATCCTCCCTGGTAACTGGTCAACTAGTCAACCTTTCCCCTTCCCCACCCACATAGGCTTGTTCGGCTGAAGACATAATGTTCTGGTCTTCTTTAGTAAATACAGAGATAAAATATTTATTAAAAATCTCTTCGTCATTATCTGTTATCTGACCTGTCTCAGTTTTTAATGGACCTATCCTTTCTCTAATCTTTGTTAAATATAAATGGGGAAAACCCTTTAGTATTTTTCTTTTCTTGCATTGCTCTGCGAACTTCATAGTTTCTTTTGCCCTCCTTATCTCTTTTTTTTTAACATTTCTAACCAGTTGAACGAAATCCTGTTCTAAACTGATTTCCTCATTCCTAATCCTTTTGTGCCAAGCTCTCTTTCTACCTTTAAGGTTCATCATATCCTTTTTTATCCATTTTGGGTCATTATTATTCGGTCTATTCAATTTGCATGGTATACTACCTTCCTTTGCTTTGCTTAGAATATTTTTAAATAAGTTCTATTTTCAATTATCATCGAAAATCCTTTTTACATCACCCATCTCTGGATTCACGTCTCACTCCAAGACAAGCCCCCCCCCCCCCATGCTCAAGACTTTCCAATCTATTTCACCCAAAAAAAATCTTAGACCATTAAAATCAGCTTTTCGAAAATCTGGTACTTTAACAGAATTTTCTCCTACAAATCTATTCCATTTTACGTAAAACCTTATTTCATTGTGATCACATTTCCCAAGCTCACTCCATATTTCGATTTCATTAATTTGTTTCCCAATTGTTAGCACTAAGTATAAAATATTATTTTCCCACGTTGGTTCCTTAATGTGTTGCTTAATCTTCAATTAATTCTAGAAATTCTCCTACTTCATTATTCCCTTGTTTTGTTCATTCAATTTATTCCACTAAAATTAAAGTCACCCATGACACAATTACTCTTAGACCTAGATGCTCTAGATATTTCATCCCATTGGTGCTTTGTTTCCATTATGTCCAAGTTTGGTGGTTTGTATATAACTACATTTATAAAATTTCTAGTTGTTTCGTTAAATTCTACCCAGATAGTTCCTGTGTGTGGCTCAGTTTTGATTCCCTCTTTGGGACTACATTTCAAAATTTCCCTAATATATATGGCTATGCCCCTCTTCTTCTAATATATCTATTTGCGTGAAATAATTTAAATCCGTTTATTTGATATTCAACTAATATTTCTCCATTTTCTACTTTCATCCATATATCAGTAAGTGCAATATTACTTTTTTTCTGTGCAGACAAGAGCGTTTAAATCGTTTAATTTGTTTCTTTGACTCCTACTGTTCTTGTAATATATCTTAATTGTACTGTTATTTAGAGGCTCTTCTCTTTCCCTGTTTATTTTGCTAATTTTTTCCCCCACAAACACATACTTTTGTTACTTCCCTTCTCCATATCCATTCCCATACCACTGTCTACTATCAGTTTAAACCCAAACAAATCCCTCCAACCACAGGTTCCAACGAGTTGGCAACAGCAACAACCTCAGCCCTAGATAGATGCACCCCATCACAAGCATGCATGTCATTTCTTCCATAGAAGTGTTCCCAGTTATGTATGAATGATATTGCATTTGATTTGCAATATTTGTCCAGTCGGCAATAGACACCAAGTACTCTCGATAACCATTCATTTCCAACTCCCTTTCATGGATGAATGCCACATATGATTGTGATTTCTCCCCTTGCTCCTAATTTTATGGTGTCTTAAATCTCTGTATCAGTGCCTCACTCCTAACTCGTCCAACATCATTTCCGCTGGCACTGATACAAATAATGTGTCTGTTTCCATTTAGAGCCATAATATTCAACTATATATTCAACAATATCATCCATCTTCTTGAGGTTATCTTGAGATGATTTCGGGGCTTTTAGTGTCCCCGCGGCCCGGTCCTCGACCAGGCCTCCACCCCCAGGAAGCAGCCCGTGACAGCTGACTAACAAACAGGTACCTATTTTACTGCTAGGTAACAGGGGCATAGGGTTAAAGAAACTCTGCCCATTGTTTCTCGCCGGCGCCTAGGATCGAACCCAGCACCACAGGATCAGAAGTCCAGCGTGCTGTCGCTCGGCCGACCGGCTCCATGTTGTTAACAGTATCACCAATCTCTGCTCCCGGATAGCAAATCCTTAACCTGTTCCCCTAATCTCTGTCACAAAAAGTTCTGTCCAAATACTTCACCTGGGAATCTCCCACGACCAAAATTAGCGTAGGTGCTTCCTCTACTTGCTGAGCACTTTGAGGGACCTGCGCTTCCTTCGTTGCCTTTCCTTTCAAGTGAACTGCAGGCTCTCTACAGCACTCGTCTTGCAACATGGCGAATGAGTTAGAAGTACTTAGGACATTTGCAGATGGCCTTGTCAGAGTCTTCTTAAGACCCCCGTCTACCAAATTCCAAGACGAAAACTTTCTACTGTTGCTCTTCCCCTTTTCTTCCTCTTGACCGCCCCCCCCCCCCACCTCTTGTTGGTAGGGGGGGGGGCGGGGTAAGAGAGGCGACTGCCCCCTAAATGAGCCAGTATAGGCTGGTCCTTTGATGCGGTTGTACTGATGGGTAACCGCCTGGAGGAGACTTACTACAGGATTAGTGCACCTCCTGCAGATATCGGTGTGCTGTTGTGGCTATAGTATACCTGAAAGTAAACCATGGAGCAGCCTACCCGATATAACCACGCCGAGCTCGTGTCAAACTCACGACAGTGGTGGTAAATATTTCTGTTACAATATTCTGCCTTGATAACGGTCTAATGCTTCAACGGTCTTTATACCAAGTAAGAATGAATTATGTAGGGAACATATTCGCTCATTTTGTGTGCCTGCCAACTCGTGGGAGCGGGTTGTCTTCGAAAAGAAGTTCCTGTAAAATAGTCTAATAGGAGGTACACGTGTTGTGTTAGTTGACAATTCAGAGGTTGCATGGCGTTTCACCTTTCTTTTTATGATGTCTTCAACAAAACCATTAGAGAAGCTGTTGTTGACTAGGACCTGCCTTACCCTACCGAGTTCTTCATCGACTTGCTTCAATCCTGAGCTGTGGCTTACAGCACGGTCGACGTAAGCCTTGACAACACTCCTCTTGTACCTGTCTGGGCAGTCACTATTGGCATTGAAGCACATTCCTATGTTTCCTTAGTGTACACTGCAGTGTGGAAGCCTCTGCTCCTTTCTGTGACTGTTACGTCTAGAAAATGCAGCTCCCATTCTTTTCTATCTCTTAAGTAAAACTCAACAAAGAATTCTGCTCAAATGCCTCCTTCAGCTCCTGCAGACGTCTGGCATCAGGTACCTGCGTAAAAATGTCGTAAACATACCTGCAGTATATGGCCAGTTTCAAGTCCATGTCAACTAAGACCTTCTGCTCGATGATACCCATGTAGAAGTTCGCAAACAGGACACCTAGGGGAGAACCCATGGCGACTGTGACGGTGTTCCCCCCTTATATTTCTCCCACGCCTGCTGTAAGAGTCATGTCCACTTTACCCGAGCGTTCTCTACGTCGCAGGCATCAGTTTGATATATGTGGGAGAGTGTAGTGTTCTCGAGGTGGCGAGAAATTTGTAAAAGAAGAGTATTTTGGCCTGTGGTATAGGCCGTTTAGGAAGCCAATATAGCGCTGGCCCCTTCGTTTTGCCGCCAAAACTGTGTGAGGTCAGTAGCGCCAGATTGGTCACCGACAGCGACGTGGCACAGAGAGCCAATGAAAACCTCTCTTGGCAAGTATGACGAAGGAAGGGGGGTCCGGTCATCGCGCTGCGGTGCCACCACCAGTCTAAGACAGCACGTCAAGGAGGTCGGACGTGCGCGGGGGGGGGGGGGGGGTCCTGTCAGTTGGACAGTTTACCCCGTCTCCGGAGGACTTACGCATCACCAGCGGTCTGACAGCACCTGTGGGGTCTTCCTTCGTTCATGTGTTGGACCAGAGAGGGAATTGACAGAATATTGAGCAACAAGTGCTCCCGGGACAGGTGTTGCGCAGGTGAAGTCTAGGCAGCAACGTATGCGACGGCTGATAGCTTCACAGTGATGACGTAGTGGCTGGGCTAGTCAAGGTGGACGGATGTGTGAAGGTTGATCATGTCAATCTGACAGTAATACGCCACTCTCATGGATCTTACGCGTCACCCGTAGTCTGCAAGTACGCCGAGAGGTCTTCTTTCATTCCATGTGTGGACCGAAGAGGGAATTGACAGCATACTGAGCATCAAGTGCTCCAGGGACGGGTGCTGTGCAGGTGAAGTCTAGGCAGTATCGTCTGGGACGTCTGATAGCTTCACAGTGACGTGACGACGTAGCGGCTGGGACAATCCACTGGGAAGCAGTGAAAGAAGATACTAATTGGGAATCCGTACGACTGCAGCCAAGACGTGGGTTGGCAGCCATAGTTGGGAGGAGAAGTTGACGGCTGGGAGACCGACTCCAACCCTACAAGACGTGGAGGAGGAGCACGGACCCGTGGAGGACAGAACACGGAAACGACGCGTTTATTTTGGGACGTTGATTGGGTTCTAGGAGGACACGACAGGGTGTGTGTGGGGGCGTTCCCAACACAAGGCGGGAGCCTGGACCAGGAGCTACAACTCAACTCTCACTGGAGGATAGGTGGAAGTAGGTGATTCTAGGTTCCCTCCCAATTCCCCTTTAGTCAGCTATATTATTTAGCCAGAGTATTTTGTATGTCGTGAGCAAGGCTCACCTATGTCACAGTAAGGCACAAGTGTGCAGAGTGGGGCTACATAGAGCACTCACGGTATCTATTATTATTATTGGTGTGTGCAGGCACCTGGAGTAATTGATGAATTTACTGTGTTGATAATGTCTTTCATGAGACTTTAATATGATCATTTAGTGAGAGAATATATATATATATATATATATATATATATATATATATATATATATATATATATATATATATATATATATATATATATATATATATATATATATATATATATATAAATGTACCAGTATTCGGTGTTAGGCTATGTGCCCAGTAACTATATTATTACTGTTACGACCCTGGGTTCTCCAGTGGAAACCAGAGGTCAAAATTGAGCTATTAAACTTTTGGTAGTACAGTTAGGTGCATCACTAGCGGCAATTGTTTGTATCTTCCCTGCCAGACGTAAGACTATTGTTGTTTCTCAAAGAGCATTTAAAGACTGAGCTGGGAGTTGATTATTAAATAATAACATAGGCACCAACTTTGCTTACTAATACTTTCTAATCATTTGTAAAGTAACAATACATTGCATAGGGGAAGATCTTTAATGTGCTTAGCTGCACGATCAATTAGGCTCCTTCCGGCACCACGACATGAGGGAGGCCAGCAGGTCGCGAGGAGCTCGCTCTCTTCTCTGGCTGGTGGCGTGCGGACGAGACCTACTCTGTGGCTGCACCCCTACTCTTCTCCCTTCTCCTCTTACTTATTTCCCTTACCTGAAGTTCCTGTATCCTTAAGTTAAGTACGGGGCATTATTAAGTGTACCTACTCTGGTAGTAACGATTGGTGAGACCTGGGGTTAGTATTTGCCAGTGTTTTGTTTACCCCTAAGTGTTGTGTTTTGTGTTAGGGTACCACATGGTCTCACTACCCTAAGCTGCATCCAGCTTCAGTGCTTATCCAGTAGTACTTTACCCTAGCTTGTTATTAGTGTAACCTTGTATCCTGCCTATGTGGACCAAGGCTTTTAACGTAAGATAGTGTGGTAAAGTTATTATTATTATTGTTATTGGTGTGAGTGTATATGGGGGGTTGTTAAGGGGTTAATAAATAAGTACATGAATTACTGAGTATCTCTTCTTCCAGTGTGGGAGCGCATTGATCAACCCTTAGACTAACATATATGGTCTAGTAGCAAGTTATTACTGCTGTGGATAGTTTATTTTGGGGGCCGGGCCTTTTAGCTCTCCCATATTTGATACTCTTGTCTTCTAACTACCCTTACCCCTTAATAGTACCAGTACCCCATAGAAGCCCCACATCTATTTATATAACATGTGGTTGGCCAGTCCGGGAGGAACATTATAAGTGTAAAAAATTAGATTCTTGAGTGCCAAAATTTAAAATTTTTTATTTCCGCAGAACGGTTGTGTGCTAGCCTAGGGTCCAGCTCATCTAGCAAAGGACATTCTTGCACTGACTGGACACCCAGCTGGATCCCTTCACGATTAAGGTTAGTGTGGCCTTGTGTTAGGGGCCGTGCAAATTTTTGTTTTTTTCCAATTTTTATTTTTTAATTTTTTCTTTGGCTGGGAGCTAAAATTATTAGTGATGTCTTCTGAAATGCAGAAACTGGCAAGGGAGCCTTCAGTGGTAGAGATAAAGAAACTTAAAAAGTCCAATTTAGTATTGTTAGGCCAGGAATTTGGCCTAGAATTAAATGTCGCAGATAAAAAGTGGACTTTGGTGAATGAAATATTACAACATTGTATTGATGAAGAACTATTGGCAAGTGATACACCTTTATGCCAGCCTAGCCAAGCAGAAAGTGCAACTCATAGGGAGAGAGAATTAGCTTTAGATTTAGCAAAAATAAAATTAGAGGAGCAAAGACTCAAAACCGAGGAGGCTAGAATTAGAGTGAATGCCACTGGACCTCCACCTGCCGGGGATTCAAACCCCAGGCATTATGAGAAAAAGCATAATTTGCCTGAATTTTCCGAGTCAGACCCTGAAAGGTTTTTCAACCATTTTCAGAGACTGGCCATGTCCATGAACTGGCCAAAGGAAGAGTGGGTGAAAATCCTACAGGGAAGACTTAGGGGTAAAGCACAAGATATTTTTATAAACATGCCTGACGACGAGTGTTTCGAATATGATAAAGTCAGGGAATGTATTTTGCGGGCATATGAAATTACTCCTGAAGCTCACCGCCAAGTTTATCGTAACCTTAGGCCTACTCACAACCAACCGCTCACTGAATTTGTGAATGATCAAATTCGATTGTTTGATAGATGGATTCGCTCGGCGAAAGCCGAAACATACGAGGCTCTCAGGAACTTAATTTTAATGGAGCATTTTATAGATATTATGCCAGAGAACGTATCACATTACATTAGAGGAAGGGTAGAGGTAAATTCTAAAATAGGGGATTTGGCCAAGTTGGCAGAAAACTACCAATTGGCGGGCAAAAGGCCCAATAAAAATAATTATACCCCACAGAGTAGCAAAACTTATACCCACAGCCAGTCCAGACCAGCTCATTCTAACCCTTTACCTAATGCACCTTCTGTTTCAGACATAACTAACCCTGTTAAAGTGTCTAGCCCAACGGCACCTAAAGGTGAACCGAAGGGTAATTCTGTTAGTAATGTCTCTTCTCCCCGACGTTTTTGTGGTCACTGTAATCGTCCAAACCACACTATTAGCCGTTGTTGGCAACTGCACCCAGAAAAAAGACCCAATGCTCTAGTTGTGACACAGGGCTTGAGGCCTTCGGAAGGGTTAGGGAGTAAGACCTCCAACCCACAGTGGTTGGACTTGCTTACCCCATTCTTATCGAAAGGGAGACTACTTTTGTCTGAGGGTTCTTCCTGGAAGGACGTGGTGATCTTCCGAGACACCGGTGCCATCCAGACTTTAATTTTAGAGAGTGCATTGCAAGGTGCCAACACTCGACACTGGAGAGGTGGTACTGGTCGAGGGTGTCACTAGTGATACTCGGGCAGTACCCCTCCATAAGGTTACCCTGGAATCTGATTTCCACAAGGGTGTTTGTACAGTCGGAGTCACTTCATACCTACCTTTTCCTAATGTTGATGTAATAGTTGGTAATGATTTAGCAGGGGATAAGGTAGGGGACTCCAGACTGCCTATTATGTTGCCTACCCCTAAGGTTTGCCTGGATCCACCCGCCGCAGAGGATAATGTTGTGTACCCTGCGTGCGCGGTGACCAGGTCTATGGGACTTAAATGTAAGGGCAGCCCTGTGCTTGCCAAGGTGGTAAATCCCGAGGACACAAGGAACTTTCCGAGTGGTGAAAACCAAGTGGACCTCGCGGACACATTCATGGCCCGACTCGATGACGTGGCCGAGGACATTGTGGAGAACCTGCCACCACCATCTACCGAGAGTAGTGGGGAGATGGAGGAGAACACTGTTGAGCCTCGGCCAATGGCATCTGACCAAGGCCTAGATGCCTCCTTGAGTGAGTTACAGAAAGCTGACCCCACTCTTGCAGATTGTCATGAAACAGCCGTCTCTATGGAGGAAATTGTAGACGCAGCAACTGGGTACTACTACAATGATCGGATTTTGATGAGAAAATGGAGACCACAGAGTGCTCCCTTGTCAAATGAGTGGGAGGTAGTCCACCAGGTTATGTTGCCGACCTGCTATAGAGAAAGAGTTTTGGCAGCTGCTCATGATGATCCTATGGGGGGACATCAAGGTATTAATATTACGTATCACAAAATTTTAAAGTATTTTTTCTGGCCCAAGCTGAAAAGCGATGTGGCAAAATTTTGTAATGCGTGTATTGTTTGTCAACTGGTTGGGAAACCAAACCAGACTCCACCTAAAGCTCCTCTAAGGCCTATTGTCGTGCCAGAGGAACCATTTTCTCATGTGGTAATGGACTGTGTTGGACCATTACCTAGAACTAAGTCTGGTAATATTTACCTAATCACGATGATGTGTATCACTACTCGTTACCCAGAGGCTTTTGCTGTAAGGAACATCCGAGCAAAAACTGTTGTTGCTCGTATGTTGCAATTTTTTTCCACTTTTGGACTGCCTCGGGTCGTGCAAACTGACAATGGTACTAATTTTAAGTCTGATGTTTTCGAGCAATTTTGTAAGGAACATGGAATAACTCATAAGGTTTCCAGCCCATACCATCCACAGAGTCAAGGGGTAATTGAACGTTTTCATCTAACTCTGAAGCAGATGTTGAAGACATGGTGCGAGAGTTCCCACACCTTCTGGGATGAGAATTTACCGTATGTTTTGTTTGCGGCTAGAGAGGGATTACAAAGTTCACTGGGCTGTTCTCCTTTTGAGTTAGTCTTTGGCCATAAAGTTCGTGGACCCTTGCAAATGTTACAGGAGAATCTGTTAGGGAACGTAACGTTATCCGAAGGTTCGGCTTTCTTTGCGCAACACCACCAGAGACTCAAGGACTGCAAGGCGGCTGCATTTAAGTATCTTGGCAAGGCCCAAGAAAAGATGAAAGAACGTAACGATGCTAAATCTAAGTTACGGGTATTTCAGCCTGGCGACCCTGTCCTGGTATTAAAGCCTCGACTAGGGAACACTATGTCCCACAAGTACGAAGGCCCCTACATTGTGACAGAAAAGACTGGGGACCTCACGTACAAAGTGAGGCACTCTGACAAACGTAACCAGGTAATGCTCATACATGTAAATCGACTGAAGAAGTTCCAGGGACCTAGGCCCATTGCACTAACCAATGTTTCCATTTCCAGTGAGAGAGGGGATGATTGTTCTGGGGACCCAACTAATCTCATTTTCAATAATTCTAGTTCTGTGAATGCTGTGGAGGAACTGTCCCATTTGCAGATGGCCCAACGTGAAGAGGTGCAGTCGTTGGTTGATGAATTCTCCAGTCTGTTCGGGGAGGTCCCGACCCAGACTGATGCCATTTGCCATGATGTCGAGTTGACGGACTACACTCCCATTCGCCTTCAACCCTATCGGATGAGTCCAGAAAAGAAGGCCATCGTACGGAAGGAGGTCGACTTCTTGCTCCAGCACGGCCTCATCCGGCCGAGCCAGGGCTCTTGGTGCTCGCCCTGCCTTTTGGTCCCCAAACCAGACGGCTCCTGGCGATTATGCACCGACTATCGGCAGCTCAACAAGGTGACCATTGTGGATGCCTATCCGCTGCCCCTCCTCGAGGACTGCATCGACGAGTTGGGAAATGCCAAGTACGTTTCGAAATTCGACCTCTCGAGGGGGTATTATCAAATCCCACTCACTGAACGTGCTAAACAGCTAACGGCGTTTGTGACACCCGAGGGTGTTTTTGAGTATCAAGTGTTACCGTTCGGCTTGCGTAATGCCCCTGCCACGTTCCAGAGACTCATGAACTCTCTACTCACTAAGGTGCCAAATTGTCAGGCTTATTTAGATGATATCGTGCTGTTTGACAGTAATTGGGCTGACCACATAGCTAGGTTACGCCAGTTGTTTGCCATCTTGAAAAGGGCAAATCTTACCTTAAATGCTAAAAAGTGTCATTATTTATTTATTTATTTATGCATATACAAGAATGTACATAAGGAATGTGAGGATACAAATATGGTAATTACAGTCTTGTAAAGCCACTAGCACGCACAGCGTTTCGGGCAGGTCCTTAATCTAAGAAAATTTTAAGGAGGTAAATACTTGCAAAATTTATAGACAAAAAATGATAACAGATTACATGGAATGAAAAAAAAGATGAGAGAAAATTATAGGTACAGTATATTAAAGCACATAGGTAGCTATGATTGATTGCAATGACAGCTTAAAATGGTAGTTGACAACAAATTGGTAGGCACAATACAGCAGAAACAATATAAGATTGATTGCAATGACAGCTTGAATGGTAGTTGACAAAAAATTGGTAGTCACAATACAGCATATGGCTAGCACATAAAAGAAGACAGCAATGAACACAATGATAAGGTTGTTTGATATTACATAAAAATTAGGAGATTGGGTAACACTAGGTACAGAGCAAATTTAAAGCTCAGTGTAGGAAACTAAATAGATGAAGTTAGGTACTTTTTGGTTTTGCTTTTAAATAAGGCAAAAGTTTTACAGTTTTTCAATTCACTAGGGAGTGAGTTCCATAGACTAGGTCCCTTAATTTGCATAGAGTGTTTACACAGATTAAGTTTGACCCTGGGGATATCAAAGAGATATTTATTTCTGGTGTGGTGATAATGGGTCCTATTACATCTGTCCAGGGAGAGTTTCAGAGCATGGTTTGCATTTAAGAACAGGGTTTTGTAAATGTAGTTGACACAAGAGAATGTGTGGAGGGAGTTAATATTTAGCAAGTTTAGAGATTTAAACAAGGGAGCTGAGTGTTGTCTGAAAGCAGAGTTAGTTATTATTCTGATAGCAGATTTTTGCTGTGTGATGATGGGCTTAAGGTGGTTTGCAGTGGTAGACCCCCATGCACAGATACCATAATTAAGATAGGGGTAGATTAGTGCATAATATAGTGAGAGGAGAGCAGAGTTAGGAACATAATATCTGATTTTGGAGAGTATACCAACTGTCTTAGAGACTTTCTTAGTTATGTGTTGAATGTGGGTGCTGAAGTTGAGTCTCTTGTCTAGGAATAGGCCAAGAAACTTGCCATCATTTTTATTACTGATGTTAATGTTGTCTATCTGTAGCTGAATTGCATTTGATGATTTGCTTCCAAATAAGATGTAGTAAGTCTTTTCGATGTTTAATGTTAGTTTGTTCGTTGACATCCATAAGTGGACTTTTTTTAATTCATTATTCACAACATTATTTAGTGTATGTGGGTTGAGGTTTGAGTAGATAAGGGTAGTATCGTCAGCAAACAATATAGGTTTGAGAATATTAGAGACATTAGGCAGATCGTTTATATATATAAGAAATAGAAGAGGTCCAAAGATGCTGCCCTGTGGCACTCCAACGGTAATTGGTAGAGTGGAAGAAGTTGTATCATTGATGGTTACATATTGGTGTCTGTCACTAAGATAGGATCGGATGTAGTCAAGGGCAAGGCCTCGGATTCCATAATGCTGGAGTTTAAGTAAGAGGTAGTTGTGATTAACAGTATCAAAGGCTTTTCTTAGGTCAATGAAGAGTCCAATCGGAAACTCATTTTTGTCAAGGGCTGAGTAGATAATGTCAAGGAGACTAATGATTGCATCATTGGTACTCTTTTGGGACCGGAAGCCAAACTGGCAGGGGCTGAGTATTTCGAATTTTACGAGGTAGGAATAGAGCTGTTTGTAAATAATTTTTTCAAATATTTTTGATAGAATGGGTAGATTTGATATTGGTCTATAATTGTTTATGTCCGCCGGATTGCCTCCTTTATGGACAGGCGTTACTCTTGCTTTTTTGAGGATATCAGGGAAGGTGTGACACTCTATAGATTTGTTGAACAGTAGTGCTATGGGTGGGGCAAGGGCATGGGAGGCTCTCTTGTACACAATGGACGGAATTTCACTGGTGTTCCCTGCCTTGGTTTTTAGAGAGTGTATGATGGACACAACATCTGCCGGGCTGATTGGTGAAAGGAGAAGAGAGTTTGGATAGCTGCCTGAGAGATATGTGTTAATATGTGTCTGGGTCTGTGGGATTTTACTGGCAAGATTAGCACCAACCGATGAAAAGAAACTATTAAATTCATTTGCCATTTCTAAATCAGTTGACGGTATATCCCCATCCTTGTAGAGTTTTATTTGGTTATGTGAGTGTTGTTTAGTTCCTAGGATACTAGAGATAGTTTTCCAAGTGTTTTTCATGTTGCCTTTTGCTTCATTGAATCTATTCACATAATATGCAAGTTTTGCCTTTCTTATGATACTGGTAAGCATTGATGAGTACCTTTTAGCTACTTCCTTTGAAACTAGGCCAATCCTAACTTTCTTTTCATATTCATGTTTCTTGTTGATTGAGTTGAGAATGCCACTTGTGAGCCATGGATTGTTTAATCTTTTGTCAGTTACTTGCTTTGTAAGAAGGGGACAATGAAGGTTGTAGAGGCTTAGAGTTTTGGAGAGGAAGAGGTTAGCTAATGAATTTATATCATGGGTATTATTGAATTCAGAATCCCAGTTAATATTGTGAAGTGCCTCTGTAAGATTGTCTAAAGCTGATTCACTGTGTAGCCTAAATGAAAGTTTCTTGCTTTTTGGTGGTGTTATGTCCATGTTCGCTATGAGAAAGGTAGGATAGTGGTCAGTTGTTCTGTCGTAGATTATACCAGATACAAGGGGAGCTGTTATGTTTGTCCATATGTGGTCCAAGGTAGTGGCTGATGTTTGAGTGACTCGGGTAGGTTTGGTGATAGTGGGGATTAGCATACAGGAGTCCATGCTGTTAAGGAAATAGTCAACTTGAGAGCAATTTTGTTGACCCAGGTCAATATTAAAGTCTCCTCCCAGAATGATGTGGTTTTTGTTGAGATTGTTGTTTATAATAAGATTCCTTAGGTTGTCTGAGAAAGAAGCTATGTTAGTATTAGGAAATCTATAGATGGCTCCAATAGTCAAAGAGGATTTAAGGGATTTAATTGTAAACTGAGCAAAAGTATATTCACAGTAGTCATCTCTGTCACTAATAACACTGTTGCAGATAAATGTATCTCGGTAATATATAGCTGTGCCACCACCTTTTTTATTAGGCCTACAGTTATGAATGGCTTTATAACCAGCTAAGTTGTAGAGTTGGGTATAGTCTTTATTTAGCCAAGTTTCTGTTAAAATAATGAACGATAGCTTAGTACCTAGTGCTGTGAGTAGTGCATTTAAATCGTCAAAATGTTTACCAAGTGATCTAACATTTTGGTTATAAACTGATAGATAGGTGCTATTTTGGAGTTTGTTTTTAGCCTGGTGTGCTGTGAAATACTTGCAATAATGATGATCAATGTGCTGGTTGGTATAGATATGAGACAGAAGATTTTGATCAGGATCAATATCAGTGTGCATAGAGATGCAGAGGGATCACGATACAAGATACACGATAAAGCAAAACACAAGAATAAGAGCAGATACAATAAAATAGTAACAATTTAGAAGTAAAATAAAGATCCAATAGATAGCCAGGGAGGACACAGAAGTTACATAAAATAAAACACAAAAAATCAGTAGAGACTGACAATATAAATGTAAAATAAAAAATAATAAGAAAAATAATAATCATAAAAAAAAATGATCTTGAAGATAATTAGCTTAGTAATGGTTAATTAACAGGGTAATAAAAAGCCCTAGGTTTAGTGACAAGGGGATTAACTAAGAACAAATAATTAAGAGTATAAAACAGGCAAAGATGACAAACAAAAAATAAAGTAAAAATTAAAATAAAAATAAAAATAAACACCTTTGGAAAGGAAAGGCAGAGCTTAAGTACACTTTGGTTGTATGTGAGACTACAAATTATGTTCTGGTTAAACAGCTGATATCCCACAGTCATCCAGGAAAGAAGTGATTTTGGCCAAGGCACAGTGACGTACCTCGGTTATGAAGTGGGCCAAGGAAAAGTGTTACCTCGGCAAGATAAAATCAATGCAATTCTGGAGTATCCAGTACTAAAGTCTAAAAAGGACGTTCAAAGATTTATCGGTATGTGTGCGTACTATCGACGTTTTTGTCAGAACTTTTCCAGTGTTGCCACTCCTCTCACAGACTTGTTGCGGAAAGCCGTTAAATTTAAGTGGTCATCAGACTGTGCAGAGGCATTTAAAAATTTGAAATTGATCTTAGCTTCCGCCCCAGTGCTTGCTAGTCCAAGGTTCGACCGACCGTTTAAAATTCATGTTGACGCGTCTGACTCGGGTGCTGGTGCAGTGTTGTTGCAAACTGGGGATGATCAGGTGGAACACCCAGTATATTATTACTCTGTGAAATTCGACAAGGCGCAACGCAATTATTCAGTGGTAGAAAAAGAGGCGTTGGCGCTAGTGTTAACATGTAAAAAGTTCGAAGTTTACCTCACAGGTAATATAGTGGAAGTGTACACGGACCATAATCCACTAGTCTTCCTGACTCAGATGAAGGGGTAAGAATAAACGCATCCTCAGGTGGGCGTTGTACCTACAGGACTTCAATCTTTCCATTACCCACCTACCGGGCAGACTCAATGTGATAGCCGACGCTCTGTCCCGGTTGCCTGAATAACATTCATCTGAGCCACAGAAAGCCATTTACCAACTGTCATGCTTTAGTTAATTTTTTTTAGGTTCTCCTGTGACATTAAATATTCTGTGTCCAATTTATTTACTTCCATGTTCTTTTATTTTTTTGTGTATGTTTTTTTTTCTTTCAGAGACCTCCCTTGTATTTTTTTTTTTTTGCAGAGAAATTGTTTTTGATTGATTTTTTTGTTTTTGTCATGTTTTTTCTTTTTATTGTCTGTATACTCTTACAAAAGATATGACTACTATTCTAGTAGTCACATTTTTTTTTTCTCTGAAGGGGGGAGGAGTGTTACGACCCTGGGTTCTCCAGTGGAAACCAGAGGTCAAAATTGTGCTATTAAACTTTCTGGTAGTACAGTTAGGTGCATCACTAGCGGCAATTGTTTGTATCTTCCCTGCCAGACATAAGACTATTGTTGTTTCTCAAAGAGCATTTAAAGACTGAGCTGGGGGTTGATTATTAAATAATAACATAGGCACCAACTTTGCTTACTAATACTTTCTAATCATTTGTAAAGTAACAATACATTGCATAGGGGAAGATCTTTAATGTGCTTAGCTGCACGATCAATTAGGCTCCTTCCGGCACCACGACATGAGGGAGGCCAGCAGGTCGCGAGGAGCTCGCTCTCTTTTCTGGCTGGTGGCGTGCGGACGAGACCTACTCTGTGGCTGCACCCCTCCTCTTCTCCCTTCTCCTCTTACTTATTTCCCTTACCTGAAGTTCCTGTATCCTTAAGTTAAGTACGGGGCATTATTAAGTGTACCTACTCTGGTAGTAACGATTGGTGAGACCTGGGGTTAGTATTTGCCAGTGTTTTGTTTACCCCTAAGTGTTGTGTTTTGTGTTAGGGTACCACATGGTCTCACTACCCTAAGCTGCATCCAGCTTCAGTGCTTATCCAGTAGTACTTTACCCTAGCTTGTTATTAGTGTAACCTTGTATCCTGCCTATGTGGACCAAGGCTTTTAATGTAAGATAGTGTGGTAAAGTTATTATTATTATTATTGTTATTGGTGTGAGTGTATATGGGGGGTTATTAAGGGGTTAATAAATAAGTACATGAATTACTGAGTATCTCTTCTTCCAGTGTGGGAGCGCATTGATCAACCCTTAGACTAACATATATGGTCTAGTAGCAAGTTATTACTGCTGTGGATAGTTTATTTTGGGGGCCGGGCCTTTTAGCTCTCCCATATTTGATACTCTTGTCTTCTAACTACCCTTACCCCTTAATAGTACCAGTACCCCATAGAAGCCCCACATCCATTTTTATAACAATTACTATTATTGATATCTATGATTTATCTATATATATATATGTCTATGCTTGTGTATTGAATAACCATTCATGTGTGCAGTGATCAATTGAATATTCGCCCATGAAAGGAATTACTTAGAACTCCAGTAATATATACTTGCATGCGTTATCATTAAATGAGGGACAGTGTGTTATACCATGGTAGTGAATTATTGTGTTCATTAATATAGAAATGTTTGATTGAGCTCAAGATCAGTGCAGCGAAGTATTTACGTTCTATTGCTATTGTCACAGATATTGTGTTGTTTGAACATTTAGTGATCCTTGAGAATTTAAAGAAACAGGCATATTTCGCCAACAAACAAGTGCAGTAAGAGATCAGACAGTGGGGGGGGGGGGAGTCGCCCAGCTGATTTTGACATTAACGTGAGGGGGAGCATTGCCAGCTTGGCGAGTTCATGATTATATGTGGGAACGAGCGACTTACGCATGAAATAGCTGTTTACTTGTTGATATACAGATGTGATGTCTTGAGTTTTAAGTAAAACACAAAATACCTTGGCGTTTGTATCATCCCCTCCATATTTCTTGTGCTATATAATACATGAAAGGAAATAGAGTGATAGAAATAAATACCTGCCTGATATCAGACCTATTGAGTGTGCTCTTGCCACTGTTACCACAATTCAACAAAACCACTGACGTGTTACTGCACACCGGAAACACCAGTTGGCGACCTTGTGGTTAATAGTAGAGCCTTTTGTCGGGGCGGGCACACAGCTGTAAAGAGAACAAGCTGTGTTCTCACTCATTCTCGATCAGAGGCCGGTTGGGATTGACTGGGATACTCTCCTGGCGTACAGTGGCGCCGCGAGGATAGAGTGAAGACCCGCAGGGCTACGGTGAGTGACCTTGTGTATACTGTTGCACACCCTCTTATGGTGAACCCCGACATGACCCCATCTACTTGCTTATATATGTGCCCATCCTGGCTCAAGAAGGGTGCCTCTTTAGTACAAGCTTGGAGTAGTTTCCTAATTATGTTTTCTGGCATGTCAAGAGGAGTACAAGCCGGATCATGATACACTTTGTCCGCTATCATCCCGATTGTTTCATCCACAAGTACGTTGGTAAACAGTGATTCTATATCCAACGACGCTGTGGCCCGTTTGCCTTGTGGCTCGTGTTCCCCGCAGTAAGTCAACAAATTCCTTTGGAGACTTCAGACTGAAAACACAGGTGTACATAAGGAGTCAGCAATCCCTTGAGTCACTTAGCCAGTCTGTATGTGGGTGTAGGCTGATGATTGGCCAAAGTGGGTTTCCAGGCTTGTGGGTCTTGATATTTCCATATGCATACACGGTTTGTATTCCCCAATAACCTTCGGCAGGTGGCGTCCAGATTTCTTGGCGTTCACAGTTTTGATCAATCTGTTTCCCTTCGTTTTCAATTCGGCTGTAGTGTCCTTCGTTACCCATTGGAATTTAGTTTAGTCAGAGAGTATGAGGTTCATTTGCGAAAAATATTTGTCTTTTTTAAAGAATAACGTATATTGGCGACTTGTCACCTCTCCAAGGTGTTCGAGTCACTTCTGGGGTGTGGAGTTTTCAGTTGTATATATGCTTGGGGACCATTCAAGCTTGTTTGCATTTGTGTTGTTCGTGTTGCCCCACATAGTGAGATGATTTGATGAAATAACTATGCCCAAGCTCACCACCAAGTGCCGTCGGGATGGTGGGGAAAATTGCCTTGGCTACCATCGTCTTTTGTACAGTTATAGTTGGTCAAGTTGTTGTTGTTAAAGATTCGCTACCTGGAACAAAAAGTTCCAAGTAACATGGGCTATGGCGAGCCCGTAGCTTGGTCAAGTGGTTAAGGTATCAGATATGCCAGTTGCATAGTGCCCCTGGCTGTCTGTGTTCGAGTCACTTCTGGGGTGTGGAGTTTTCAATTACATATATGCTTGAGGACCATTCAAGCTTGTTTGCATTTTGTGTTGCTCACGTGGCCCCACAAAGTGAGGTAATTTGATGTCTGATACACAGTCTATGCCCAGGCTCACCACAAAGTGACGTAGGGATGGTGGGGGAAATAGCCTCGGCTACCATTGTCTTTTGTTTCGGTTACCATTGTCTCAATCACAGTTGGTCGAGTGGTTAAGGTACCAGGTACGCCATTGCATAGTGCTCCTGGCTGGCTGTGTGGGTTCGAGTCACTAATGGGGTCTGGAGTTTTCAGTTATATATATATGTATATATATATATATATATATATATATATATATATATATATATATATATATATATATATATATATATGTATATATATATATATATATATATATATATATATATATATATATATATATATATATATATATATATATATATATATATATATATATATATATATATATATATATATATATATATATATTGTGACGATAATCTCCTTCAAGAGATTGAGCCTGCTCTTCCCTCCACAATTACGTCGTTGAAATTATATAAAACTACTATGGAAGAAATGTCCAACAACGACAACAACACCAGCAAGGTTTGCCAGAGAGCAAAACGTATGCAGCCAGAAGACACCTGTTCAGACTCAAACCGCCAAACTACCTGTTGATCGCTACCGGGTCCGCTGATTGGTCGCCAGTCTGGCTGCAACTGCACTCACCCCCCATACTACTTGATGTCTGGGGTCGCCACGACCTCAGACCTCAGAATGTTCAGTGCTTTCGTGGTTACCACTCCTCCCGGCTAGACGTTAGCGTGTACTGAGAGAGGTGGTAGCTTAAAGCCAATATTCCAGCACCTTCCCTTTATTTTGTGTTGCACTTCTTGTTATTTTATCTTAACGTAACTTTTCATTGTGTCATTTAATTATTCTTATTATTTTGATTGATTGATTTTATTATACAAATTTGTTTGTCCATTTTTTTATGTTTTGATTTATTTAACGTAATTAAAATTTCATTGTTAAAATTTACTTGTGTTTTGTGTGTCTTCTCCTTACCTTACCACAGACGAAGTTCCAGTTTTCTATTTTTTTTTATAACTATGTGACGAGGCCATACCCCTAGCCTTAAACAGCCGAACACC
Source organism: Procambarus clarkii (assembly GCF_040958095.1). Taxonomy (NCBI): domain Eukaryota; kingdom Metazoa; phylum Arthropoda; class Malacostraca; order Decapoda; family Cambaridae; genus Procambarus; species Procambarus clarkii. The sequence continues at coordinate 23,332,447 of NC_091151.1, read as the reverse complement.
AACGCGTTACCGTCACAAGTTATATGGGGGCCTGTCCTAGGAGCTTCACTCAGGTACTGGTGCCAAGTGGTAATTTATGGTAAGCGTATTTAAATTTGTTAACGTAGCTTTACTATTTTTCATATTCAATTTCATTTTTTATAAGGTGCGGTGTATTGTGCATTACGAGAGTAACATATAGTGAAGGTGAGACAACTTTGGATTACGTGGTGACTGTAGGCCGCAGTCATACTCTTAATTGGTCATCTCTCCCTCCTTGTTATTACTCGTGTTTACCATCTTTGTCCCTTGAATATTTCTCATTTTTGACGGATCATCATATTGGTACCCTGGTACTGTGGTCTGCCCCGGGTCAAGAGTACCCAATCTTCTGCAATCTGACTGTAGGAGGACAAAGAGGGCCATAGTTCCTCTAGCTCGAACTTTAGTTGCTGAATTGGGACCTCAGCAGCAGTTCTCGTCACCAGTTGACACCTCGCACCCCTACACGTCAGTCAGAGATGATGATACATACAACGGTAGGGAATTAGCTTATTTTTTCAGAGCACAAAAGTTCGCTAATTCTGTAAGTATCATATTAAATTCAGTAGGAAAAACTTGCTTTATGTCTTATAGAGACGTGGCAAGGTATGCCTACATCCTTGGACTACCAATTTTACTTTTGAAGCATTTAACTGTTTCATTTGTTTTCGAAACTCTGTTTCATTTGTTAGTAGGATTTTCTTGCCCTTATCCTCTTACATGAGTACCGGGTACAAGATTTCCTGCGCCCTTGATTTAATTTAATCATTTAACATCTTTTACTTAACTTTAATTGTTAAAGATCTCACAGGATAGGTACCAGTTGCCACGTTGTCCTGTTTCTGACATTCACTATTGAATATTCGTGTACCTTTATTTGCTAATTTCACCATGTTTCGTCTCCAAGCTTTCCGTACAAATCCAGCAGGTGAAATAGGGACTTTAAGTCGTGCCAAGAGGACTGAATTACAAACTCTTGCACATGAGTATCAACTAGAAGTTCCCTACCAAGCCAACAAAAATGACCTACACAACCTGTTGCTGGATTACTATTTAGAGCAAGGTAAGATAGACTCTGAAACTCATGAAACTTACTATATTGCAGATAAACCTGACTTGGCAACGCTGAAACTCAAACTAGAACTGGCAAAGATTGAAGAACGAACAGCTGCCATACGGAGGGAAGAACAAGAACGCGAAGCTGCTTTGAGGAGAGAAGAACAAGAACGCGAAGCTGCTTTGAGGAGAGAAGAACACGAACGTGGACTCGCCCTCCAGGAACAGCTTGAAACACTCCAGGAGCGGGAACGCGTACAGCTTGAAACCAAACAACGCGAGTTGGAGATGCAACGCGAGCATGACAAGCAACAAGCGACTCTGGCTCTAGAGTGTCGTCAACGCGAAATCGCCTTGGAAACTTCACACTTCACTCAGCGCCAGCAAGCTACTGCCAATCTTCCCGTCAGTTTTAATATATCACATGCAAGTAAGTTAATGCCATCCTTTGTAGAAGCAGAAGTTGATGTGTTCTTTACCACCTTTGAAACCCTTGCTAATCAACTCAGTTGGCCTGTCGACCAATGGGCCACACTTCTCAGAGTCCATCTTACAGGTAGAGCTGCAGTCACACTCAGTACTTTGGCGTCTGAGAATGACTACCACACTCTGAAACAAGCAGTGTTGGACGCCTACCTCCTCTCTACTGAAAGTTATAGAAGGAAATTCCGTGACCACCTGAAGGCAAGTACCACTACCTTCCTCGAGTTTGCTAACACGAAACGGAGGTATTTCATGAAATGGCTGGAAGCAGCACATGTCTCTACTTTTACAGAACTCGTCAACCTGATGCTTGTTGAAGAATTCTTGAGACGTGTGCCACCTCCTGTCCGCCTCTACTTAGCAGATAAAGAAGAAACCGACTACCTGAAGTGTGCTAAGTCGGCTGACACTTACAGCCTCATCCACCGGCTGACACCCGAACCATCCTCCAGTAAGAAGTCGTGGTACAGTTACGAGAAGGTGAGCCCCGATCAAGCTGGTTCACAACTGTACTGCAAGTATTGTAGACTCTATGGACATACCATAGACAAGTGTGGTAAGTCTCAATACAAGGGAACCACTGACCAACAAAGACCCAAACCAACTCCTCCTAAGTCCGGTAAGCATGTGATGAATGTTGGTGTTGATGTTAATGATCTTTCTCTTTTCAGTAACCATCTGTATACTGGAACTGTCTCTGCCAACGGTTCAAATCCGGAGGGACGTTTCAAATTGAAGATCTTGAGGGACACAGCGGCTCTACAATCGATCATCTTGAAGTCGGCTGTGCCCAACATCGTCTACACCGGAGAAACTGTCTTCATCACTGACCTCACTGCTACCACTCCATACCCTCTCGCCAGAGTCCACCTGGATTGTCCCTACGTGAACGGGGAAGTCCAAGTCGCCGTCAGGGAAAAGCCTTTTCCCATGCCTGGAGTGCAACTTCTCCTAGGCAACGACTTGGCAGAAGACCTGCAACCGACCAACCTGATCGTCATGGACAAACCCCAGGTGTGTAACTCTGTGCCAATAAACCCTATTCTAGAGTATGTTCCAGCAGAGGTTCAAGAGAGTGATGAAGTTTCTCCTCCGGTTCTCGTGACCACCCGTGCACAAGCCGCACGTCCACAGCCAGCTGACTCTACTGCTACCGCTGTCCCTCAAGACCCTCAGAAACTACCCCCGCATCTGACCAAGTTGGAGTTCCGTAAGTTGCAGAGGGAAGATCTTACTTTAACACCATTGTTTTTCCAGGCTGAGACTCAACCCGACAGTATTCCTGGGTTCTTCCTAGAGAACGACTTGCTCTACCGCAGATATAGACCCAGTAAACTGAAGGAGGAGGACGATTGGGCCAATATCGAACAACTTGTGATTCCCACCAGCCTGCGGCCCACTATTCTACACCTGGCCCACGGAGCATTCTCCCACTACGGCTTCAACAAGACTTACCATGGGATTCGTCAAGACTACTACTGGCCAGGTATGGTAAATAACGTCAAACAGTACGTAAAACAGTGTCATACATGTCAGATGGCAGGCAAACCGAACATCTCCATTCCCAGAGCACCACTGATTCCCATACAGGTGCCTGCGGAACCTTTCCACAGACTCATAATAGACTGTGTTGGTCCTTTACCTCGGACCAGTTCAGGTAACGCCTACATCCTAACCATCCTGTGTCCTACCACCAGATTTCCCATAGCAGTTCCAGTGAAGAACATCACGGCTGCTACGGTTATAAAACATCTATTGAAGATCTTCACTCAATACGGATTTCCCAGGGAGATTCAAAGTGACTGTGGTACCAACTTCACCAGTGATCTCTTCAAAAGGACACTGGAGGAGTTCAACATCAAACAGGTATTGTCCAGCCCCTATCATCCTGCTTCACAGGGTTCTCTTGAACGTAGTCATCAGACCATCAAAGCACTCTTGAAAATGTTTTGTAGTGAAACCTCGAAGGATTGGGATAAGCAGATTGACCTTATAATGTGTATTTTCAGAATTCTCCCCAATGAGTCCCTAGGAGTATCTCCTTATGAGATGCTCTACGGCCGTAAGTGCCGTACTCCCCTTAAGGCTTTCAAAGACTCTCTCAGAGATGCCACCTTCAGTGAGCATCAGAATGTGCCCCAGTTTCTTCAAAACCTTCAACACATTCTAGAGAGAGTCCACCGCTTTGCCCATGATAATCTATTGAAAGCCCAGGTGAGAATGAAGACTCATTACGACCAGACCAGCAAAGTAAGAAAATTCAAGCCGGGAGACTTCGTCCTTGCCTATTTCCCTATCCCAGGTTCACCTTTACAAAACAGGTTTTCAGGACCCTACTGCGTCAAAGAGTGCAGGAATAATAACAACTACGTAATAGAGACTCCAGATAGGCGGCGGAAGACCCAGCTGTGCCACGTCAACCTCCTGAAGCAATATAATGGTACTCCTCCCACTGTCCTGACTAACTATTCTACTTTCACAGAACCCTACATCCACAGTGAGACCTTCCCGGCTTCTCCTCCCGAAAGCACTGACAAGGAGTCAGCGCTTTCTAATTCCGAAATCCTTAATGATCTTCCCAAATACTTTCAGGATAATCATAGTGCACCTCTCGTCAAGATCTTCAGAGGGTGTATGGCAGAGGGTGCCACATCAAGAGTTGTTCCGAGATGATCCCCAAGAGTGTAATGTTACCCAGCACGACATCCAACTGCTCCCCGACACCCGGCCGATTCGTCAACCCTTCTACCGAATCAGCCCGAGCAAGAAGGAAGTCATGCGTGCTGAGGTGCAATACCTCTTGGATCATGGACTGGCTACACCTTGTGAGTCCCCCTGGGCCTCACCTTGTATCTTGGTGCCCAAACCCCAAGGTAAGGTGCGGTTATGCCACACACCCTCTGTCACACACCCTCTGCCACACACCCTCTGCCACACACCCTCTGCCCCACACCTTCTGCCACACACACTCTGCCACACACCTACCCCACGCCCTCTGCCACACACCCTCTGCCACACACCCTCTGCCACACACCCTCTGCCACACACACCCCATGCCACACACTCTCTGCCACACACCCTCTGCCACACACACCCTCTGTCACACACCCTCTGCCACACACCCTCTGCCACACACCCTCTGCCACACACTCTCTGCCACACACCCTCTGCCACACACCCTCTGCCACACACCCCCTGTCACACACCCTCTGCCACACACCCTCTGCCACACACCCTCTGCCACACACACACTCTGCCACACACCCTCTGCCACACACCCTCAGCCACACACCCTCTGCAACACACCCTCTGCCACACACCCTCTGTCACACACCCTCTGCCACACACCCTCTGCCACACACACCCTCTGCCACACACCCTCTGCCACACACCCTCTGCCATACACCCTCTGTCACACACACTCTGCCACACACCCTCTGCCACACACCCTCTGTCACACACACTCTGCCACACACACTCTGCCACACACCCTCTGCCACACACCCTCTGCCACACACCCTCTGCCACACAACCTCTGCCACACACCCTCTGCCACACACCCTCTGCCACACACCCCCTTTCACACACCCTCTGCCACACACCCTCTGCCACACACCCTCTGCCACACACACACTCTGCCACACACCCTTTGCCACACACCCTCTGCCACACACCCTCTGCCACACACCCTCTGTCACACACACTCTGCCACACACCCTCTGCCACACACCCTCTGCCACACACTTTCTGCCACACACCCTCTGCCACACACCCTCTGCCACACACCCTCTGCCACACACACCCTCTGCCACACACCCTCTGCCACACACACTCTGCCACACACCCCTCTGCCACACACCCTCTGCCACACACCCTCTTCCACACACCCTCTGCCACACACCCTCTGCCACACGCCCTCTGCCACACACCCTCTGCCACACACACCCTCTGCCACACACCCTCTGCCACACACCCTCTGCCACACACCCCTCTGCCACACACACCCTCTGCCACACACCCTCTGCCACACACCCTCTGCCACACACCCCTCTGCCACACACCCTCTGCCACACACCCTCTTCCACACACCCTCTGCCACACACCCTCTGTCACACGCCCTCTGCCACACACCCTCTTCCACACACCCTCTTCCACACACCCTCTTCCACACACCCTCTGCCACACACCCTCTGCCACACACACCCTCTGCCACACACCCTCTGCCAGACACCCTCTGCCACACACCCTCTGTCACACACACTCTGCCACACACCCTCTGCCACACACCCTCTGCCACACACCCTCTGCCACACACACCCTCTGCCACACACCCTCTGCCACACACCCCTCTGCCACACACCCTCTGCCACACACCCTCTGCCACACACCCTCTGCCACACACCCTCTGCCACACACCCTCTGCCACACACACCCTCTGCCACACACCCTCTGCCACACACACCCTCTGCCACACACACACCCTGCCACACACACCCTCTGCCACACACCCTCTGCCACACACCTCCCCCACACACCCTCGCCTGCCAGCCGGCGGGACTGACCGTGTTAAAGCAGCCTTGGGTCCTCCAAGCGTCCAGAACCACCTGAATGTAGTCGACATTAAGGAACCTGTAGTGGAGCTCCGCCATCTCCTGCAGTGCTGTTGGGCAGCTTGATCTGTGGGAGTGGGAGCAAATGTTAGTGTGTTATGTGATGAGCAGGTAGGTCAGTGTGTGTTATGTGATGAGCAGGTAGGTCAGTGTGTGTTATGTGATGAGCAGGTAGGTCAGTGTGTATTATGTGATGAGCAGGTAGGTCAGTGTGTGTTATGTGATGAGCAGGTAGGTCAGTTTGTGATGTGATGAGCAGGTAGGGTTAGTGTGTTATGTGATGAGCAGGTAGGTCAGTGTGTGTTATGTGTTGAGCAGGTAGGTCAGTGTGTGTTATGTGATGAGCAGGTAGGTCAGTGTGTTATGTGATGAGCAGGTAGGTCAGTGTGTGTGATGTGGTGAGCAGGTAGGTCAGTGTGTGTTATGTGATGAGCAGGTATGTCAGTGTGTTATGTGATGAGCAGGTAGGTCAGTGTGTGTTATGTGATGAGTAGGTAGGTCAGTGTGTTATGTGATGAGCAGGCAGGTCAGTGTGTGTTATGTGATGAGCAGGTAGGTCAGTGTGTTATGTGATGAGCAGGTAGGGTTTGTGTGTTATGTGATGACCAGGTAGGTCAGTGTGTGATATGTGATGAGCAGGTGGGGTTTGTGTGTTATGTGATGACCAGGTAGGTTAGTGTGTGTTATGTGATGATCAGGTAGGTCAGTGTGTGATGTGATGAGCAGGTAGGGTTAGTGTGTGTTATGTGATGAGCAGGTAGGGTTAGTGTGCTATGTGATGAGCAGGTAGGGTAGTGTGTTATGTGATGACCAGGTAGGTCAGTGTGTTATGTGGTGAGCAGGTAGGGTTTGTGTGTTATGTGATGAGCAGGTAGGTCAGTGTGTGTTATGTGATGAGCAGGTAGGGTTTGTGTGTTATGTGATGACCAGGTAGGTCTGTGTGTGTTATGTGATGAGCAGGTAGGTCAGTGTGTGTTATTTGATGAGCAGGTAGGGTTTGTGTGTTATGTGATGACCGGGTAGGTCAGTGTGTGTTATGTGATGAGCAGGTAGGTCAGTGTGTGTTATGTGATAAGCAGGTAGGTCAGTGTGTGTTATGTGATGAGCAGGTAGGTCAGTGTGTGTTATGTGATGAGCAGGTAGGTCAGTGTGTGTTATGTGATGAGCAGGTAGGTCAGTGTGTGTTATGTGATGAGCAGGTAGGTCAGTGTGTTATGTGATGAGCAGGTAGGTCAGTGTGTGTGATGTGGTGAGCAGGTAGGTCAGTGTGTGTTATGTGATGAGCAGGTATGTCAGTGTGTGTTATGTGATGAGCAGGTAGGTCAGTGTGTTATGTGATGAGCAGGTAGGTCAGTGTGTGTTATGTGATGAACAGGTAGGTCAGTGTGTTATGTGATGAGCAGGTAGGTCAGTGTGTATTATGTGATGAGCAGGTAGGGTTAGTGTGTTATGTGATGAGCAGGTAGGTCAGTGTGTGTTATGTGATGAGCAGGTAGGTCAGTGTGTTATGTGATAAGCAGGTAGGGTTAGTGTGTGTTATGTGATGAGCAGGTAGGGCAGTGTGTTATGTGATGACCAGGTAGGTCAGTGTGTTATGTGATGAGCAGGTAGGTCAGTGTGTGTTATGTGATGAGCAGGTAGGGTTTGTGTGTTATGTGATGACCAGGTAGGTCAGTGTGTGTTATGTGATGAGCAGGTAGGTCAGTGTGTGTAATGTAATAAGCAGGTAGGTCAGTGTGTGTTATGTGATGAGCAGGTAGGTCAGTATGTTATGTGATGAGCAGGTAGGTCAGTGTGTGTTATGTGATGAGCAGGTAGGTCAGTGTGTTATGTGATGAGCAGGTAGATCAGAGTGTATTATTGTTACGGACCCGAGCCCAGCGTCCGAGCACGGAGCAGTGACGACCGCGCCATCTGTGGGTCAGCTCCCGAAACCCCCTCCAAATGGACGATGCCACCTAGTGAGGACGAGATATACTGGCCACAAGGGCTAGTTTCCCGTCCTGATCAGCTCATAACACAGCCGGTGCTGACCTCTGGTGAGGTGGAGCTTAGACAGCAACGCCATCTATGGAGTGGATACGTTGGGCGTTTGTGTCTAAGCCTGTAAGTGAGGTGCCCTAGAGTGTCCCTGTTACTGATGACGTGTCTGATTACAGAGTCGACCTGGGACTGCTGTAATGGAAGTTGGATTAGTCTACCCAAGGCAGCCGTCTTGTCTCCAAGTATTTGCTGCAGCAGCTGTGAGTCACCCCCCGGATGAACACTGTGGTGTTAGCCTGCCTGTGACGAGGCAGTTGAGGGATTGTCGTACCCGGGACTGACTGGTGGAGACGCTTAACCACTGGGGTCTTGTAGTGAGGAGAGTGACCTGTGGGATCACACGAGGCTCCTGACTAGGGCTCGCGACCTTAGTATCGATCGTGGAGTGGCCTAACCAGCGTTGCTGATTGGAACCTGCCAGCTACAGGCAGGCTGGATTTGTGGTTGAAGGCCTCCACGACGGTGCCCCCAGTGGAACTGTGATTTGGCTGGCCTGTGGCCAGAGTAGACTCAAGAGAATCGAAGGATTCGTCGTGAGGCCACCAGAGGACTAAGACCTTAGCATCGTCGAGCACCGTGGAACACTCCGCGTCTTCAGGAGAAGACTACGTTGTACATAATAGTGTTTAACCCCCCCCCCCCTGTGTAACCTTTTATATATTATTTATGGTGACGGTAATAATTATATTATTAAGTTTTTGCCTTTATTTCCCTTCCCCTTTAATGTACTTGCGTTACGGATCACATCCCTTGAAAGCCACTATTAGCTTGGGGCCGGATACCCTACCTCTAACAACATCAGAGAAAGAACCCGGTTGCGACCCGAGAGGGCCGTAACAATTATGTGATGAGCAGGTAGGGTTAGTGTCTTATGTGATGAGCAGGTAGGTCAGTGTGTGTTATGTGATGAGCAGGTAGGGTTAGTGTGTTATGTGATGAGCAGGTAGGTCAGTGTGTGTTATGTGATGAGCAGGTAGGGTTAGTGTGTTATGTGATGAGCAGGTAGGTCAGTGTGTGTTATGTGATGAGCAGGTAGGTCAGTGTGTGTTATGTGATGAGCAGGTAGGTCAGTTTGTGATGTGATGAGCAGGTAGGTCAGTGTGTGTTATGTGATGAGCAGGTAGGTCAGTGTGTGTGTTATGTGATGAGCAGGTAGGTCAGTGTGTGTTATGTGATGAGCAGGTAAGTCAGTGTGTATTATGTGATGAGCAGGTAGGTCAGTGTGTGTTATGTGATGAGCAGGTAGGTCAGATTGTGATGTGATGAGCAGGTAGGGTTAGTGTGTTATGTGATGAGCAGATAGGTCAGTGTGTGTTATGTGATGAGCAGGTAGGTCAGTGTGTGTTATGTGATGAGCAGGTAGGCCAGTGTGTTATGTGATGAGCAGGTAGGTCAGTGTGTGTGATGTGGTGATCAGGTAGGTCAGTGTGTGTTATGTGATGAGCAGGTATGTCAGTGTGTTATGTGATGAGCAGGTAGGTCAGTGTGTGTTATGTGATGAGCAGGTAGGTCAGTGTGTTATGTGATGAGCAGGTAGGTCAGTGTGTGTTATGTGATGAGCAGGTAGGTCAGTGTGTTATGTGATGAGCAGGTAGGTCAGTGTGTATTATGTGATGACCAGGTAGAGTTAGTGTGTTATGTGATGACCAGGTAGGTTAGTGTGTGTTATGTGATGAGCAGGTAGGTCAGTGTGATGTGATGAGCAGGTAGGGTTAGTGTGTGTTATGTGATGAGCAGGCAGAGTAGTGTGTTATGTGATGACCAGGTAGGTCAGTGTGTTATGTGATGAGCAGGTAGGGTTTGTGTGTTATGTGATGACCAGGTAGGTCAGTGTGTGTTATGTGATGAGCAGGTAGCCCAGTGTGTGTTATGTGATGAACAGGTAGGTCAGTGTGTTATGTGATGAGCAGGTAGGTCAGTGTGTATTATGTGATGAGCAGGTAGGGTTAGTGTGTTATGTGATGAGCAGATAGGGCAGTGTGTTATGTGATGACCAGGTAGGTCAGTATGTGTTATGTGATGAGCAGGTAGGTCAGTGTGTGTTATGTGATAAGCAGGTAGGTCAGTTTGTGTTATGTGATGAGCAGGTAGGTCAGTGTGTTATGTGATGAGCAGGTAGGTCAGTGTGTATTATGTGATGAGCAGGTAGGGTTAGTGTGTTATGTGTTGAGCAGGTAGGTCAGTGTGTGTTATGTGATGAGCAGGTAGGTCAGTGTGTTATGTGATGAGCAGGTAGGGTTAGTGTGTGTTATGTGATGAGCAGGTAGGGTTAGTGTGTTATGTGATGAACAGATAGGGCAGTGTGTTATGTGATGACCAGGTAGGTCAGTGTGTTATGTGATGAGCAGGTAGGTCAGTGTGTGTTATGTGATGAGCAGGTAGGGTTTGTGTGTTATGTGATGACCAGGTAGGTCAGTGTGTTATGTGATGAGCAGGTAGGTCAGTGTGTGTTATGTGATGAGCAGGTAGGTCAGTGTGTTATGTGATGAGCAGGTAGGTCAGTGTGTATTATGTGATGAGCAGGTAGGGTTAGTGTGTTATGTGATGAGCAGATAGGGCAGTGTGTTATGTGATGACCAGGTAGGTCAGTATGTGTTATGTGATGAGCAGGTAGGTCAGTGTGTGTTATGTGATAAGCAGGTAGGTCAGTGTGTGTTATATGATGAGCAGGTAGGTCAGTGTGTTATGTGATGAGCAGGTAGGTCAGTGTGTGTTATGTGATGAGCAGGTAGGTCAGTGTGTTATATGATGAGCAGGTAGGTCAGTGTGTATTATGTGATGAGCAGGTAGGGTTAGTGTGTTATGTGATGAGCAGGTAGGTCAGTGTGTGTTATGTGATGAGCAGGTAGGGTTAGTGTGTTATGTGATGAGCAGGTAGGTCAGTGTGTGTTATGTGATGAGCAGGTAGGTCAGTGTGTTATGTGATGACCAGGTAGGTCAGTGTGTTATGTGATGAGCAGGTAGGTCAGTGTGTGTTATGTGATGAGCAGGTAGGTCAGTGTGTGTTATGTGATGAGCAAGTAGGTCAGTGTGTGTTATGTGATGAGCAGGTAGGTCAGTGTGTTATGTGATGACCAGGTAGGTCAGTGTGTTATGTGATGAGCAGGTAGGTCAGTGTGTTGTGTGATGAGCAGGTAGGTTAGTGTGTGTTATGTGATGAGCAGGTAGGTCAGTGTGTGTTATGTGATGAGCAGGTAGGTCAGTGTGTGTCATGTGATGAGCAGGTAGAGTTAGTGTGTTATGTGATGAGCAGGTAGGTCAGTGTGTGTTATGTGATGACCAGGTAGGTCAGTGTGTGTTATGTGATGAGCAGGTAGAGTTAGTGTGTTATGTGATGAGCAGGTAGGTCAGTGTGTGTTATGTGATGAACAGGTAGGTCAGTGTGTGTTATGTGATGAACAGGTAGGTCAGTGTGTTATGTGATGAGCAGGTAGGTCATCACCAGGACTGACCTGGGGACATGTTTAGTGCAGCGGTAGTTACTGGTCATCACCATGACTGACCTGGGGACATGTTTGGTGCAGCAGTAGTTACTGGACATCACCATGACTGACCTGGGGACATGTTTAGTGCAGCGGTAGTTACTGGTCATCACCAGGACTGACCTGGGGACATGTTTGGTGCAGCAGTAGTTACTGGTCATCACCATGACTGACCTGGGGACATGTTTAGTGCAGCAGTAGTTACTGGTCATCACCAGGACTGACCTGGGGACACGTTAAGTGCAGCAGTAGTTACTGGTCATCACCATGACTGACCTGGGGACATGTTTAGTGCAGCTGTAGTTACTGGTCATCACCATGACTGACCTGGGGACATGTTTAGTGCAGCAGTAGTTACTGGTCATCACCATGACTGACCTGGGGACACGTTAAGTGCAGCTGTAGTTACTGGTCATCAACTAACCTGGGGGGGTTGTTCGCGCAAGTCTCACCACCCATGGAGAGGTACAGTGTTTCATTCTTCAGGTATGGGTACGCCATCGCCTTGTTAACGTACGTGCCGAAATCCGTGTCTGAGGCGAGGAAGCAGTCGTTATGTTGGCCGATCCTCGCTACCTGCCCCCCACAACGGTACATTGATCAGTTCTTCATGCACTCACTCATCGTAGAATATATTATATATTTATATAATAACAAGTAACAATATTGTTTTATGATAAAATTTCTGAAGTTCTGCCTATCAATGTGTGAGATAGTTGTAGTTGTCTGACCTAGTGATTGTTGTCTGAACTAGTGTTTATTGTCTAAACTAGTGATTGATGTCTGCACTAGCGAATGTTGTCTGCAATCGTGATTGTTAGCTGCACAAGTGATTGTTTTCTGCACTAGAGATTGTTGTCTGCACTAGTGATGGTGTGGTTGTCTGCACTAGTGATTGTGTGGTTGTCTACACTAGTGATTGTGTGGTTATCTACACTAGTGATGGATGCTGATGTCTGCATTCTATTGGATGACTGTTAGGTATGTTCTTCAAGCAGGAGGAGTGGGTGACTATTATGGGTATTCTACAAGCAGGACGAGTGGGTGACTGTTAGGTGTGTTCTACAAGCAGGACGAGTGGGTGACTGTTGGGTGTGTTCTACAAGCAGGACGAGTGGGTGACTGTTGGGTGTGTTCTACAAGCAGGACGAGTGGGTGACTGTTGGGTGTGTTCTACAAGCAAGACGAGTGGGTGACTGTTGGGTGTGTTCTACAAGCAGGACGAGTGGGTGACTGTTGGGTGTGTTCTACAAGCAGGACGAGTGGGTGACTGTTGGGTGTGTTCTACAAGCAAGACGAGTGGGTGACTGTTGGGTGTGTTCTACAAGCAGGACGAGTGGGTGACTGTTGGGTGTGTTCTACAAGCAGGACGAGTGGGTGACTGTTGGGTGTGTTCTACAAGCAGGACGAGTGGGTGACTATTGGATGTGTTCTACAAGCAAGACGAGTGGGTGACTGTTAGGTGTGTTCTATAAGCAGGACGAGTGGGTGACTGTTGGGTGTGTTCTACAAGCAGGACGAGTGGGTGACTATTAGGTGTGTTCTACAAGCAGGACGAGTGGGTGACTGTTAGGTGTGTTCTACAAGCAGGACGAGTGGGTGACTGTTAGGTGTGTTCTACAAGCAGGACGAGTGGGTGACTGTTAGGTGTGTTCTACAAGCAGGACGAGTGGGTGACTATTAGGGGTGTTCTACAAGCAGGACGAGTGGGTGACTGTTAGGTGTGTGCTTCAAGCAGGACGAGTGGGTGACTGTTGGGTGTGTTCTACAAGCAGGACGAGTGGGTGACTATTAGGTGTGTTCTACAAGCAAGACGAGTGGGTGACTGACTAGAGTGTTGGTGAAAGCTTCACTCGAGATGATGGGTGAGGTTCGCTCGAGAATCTTCTGCTTGTAGTATGGAGTCCGCAGTTGGATTTGCCTGCAAGTAGATATGGAAATAATATTTGAAGGTTTTTCTATAATATTTAATGTAAAACAGTTTACGTTAATAATTTTTTTAAATAATAAAAAGCTCATAGAATGAAAAAATAATTTGAGATTTAAAATTAAATTTTAAAAACATTTTACTAATTAACCAAACTAGTATGACACTCCTGGCACTGTCCCCCAGTAGCATCCACAACACCATAACAATGGATAAATCTTGTTCAAAGACTTGATAACTCTGCAGATAAACACAGTCGGATGGTAGACTTCACTGAACCCGACGTATCCCTGGTAAGTATAAGTAATTATCAAAGACAGTCCCAAGCCGCGAGGAAGAAGATATACCACCGCTCTCTTACGTAGCAACAGACAAACGTTAAAAGAAACATATCCAGAATTCTGAGTCCAAATCTTAAGCGGGACAGAAATGTTTTGGCGCGTTTCGTATCACCTAATGCATCTGTTCACCATGAAATAAATTGGTACACAGAAGTTTTACCATACCTGCTACACAATTACCATACCTGCTACACCTCTATCTGTGTATATATCTCCATTAACATACCTGCTACACCTCTATCTGGGTATATTTCTCCATTACCATACCTGCTACACCTCTACATTTGTATATATCTCCATTACCATACCTGCTACACCTCTACCTGTATATATATCTCCATTAACATACCTGCTACACCTCTACCTGGGTATATATCTCCATTACCATACCTGCTACATCTCTACCTGTGTATATATCTCCATTACCATACCTGCTACACCTCTACCTGTATACATATCTCCATTAACGTCTCTCTCTCTCTTAGAGGTTATGGATCTCTTGAAGCTCTTCTGCTTCCGGACAGTAACCGAGGACGCAGCAGGCGTTTCCCGTCTAGATTAATTTGACAGTTGAGAGGCGAGCCGAAAGAGCAGAGCTCAACCCCCGCAAGCACAATTAGGTGAATACATAAACACACACACACACACACACACACACACACACACACACACACACACACACACATACACACACACACACACACACACACAGAGTGGTTGACAAATAGAATGCATTAGGGAGTGATGTGGTGGAGGCTGACTCCATACACAGTTTCAAGTGTAGATATGATAGAGCCCAATAGGCTCAGGAACCTGTACACCTGTTGATTGACGGTTGAGAGGCGGGACCAAAGAGCTAAAGCTAAACCCCCACAAGCCCAGCTAGGTGAGTACACACACACACACAAGTGCAGGGAGAGAGGAGTAAACCAGGAAATCGCATCCCCCAACACAACAGTCCCAGGTATAAGTGGGGAACCCACAACCAGCATCCCAGCAACACCAGAAGGGAGATCAACACCACCACTCCCCTCTGCATAGAAATCCTCCCTTCCCCTCACCCTACCTGCCCCCACCCAAATGCTCACCCAACCCTCCCTCCCCCCACCCCATTCTGACCCTATAACCCTTCCCCCATTCCCAAAGCCTAGTTTTCATGAATTAATGTTTTTTCGACTACCTAACCTACCTAACCTAACCTAACCTAACTTTTTCGGCTACCTAACCTAACCTAACCTATAATGATAGGTTAGGTTAGGTTAGGTTCGGTCATATATCTACGTTAATTTTAACTCCAATAAAAAAAAATTGACCTCATACATAATGAAATGGGTAGCTTTATCATTTCATAAGAAAAAAATTTGAGAAAATATATTAATTCAGTAAAACTTGGCTTATTAGGCAAATCGGGCCTTGCATAGTAGGCTGAGAAGTGAGTTCTGGCTACTAGGTACGACATATATATATATATATATATATATATATATATATATATATATATATATATATATATATATATATATATATATATATATATATATATATATATATATATACATATATATATATATATATATATATATATATATATATATATATATATATATATATATGTATATATATATATATATATATATATATATATATATATATATATATATATATATATATATATATATATATATATATATATATGTCGTACCTAATAGCCAGAACGCACTTCTCAGCCTACTATGCAAGGCCCGATTTGCCTATTAAGCCAAGTTTTCATGAATTAATTGTTTTTCGACTACCTAACCTAACCTTACTTTTTCTGCTACCTAACCTAACCTAACCTATCTTTATAGGTTAGGTTAGGTTAGGTAGGGTTGGTTAGGTTCGGTCATATATCTACGTTAATTTTAACTCCAATAAAAAAAATTGACCTCATACATAATGAAATGGGTAGCTTTATCATTTCATAAGAAAAAAATTAGAGAAAATATATTAATTCAGGAAAACTTGGCTTATTAGGCAAATCGGGCCTTGCATAGTAGGCTGAGAAGTGCGTTCTGGCATATATATATATATATATATATATATATATATATATATATATATATATATATATATATATATATATATGTCGTACCTAGTAGCCAGAACGCACTTGTCAGCCTACTATGCAAGGCCAAATTTGCCTAATAAGCCAAGTTTTCCTGAATTAATATATTTTCTCTAATTTTTTTCTTATGAAAAGATAAAACTACCCATTTCATTATGTATGAGGTCAATTATTTTCTATTGTAGTTAAAATTAATGTAGATATATGACCGAACCTAACCAACCCTACCTCACCTAACCTAACCTATCTTTATAGGTTAGGTTAGGTTAGGTAGCCGAAAAAGTTAGGTTAGGTTAGGTTAGGTAGGTTAGGTCGTCGAAAAACAATTAATTCATGAAAACTTGGCTAATTAGGCAAATCGGGCCTTGCATAGTAGGCTGAGAAGTGCGTTCTGGCTACTAGGTACGACATATATATATATATATATATATATATATATATATATATATATATATATATATATATATATATATATATATATATATATATATATATATATATATATATATATATATGTGTGTGTGTGTATATCACGAAAATAAACACGTGATTAAGAATGTGACAATGTCAGACCACGGAGGAAAAATGAAACAGGAAATTTCCTTAAGTACTTTCGTATATTAAATACATCTTCAGAAGGTCCACATTGGTCTGACATTGTCATATATATATATATATATATATATATATATATATATATATATATATATATATATATATATATATATATATATATATATATATATATATATGTCGTACCTAGTAGCCAGAACACACTTTTCAGCCTACTATGCAAGGCCTAATTTGCCTAATAAGCCAAGTTTTCATGAATTAATTGTTTTTTGACTACGTAACCTACCTAACCTAACCTAACCTAACTTTTTCGGCTACCTAACCTAACCTAACCTATAAAGATAGGTTAGGTTAGGTTAGGTAGGGTTGGTTAGGTTCGGTCATATATCTACGTTAATTTTAACTCCAATAAAAAAAATTGACCTCATACATAAAGAAATGGGTAGCTTTGTCATTTCATAAGAAAAAAATTAGAGAAAATATATTAATTCAGTAAAACTTGGCTTATTAGGCAAATTGGGCCTTGCATAGTAGGCTGAGAAGTGCGTTCTGGCTACTAGGTACGACATATATATATATATATATATATATATATATATATATATATATATATATATATATATATATATATATATATATATATATATATATATATATATATATATATATATATATATATATTTATATATATATAAAACCAAATAACTCTTCCTCATGAGGGATTCGAATCTTAGATAGCCTGATGCATCAAACACGCTAGCATATCTAGTACAGTAATCACTTGACGGTGACAGACTGTACAAAAATGTTGGAAGATGTGAGACTTACCGAACATCCGACAGTCTCGCCATAGCTAGAGATCACTGATCGTTTTCATCAAATCAGTCACTACTGAAGAACACGCGAGCCTCAAATGTTCAGCACACTTTCTTAAACCACAAGTTATATGTAATCAAAGAACTTTTTTTTTTTTAGATATATACGAGTTGTTACATTCTTGTACAGCCACTAGTACGCGTAGCGTTTCGGGCAGGTCCCTGGAATACGATCCCCGCCGCGAAGAATCGTTTTTACAACCAAGTACTCATTTTACTGTTGAGTTAAACAGAGGATACAGTTAAGGATTTACGTGCAGTAAATCCTCCCCGACCAGGATACGAACCCATGACAAAGCACTCGCGGAACATCTTACCACTACACCACGGAGACTGGTGTAGCCTTCTTCATGAAGGATTAAAAACTTTGATAGCCTGGTGCATCAAACACATGGTCAAAATGGTCAGTTTAAAGTGTCGTGTCCTAACCTTCCAGAGGACCGAACATAGAAAACGGGACTGTACGTCACTTTGAGAGCCGCTTCCATTTTCTAGTACGATATTTTTTTGGCCCACATAAATAGCTCTGGGAAATAAATTGCGATGAAGACAAAATATCTTCAAGACTGTAGAGTGGCAGATAGAGTTTAATGCTGAAAGTGTTGGGTTTTGAGCTACGCACAAAATTCTTGAAGTCGTGAAGTCTGAACTCGAGATAAGTAGGAATCTAATTCAAAAAAATGAAAGCATAAATATACTGATTAAAGGAAATGACATAATGGAATTTATTTCCTGATGCTTCAGCAATAAGACGTCTATCGGAAATTATATGAGGGCCACTAACTCTCTTGTGGCCTCGACGAGGACAAGAAGCCGGCGGCTTGTCGAAGATGTCCCCATTTGTCCTGATGATTTTATCGAGGAGGATTTTAAACTGCAGTGGTGATTTGGCATTTACCGCTTCAGCGGGTAGGCGGTTTCATGGATTAATAACCCTGTGGGTGAAATCTCCTGTTCTCAGTCCTACATTGTGGTTTATCGAGCTTGAAGCCGTTGCTCCTTGTTTGTGTTAAATCTGACTTTTTAAAGAAAGCGAGATTACTGAAATAGAGGGAATACAAAGAACATATACAGCAGGCATAGACACGATGAAGCACCGAAATTATTGAATCGTCTCAAAGTTCTCAAAATGTATTCTCTAGAAAGGACACGAGAGAGGTATCAAATAATAGACACATGGAAAATACTGGAGGGCCAGGTCCCAAATTTACACAGGAAAATAATAACATACTTTAGTGAGCTATATGGAAGGAAATGCAGAATAAAGCCAGCGAAGAGCAGAGGTGCCAGAGACACCATCAGGAAACACTATGAACTTCAGAGGTCCTCAGTTGTTCAACATACTTCCAGCAAGTGTAAGAAATATTGCCAGAAGAAGAGTCTTCCAGAAAAAAATGGACACTTTTTTGCAAGAAGAACTCGACCAACCAGGCTGTGGCGGATATGTGTGTCTGCGGGCCGCTCCAAGCAACAGCCTGTTTAACCAAGCTATCACAAGTTACGCCTGGCCTCAGGCCGGGCATGGAGAGTAGGACTCCGAGAATTTTATTCAGGTACAATATCTGCCAAATTGTTCAGCATTTTAAAGGTTTCGACGGGATGAGCCCTGTCATGTCAGGTTTGTAGTGTTGCTAGCGCTGTGGCCCTCAGTGTGATGGTAAAGCTTCCTCCTTACCTTGCCTGTGTTGGGCCTCACGAGGCTTCCTCCTTACCTTGCCTGTGTTGGGCCTCACGAGGCTTCCTCCTTACCTTGCCTGTGTTGGGCCTCACGAGGCTTCCTCCTTATCTTGCCTGTGTTGGGCCTCACGAGGCTTCCTCCTTACCTTGCCTGTGTTGGGCCTCACGAGGCTTCCTCCTTACCTTGCCTGTGTTGGGCCTCACGAGTTTTCCTCCTTACCTTGCCTGTGTTGGGCCTCACGAGGCTTCCTCCTTACCTTGCCTGTGTTGGGCCTCACGAGGCTTCCTCCTTACCTTGCCTGTGTTGGGCCTCACGAGGCTTCCTCCTTACCTTACCTGTATTAGGCCTCAGGAGGATTATACAGCTGAGTAATTGTCACCCAACTACACAGTGGACATAAGTTCACATTATCATGTACACAGAAGGCTGAGAAATTTAACCCAAGGAATAAGAAACTTGTCTTATGGAGATGTTGAAAACACCGAATTTTACATTCTCTTAAAAGACTAAAAGTATAAGGTGACATAATTAATGTACATTAATGAATAAAAGAGTATAAAAGAGGATATAGGCTTGATTAATACATCAACACAAAATGTGACTCTAAACATTGGATATATGTATTGAATAAGTTTAAGTTCCAGACAAATCTGGGTCAATACTGGTGTCCGGTCTTGTGGATTTATGTAACAAATTAACAGGTAATATAATAGACGTGGAATTGTTTCCAGCGTAGGTTAGACATATATATAACTGAGTCTGTGTGTATGTAAATAAGAGCTGCCTCTCATGGACTAATATTTTGGCCGTATAGCAGTGTCCATTACTGTGTTATGTGTCCCCCTGGATGTGTTCTTATGTGTCCACCTGGATGTGTCCATTACTGTGTTCTTATGTGTCCACCTGGATGTGTCCATTACTGTGTTCTTATGTGTCCATTACTGTGTTCTTATGTGTCCACCTGGATGTATCCATTACTGTGTTCTTATGTGTCTACCAGAATGTTGAGAAGGATAAGGATCACAGTGGTAGCCACCTGGATGTTGTGAAGGATAAGGATCACAGTGGTAGCCACCTGGATGTTGTGAAGGATAAGGATCACAGTGGTAGCCACCTGGATGTTGTGAAGGATAAGGACCACAGTGGTAGCCACCTGGATGTTGTGAAGGATAAGGACCACAGTGGTAGCCACCAGGATGTTGTGAAGGATAAGGATCACATTGGTAGCCACCTGGATGTTGAGAAGGATAAGGATCACAGTGGTAGCCACCTGGATGCTGGAAGAGCCTGGAGCAGCTGGTTCACCACCTGGGTTCTCTTGTACCAGTCCTGGGAGGTGACGACACCGTTGTTCCCATAGTTAGCAGTGTAGTACCACTCTCCCCACACCCCGATGAAGCCGGCCTGCAGCACTGCTATCACTCCAGCATACGTCTGCAACAATACATGCAACACTAACTGTTATCTTCCCAGCAAACGTCTGCATCAGCACATGCAATACTCACTGTTATCAACCTGCAAACACAGCTGACCATTCACTCTACGACGCCTTAACGTACAAGTGTCGGCTAGTGGCACTCCTGCAACAACCTTACCATGCAGGTGCGGGTTAGCGGTGATCCTGCAACAGCCTTACCGTTCAGGTGTGGGCTAGTGGCACTCCTGCAACAGCCTTACCGTGCAGGTGTGGGCTAGTGGCACTCCTGCAACAGCCTTACCATGCAAGTGTGGGCTAGTAACACTCCTGCAACAGCCTTGCCATGCAGGTGTGGGCTAGTGGCACTCCTGCAACAGCTTTACCATGCAGGTGTGGGCTAGTGACACTCCTGCAACAGCCTTACCATGCAGGTGTGAGCTAGTGCCACTCCTGCAACAGCCTTACCGTGCAGGTGTGGGCTAGTGGCGCTCCTGCAACAGCCTTACCATGCAGGTGTGGGCTAGTGGCACTCCTGCAACAGCTTTACCATGCAGGTGTGGGTTAGTGGCACTCCTGCAACAGCCTTACCATGCAGGTGTGGGCTAGTAGCACTCCTCCAACAGCCTTACCATGCAGGTGTGGGCTAGTGCCACTCCTCCAACAGCCTTACCGTGCAGGTGTGGGCTAGTGCCACTCCCCCAACAGCCTTACCGTGCAGGTGTGGGCTAGTGGCACTCCTCCAACAACCTTACCTGTAGGAGAGGTGTTAACTGCTGTATATGGGCCGCCAGTTGAGCGGGCGGGGCGTCGTTGATGTTGGTGGCGTCGAGGGAGTAGCAGAACCTCAGCACCACCTGTAACACCAGTCTCTGTAAACATCTTTATCAAACTATCCGGTTTGCGGAGCCGGTCGGCCGAGCGGACAGCGCACTGGACTTGTGATCCTGTGGTCCCGGGTTCGATCCCGGGCGCCAGCGAGAAACAATGGGCAGAGTTTCTTTCACCCTATGTTCCTGTTACCTACCAGTAAAATAGGTGCCTGGGTGTTAGCCAGCTGTCACGGGCTGCTTCCTGGGGGTGGAGGCCTGGTCGAGGACCGGGCCGCGGGGACTCTAAAAAGCCCCGAAATCATCTCAAGATAACCTCAAGATAACTCAACATTGTGGTGAAGGAGAGACAATGTCAATTCTTCTTGCAACATCGTGGTCATAGCAGAAGGTAAGAAATGTTGCCTAGTATTTCAACACTTAAAAAATCCACAGAAATAACTACAAAGGAACATCAGACATTGGCTAAACCCTGCGCATCCAACACTCAGCCAATTATCAACAGCCAGACAATACTCAGATTCAGTCAACCATCTTCAAGACCGAGACACAAAATTCACCATACTGCTCCAGCAACCATAACAACTAAGGTAGTCAGGAGGATGAAGAAATAATAGAATACTGTAGTTGGATACCAATCAAAGACTAGATAAGGCGGGGTGTTGTATGGTGAGGAATGGTGGTTTATGGTGAGGAATGGTGGTGTGTAGGTTAGGTCTGGTGCTATATGGTGAGGTCTGATGCTGAATGGTGAGGTCTGGTGCTGTATGGTGAGGTCTGGTGCTGTACTGTGGAGTATGGTGCTGTACGTGAGGTATGGTGGTGAATAATGAGGTCTGGTGGTGTATTGTGAGGTCTGGCGCTGTATAGTGAGGTATAGGGCAGTATATTGAAGTCTGGTGTTGTATGGTGAGCTCTTGTAGTGTATGGTGAGGTCAGGTACTGTATGGTGAGGTCTGGTGCTGTATGGTGAGGTCTGGTGCTGTATATTGAGATCTGGTGCTTTATCGCGAGAGCTGGTGCTTTATCGCGAGGACTGGTGTTGTATGGTGAAATCTGGTGTTGTATGGTGCTGTATGGTGAAATCTGGTGTTGTATGGTGAGGTCTGGTGCTGTATGGTTAAATACGGTGTTGTATGGTGAGGTCTGGTGCTGTATGTTGAAATCTGGTGCTGTATGGTGAGGTCTGATGCTGAATGGTAAGGTCTGGTGGTGTATGGTGAGGTCTGATGCTGAATGGTGAGGTCTGGTGTTGTATGGTGAGGTCTGGTGCTGTATGGTGAGGTCTGGTGCTGTATGGTGAGGTCTGATGCTGAATGGTAAGGTCCGGTGCTGTATGGTGAGGTCTGGTGCTGTATGGTGAGGTCTGAGGGGGGTATGGTAAGGTCTGGTGG
The DNA here is from genome assembly GCF_040958095.1 of Procambarus clarkii. NCBI lineage: Eukaryota > Metazoa > Arthropoda > Malacostraca > Decapoda > Cambaridae > Procambarus > Procambarus clarkii. Next base: position 23,309,616 of record NC_091151.1, on the reverse strand, counting down.
TGTATGGTGACATCTGGTAGTGTATGGTGACGTTTGATGGTGTAAGGTGACGTCTGGTGGTGTATGGTGACGTCTGGTGGTGTATGGTGAGCTCTGGTGGTGTATGGTGACGTCTGGTGTATGGTGAGCTCTGGTGGTGTATGATGACGTCTGGTGGTGTATGATTAGGTCTGGTGGTGTATGGTGACGTCTGGTGGTGTATGATGACGTCTGGTGGTGTATGGTGAGGTCTGGGGCTCTATACCTACTTGACAACTGCTTGATGGGGTTCTGGGAGTTCTTCTACTCCCCAAGCCTTGTCTGAGGCCAGGCTTGACTTATGAAAGTTTGGTCCACCAGGTTGTTGCTTGGAGCGGCCCGCAGGCGCACATACCCACCACGGCCCGGTTGGTCCGGCACATTTTTTAGAAAACAGTCTAGTTTTCTCTTGAATATGTCCATGGTTATTCCAGCAATATTTCTGATAGTCGCTGGGAGGACGTTGAACAACCGCGGACCTCTGATGTTTATACAGTGTTCTCTGATTGTGCCTATGACACCTTTGCTCTTCACTGGTTCTATTCTGCATTTTCTCCCATATCGTTCACTCCAGTACGTTGTTATTTTACTGTGCAGATTTGGAACCTGTCCCCTCCAGTATATTACATGTGTATATAGAATATACACATGGAATATGAATTGACTAGATATATTTTGTATCTCTCTCGTCTCCTTTCTAGTGAGTACATTTGGAGAGCTTTGAGACGATCCCAATAATTTAGGTGCTTTATCGCGTCTATGCGTGCCGTATATGTTCTCTGTACTCCCTTTATTTCAGCAATCTTTCCTGCTCTGAAGGGGGAAGTGAGTACTGAGCAGTACTCATGACGGGACAGCACAAGTGACTTGAAGAGTACAACCATTGTGATGGGATCCCTGGATTTGAAAGTTCTCGGAATTCATCCTATCATTTTTCTGGCTGCTGCAATATTTGCTTGGTTATGCTCCTTAAACGTTAGGTCGTCGGACTTCATTATTCCCAAATCCTTGACATGCTGTTTTCCTACAATGGGCCAGATTCGATTGTGTTTTGTACCCTGTATTATGTTTCAGATCCTCATTTTTGCCGTACCAGAGTACCTAGAATTTATCACTGTTAAACATTATGTTATTTTCTGCTGCCCAATCGAACGTTGTTGATATCTGCTTGTAGTTTTTAAATGTCTTCCGCAAACGTAATTCCCATTCTGATTTTTGTGTCATCTGCAAAGGATGACACGAAGCTGTGACATGAAGCTGTATGGTGAGGTCTTGTGGTGTATGGTGGACGTCTGGTGGTGTATGGGGATGTCGGGTGGTGCATGGTAAGGTCTGGGGCTGTATGGTGAGGTCTGGGGCTGTATGGTAACGTCTGGTTGTGTGTGGTGAGATCTGGTGGTGTATGGTGAGGTCTGGTGTTGTATGGTGAGGTCTGGTGCTGTATGGTGAGGTCTGGTATTGTATGGTTAGGTCTGGTGCTGTATGGTGAGGTCTGGTGTTGTATGGTGAGGTCTGGGGCTGTATGGTGAGGTCTGGTGTTGTATGGTAAGGTCTGGGGCTGTATGGTAACGTCTGGTTGTGTGTGGTGAGATCTGGTGGTGTATGGTGAGGTCTGGTGCTGTATGGTGAGGTCTGGTGCTGTATGGTGAGGTCTGGTGCTGTATGGTGAGGTCTGGTGTTGTATGGTGTGGTCTGGTGCTCTATAGTGAGGTCTGTTGTTGTATGGTGAGGTCTGGGGCTGTATGGTGAGGTCTGGTGTTGTATGGTGAGTTCTGGGTCTATATGATGAGGTCTTGTATTGTGTGGTGAGTTCTGGGTCTATATGGTGAGGTCTGGTGTTGTATGGTGAGTTCTGGGTCTATATGATGAGGTCTGGTGTTGTATGGTGAGTTCTGGGTCTATATGGTGAGGTCTGGTGTTGTATGGTGAGTTCTGGGTCTATATGGTGAGGTCTGGTGTTGTATGGTGAGTTCTGGGTCTATATGATGAGGTCTGGTGTTGTATGGTGAGTTCTGGGTCTATATGATGAGATCTGGTGTTGTATGGTGAGTTCTGGGTCTATATGGTGATATCTGGTGTTGTATGGTGAGTTCTGGGTCTATATGGTGAGGTCTTGTGTTGTATGGTGAGTTCTGGGTCTATATGATGAGGTCTGGTGTTGTGTTTTGAGTTCTGGGTCTATATGGTGAGGTCTGGTGTTGTATGGTGAGTTCTGGGTCTATATGATGAGGTCTGGTGTTGTATGGTGAGTTCTGGGTCTATATGGTGAGGTCTGGTGTTGTATGGTGAGTTCTGGGTCTATATGGTGAGGTCTGGTGTTGTATGGTGAGTTCTGGGTCTATATGATGAGGTCTTGTGTTGTATGGTGAATTCTGGGTCTATATGATGAGATCTGGTGTTGTATGGTGAGTTCTGGGTCTATATGGTGATATCTGGTGTTGTATGGTGAGTTCTGGGTCTATATGGTGAGGTCTGGTGTTGTATGGTGAGTTCTGGGTCTATATGATGAGGTCTGGTGTTGTATGGTGAGTTCTGGGTCTATATGATGAGGTCTGGTGTTGTATGGTGAGTTCTGGGTCTATATGGTGAGTGTGGGAACCAACCTGTGAGATTTATATTTATTTAATTTATATGAATTTATATTTACGTTAATTTATATACTTCGATAGCAATTGGTATGATGATAAGTGGACTGTATTTCTGCAATAATCTCACAGATCGATCCTCTACACATTAGGGGGGTTTATATTAAATTTATATATATTTTCAGCCAATCAAACTACAGTATTAACTACACATATTGTTAAACATTGAAGAGGTTCCTTATCTTATTGTACAGCAGGCTTTAGTCCACCAGGTATAACCAGGATGTAGACACCACATTTTCCCTCGTGTGAGGTAGCTTCCATCACCCTGGTAACTGATGCACAAAGCATGCTTCCTCGTCTTGACCTGTCAAAAGGGCGCTAGCTATGAAGCCAGAATCCTAATATATGACAGCTATATCAGAGAAAACACTGTACAAGGAACCATAAAGACCTAGGCTTAATTACCTTTAGTATGAGGCGATATCGTATTCTAACCGGTTCACCCTATCTAATGACATTAATGGCCATAAATGATAGATAAATGGGTTTCGGCAGAACACTTAACTTGTATTTGTTGACAGCATGTTGATGATGGTACACCTTTGGTTTCCATAACACTTCGTCCAAGTAAAATTAACAGGAGCTGAATTGCTCCCGTGCCTCGGGTCTAAGTACAATAACAATGGCTGACCACTCCCTCCTCACTGACACTACTGGTCTAGATTGTCCAGATGACAGTAAGTGATAGAAGGGTCACATTTACTCTATTTTAATTCTGATAATTAAGTTAATTTATATGAGATGTTTTTATGAAGGTAAAGTCCAAAGACTAATGTATTATGAATAATTCCCACCATAATAGGTGGTGAATTTATAATAGTATGTGGTAATGATATCCCGTTTTCTATAGACGGAAATTCCACTACAGGATACATTTTTTATGGGTTAACTTGTTTATACACAACCCGTTCTCACACAAGACAGCACATATATGACTTAATGCTTAAAGTCAATATGTTGAATATGAATTAGTATATATGTGATATATTCCCAGTTACTTTTTTTCCAAGGCCCAAACTCTTCCTCACGTACCAATTTACGTCTCACAGTACCCGTCCGTTAACCTAGATAGCAGAATAGTCGTGATTGGTTCAATTATAAGGAAAATTGTACTTTTCAGGTCCCACATGGGTTGTGAAATTTACCTACTATTGTCCATGCTCTTAGAATATTATAGATCAGCTACTTTCTATTGAAGGCTCGTAGTTTTGTTTTGAGAAATATTAGTTGTTCTTAGTAGATTATAATAAACACTAAAAATGATTACATAGAATAACAGTCCTTCACCAATCAATATTATATACCATAGTTTGTGCTTTACAAATCTTTAAAAGATGTTTTGTAGGAACGCTAACAGAAAACGATGGTACATTGGAATGTCTATGGGGTAAACTACTGTAAACAGGATGGTATTGTGTCTACTCTACCAACTACAGGATCGGTATATTGTCCACTACCACCTGTTAGGTGGGTAAGGGGTGCAATACCACCCACAGTATGGGTGTGAGGGTCACATCCACCCACAGGATGAGTATGGGGATCACATCCACCCACAGGAAGGGTATGGGGTCCAATAGCACCCTCAGGATGAGTATGGCGTCCACTACAACCCACAGGATGGGTATGGGGCTCCAACCACCCATAGAATGGGTATGGGGCTCCAACCACCCATAAAATGGGTATGGGGTCCAATAACACCCACTGGATGTGTATGGCGTCCATTGCCGCGCGTCGAGCTCGAAAACCGCAGCATTCATCTCAGAACCATGCCTATTTCACGCAGATTCCTTAATAAACGTAAGAGTTTTATATGTCACAAGAAAGATAGAAATATAAGCTTCATTCTAAATACCTTACCATGGGCATATTTAAATTTAAAGCGAAGATACGTGTACTTTTATAATAGCCGAGCTCCGACCCCGGACAGATCGATCGACCGAGCAACTCTCTCTCAGAACAATGTTTATTTCACGTGAATTCGTTAGTAAATATATATGTTTTATATGTCTCAAGAAAGGCAGACATATAGCTTCACTTTAAGTTCTTTACTATAGACATATTTAAAGTTCTAATGAAGATTCATGTATTTTAAAAATTACGGAGCTCCCACCCCGTACAGACTGAACGACAGAGCAACTCTCTCTCAGATCAATGTTTATTTCACGTAAATTCGTTAATAAACACAAATGTTTTATATGTCTTAAGCAAGATAGAAATAAGAGCTTCATTTTAAATACATTACAATATACATATTTATAGCTCAAGTGAAGATACATATGTTTTTATAGTAGCGCTCAGTAGCTTGTCGGGCATGGAGTGCAGACGCCTACGCATTTGCCGATATATTTATAATTAACAAAGATTCGCTAATAAAGCCTAAAATCTTATATGCCTCCAGAAAGACCGAGATATGAACATTATTATAATTGCACCAAATGAAATATATCATGTTCGAAAACAAAGATATATCAATTTTAATTTAAGTTTCGACTCTCTCTCGGGTGAGACAGATAGGGCGACTCTCGCCCCATCTATTGGAGATTCTATGCACTAAAGACCCAAAGCTACTCAAACCCTCCTAGCATTATTTAAGTAATGAAGTAATATGGTATATTTACTCACTATAATGTGGGTGCTGAATGCAGAACATGAGAAAACATATATTTACTCCAAACTAATATAATTTCATTATGAAATAAGTAGCATCAAAGGAAGTCGATGGTCCAAGCGGCAATGTTGTGGAGCGACTTATCCAAGATATATCGTTGTTTGGTAAGTGTTTGTTGGCATATCCAGTTGTCGCACTTCTCTGCACAAATTATCACAAATTTAAATTATAATGTTAACAAGTAGAATACGTATTTTTAATAAAATCTAACATAACTAGCCAGAAAACATTTAACATTTATTAAAAAATATATGTTTGGAAGTTAAATCGACTTCATAGGACAATGGTTTTGTTATTCGTTATTCGTTGACATGCGTTCGCTACTTAAACTACCATATACTGTACTTATGTAAATTCTCCCATGTCTCTTCGCTCATCTCACCAAACCCTACAGGCTCTGTGATATATTGTTTAATTAATTGAGATTCACAAATAAAGCTAATAATTGTATATGTTATCAAAAAGGCAGAGCTTAGTTTAGTTCATTTATTATGCACCCCATACCCATCCTATGGACGATAGTGGAGTGTTACAGAGGCACATAATGGGCTCAGGGACTGAGCCCCACAATTCATATAGGCAAGCAAGTTATAATCTTGATAGGCTAGTTACAAAAGTCAATACACATTGTCACATCAACAATGGGCTCGAGACCGACCACAAGTACAGTTTATAATTTAAGCAACTGATTTATATGGAGGGCTAGTGTCACAATTGATATGTTTATCCTACACATAACCCCCTCTCCCTCATCCAATAGGCAGCGGTGGATAGGTTACAATCAAGTCTTTTTTTTTGCGTTTTATGCAGAGATTAGGTCTTATTAGGTGAGGAAAGATATTCATATTTTAAAGAAGGCTTCTTGGCTGATGCTCTCCATTGATGGAAAATATACAACCTTTTGAAAATCAATATTAGTTTGATCTAGATATTGTAATTAACGAAAGTATTTATGTCATCAGAAAGGTAGAAATATAGGCTACATTTAAAATCCTTTGTCATAAATATAACTGAAGTGAAAACGAAGATATATGCGTTTTGATAGTTATTTGAGGGCTTGCTCTGAGAGTGTGAAGCCCTGCACACCAGCCAATAAATTGTATAATTAGCTTCCATATATTTTAATTAATCTTAAAATCTATATGTCCGAAGAAAGGAAGATGTAGTCGTTAATGTGACAACATTTAAAAATATATATCTCTTAAGTTAAATAAATAATACCACCTTATCGCCGGTGTCCGGACACATGAAAACTACCTAGGTAACAGTATCCAGCCAGGCGGAGATCACAGGCTGCACAATACTGATAAATTATATAATGCACTACTTGTGGTCGATCTCGAACCCATTTATGATGTGACAACTTATAGTGAATTTTGTAACTAGCTCATCAAGATTATAACTTGCTTAGCTAAATGAATTGTGGGGTTCGATCCATTCATTTCCTTTCTTTATTATGCACCCCATAATACCCATCCTGTGGGCGGTGGTGTAAAGGATTACAGAGGCACATAATCGGTTCAGGAACTGAACCCTCTAGTTCGTTTAGCTAAGCAAATAACAATCTTTTGACGCTAGTTACAAAATTATTAATGTACGCATACTTATGCATACATGTAAATATACATACGTATACATATATAAATACACATACATATTTAATCACCCACACAAATACACACATCAGTAATCTTTTGTGTCACAAGTGATTCAACAAGAGGCTCACAACAGTCACTATACAAGGCACTTTACATCTATGAGGAGTGGCACAGTTACTAGTCTAATTGCTCCACACCCACCCAACTGGGCGGCAGCTTTACAGTCATGTGCTCCACACCCACCCAACTGGGCGGCAGCTTTACAGTCATGTGCTCCACACCCACCCAACTGGGCGGCAGCTTTACAGTTACCTGGTGTTATTCTTCACCTATATCTTTTCTGCGTTAATCCCTATTTACATTATGCAGTTCAAGTTTCGTCGCCATACTATAGTTTTTAGTTTAGTTAATTTATCACATAATGGGTTCAGGGACTGAACACACAATTTATTTATCTAAGCAAGTTACAATCTTGAGGAGCTAGGCACAAATTCATAACACATCGTCACATCAACAACATGTGTTCGAGATCGACCACAAGTACAGTTTCTAAATTAAGCAAATGCCATATGTGGAGAGCTAGTGTCACAATGATATGTTTGTCCTGCACATTTCCACAGTAGTTTGCTTGGGTTCTTTTAATTATCTTAGATATCATTGAAGAGAACCTCCTAGGTACTATACTGTATATATACTGGTAAGAAGTATAATAATCCTGAAAAATCGTGTAAATTATGTTGTACGAGTGTTTCCAGTTAAGTAACATAGTTCATTTTGTGTGCGCGTGCTTGAAGAGGAAACTTTATCCCCCCCCCCCCCCCTTTGTAAATATTTGTGGGTTTCAGACCATACGACCGCGGCTTACCCTCGCCGCCGTCGAGGGTAAGAACACTGAATGTATACCCAGTATTACAAGGTAAACATTAGCAATAACAATTATGGAAAGTTCCTTCACCTATACATAGACAAGAGACTGAACTTCAGCACCCACATACAACACATAAAGGGATGCTCTAGAAAGAGAGAGAGAGAGAGAGAGGGAGAGTAAAAAATATCCACTGAGGTCTGTTTAAGTCCTTTTGGGGACCATAATCATTAGGACGTTCAATGATTAACGCAAAATGAAGCGTATTCAGATGGTATATTGACAACATTCAGCATATCTCATAATGACCTAGTAGTACTTGGTGCACAAATACCTTTTCCAAAGGAATCGCAAAACATAATTAAGCACAACTGTACCGTACAGTGTTATATATTTATTTCAGTTTGAACAATTTTTAACATTAAAGGATAAATCCTTTAATTAGTTGAAATTGGTTTTTAATATTCGAAATCTAATTTGTTGATGTTAAATAATATAAGGTTTCAAATTTATTAAGATACATACTTTAAAAACTATTTCTATTTGAAATTTAAATAACATAAAAAATGAGTACAGAATATAACAAATACCGACTATATAAAAGACCTGACACTTGCAGCACTTAATTATGCTATTGTAACACATTGAAAGTAATAACATTATTTGATTCAGCAAAGCATTTGGTAAGGTTATAATAATAATAATAATAATAATAATAATAATAATGTATTAATTAAGTATTATAAATTATAATTCACAACTTGCTAGCGCACAAGAAACAAATCCACGAAACATCATTACATTCTGTAACACCTACACATGATTCATGGTGCCAAATATTGCAACGGTCACAGTATACCATCAGCTTCAAATCATTTGACTTTCTGCAAATGCAGTACACTTCCATCGAGCATGACCGGATGATTCGTTTCTTCTCAGTGTCTGAGCTGCAGGGAATGAGGTGAGACACTTTCCTTTAAAGTTCTCTGAAGATGTTGTCTCATTCTGCACATCATACGAGGTTCACCGGATCTACACCACTTGCAAGTGATGCAGCAAACAACACAGCATATACCCCACTCATACTTGAGTCCCTGTGTCTGCTGACATTCATTATATTGCATATCAGCTTATCATCCTGGCAATTAGCAAGAGCACACAAGATAACTTCAGTAGATTTGGATGGTGATTTATGCCTGGTGTCGTATATGTTAATTTGTCCAGTTTTCTCCAATGTTGGAAACGGTGACCCAGTGACAACCATCAACTTGGATAATTTGAATAAATTCACCAATTGTAACTGGCCAGGAGAGGTCCCGCTACAACGCTGGGTCATGAAGGCCTTCTACGCTTGGCACAGTTTTGTTTGATGAGGTCACGTGCAGATTTTATATGAAGGTCAGAGAGCTGTACATTTGTTCCAATGTTCATTATCTCGTCATCTGTTAAATAATTTAACATTGTCAAATGTGAAGCACTGTTATCACTCTCCTTACTGTTGCATTGGTGTGAGGAGTGGCAGTGATTGGTGCAGTCTATTTTTTCTTTAAATAGGGACATATATTTGTACCGCAGATACCAGTACAGTTGCACCGTTTCTTTATATATTTTATACTTGGGTTAGCAAGGCGAGACGCTTCTCTTAACGTGATACTGTTGGTATCAATAGAAATAGTTTTTAAAGTATGTATCTTAATAAATTTGAACCTTATATTATCAACCATGAACATATTATATTATTTAACATCAACAAATTAGATTTCGAATGTTAAAACCAATTTCACCAATAAAGGATTTAATTAAAGGATTTGACACAAAAATCAGTATGAAAATTACCTCGGCTGAGGACATTGAAAAACTTCAAGCTGATATTAATAAAGTTTTCGACTGGGCATCAGAAAATAACATGATGTTTAACGGTGATAAATTCCAGGTAGTCAGGTACGGTAAAAATGAGGACCTTAAACATAATACAGAGTACAAAACACAATCAAATGTACCCATAGTAGGAAAACGGCATGTAAAGGATTTGGGGAATAATAATGTCTGACGACCTAACGTTTAAGGAGCATAACCAAGCAAATATTGCGACATCCAGAAAAAATGATAGGATGGATTAAGAGAACTTTCAAATCCAGGGATCCCATCACAATGGTTGTACTCTTCAGGTCACTTGTGTTGTCCCGTCTTGAGTACTGCCTCAGTACTCACTTCCCCCTTCAGAGCAGGAGAGATTTGCTGAAATAGAGGGAATACAGAGAACATATACGGCACGCATAGACGCAATAAAAGCACCTAAATTATTGGGATCGTCTCAAAGCCCTCCAAATGTACTCACTAGAAAGAAGACGAGAGAAATATCAAATAATATACACCTGGAAGATACTGGAGGGCCAAGTACAAATCTACACAGTAAAATAACAATGTACTGGAAGTGAACGATATGGAAAGAAAATGTAGAATAGAACCAGTGAAGAGTAGACGGTGCCTAGGCCACAATCAGAGAACACTGTATAAACATCAGAGGTCCGCGGTTGTTCAACGTCCTCCCAGCAAGCATAAGAATATTGCCGGAACAACCGTGGACATTTTCAAGAGGAAACTAGATTTATTCCTCGAAGGAGTGCCGGACCAACCGGGCTGTGGTGGGTATGTGGGCCTGCGGGCCGCTCCAAGCAACAGCCTAGTGGACCAAACTCTCACAAGTCAAGCCTGGCCTCCGGCCGGGCTTGGGGAGTAGAAGAACTCCCAGAACCCCATCAACCAGGTTATCAACCAGGTATCCTTTAATGTTAAAAATTGTTCAAACTGAAATAAATATATAACACTGTACAGTACAGTTGTGTTTGCCTGCCACAGCCTTGAGAGCACGGAGCCTCTCTCTACATTGGCGACCCAGTCTGGCTAAAACATTGCGGTACAGTAGAACCTCAAGACCAAGGTATTTGTATCTGGTAACATAGTCGAGCAGAGAGCTATCATCCAACTGCATTTTGCGAACGGCCCCACCCCGTCTGGGTGGCGTCGGTTCAGGATCTTTGTTTTCTCTACTGAGATGACTAAGCATAGTTCCTGACATGTGTACAATACAGAGTTCAGAACATTTTGGGTGTTGGTATACCCATTGGTGTGGATCAGTATATCATCCACATAGCTAATGATGTGTTCGCTGGACCTTCTAGTTACTAAGTTTAAAAGTGCACTGATTAACACATTGAACAGAGTATGTCATATGCTTAACATATGTCAGGTTGCTCTTAATTTAGAACCTGTACTTGAGGTCGATCTCGAACCCATTGTTAATGTGACGACTTATATTGAATTTGTAACTAGCTCATCAAGATTGTAACTTGCTTAGCTAAATGAATTGTGGGGTTCAGTCCCTGAGCCCATTATGTGCCTCTGTAACCCTTTCCACTACCGCCCACAAGATATGTATGGGGTGCATAATAAATGAACTAAACTAACTCTTTAATTGGATGATAGAGAGGAGTCTTTAACGTGATTGGGAATACATACATACATAAATACATACATACATACATACATACATACATACATACATACATACATACATACATACATACATACATACATACATACATAACATACACCGTCCAGTCAGCATATAGCTATTTCGGGACAAAATCCAATACAGTATATATTTGTGAGGACGCCACTGTGATGAGGAGTTTAATATCACAGGAACTGTAGGTTAATGTGTAACATAGGTGAGGTTAGATGAAGCATCTACAAGCATCAGTTGGAGGTTGATGGAGTGTTGTGGAGGCTGCTGGTACTATGCCCAGATGTTGGAGGGTGGATTTGACTCTCCCACCCTCCCTCGCCCCCCCCACGTTGACCGCAGAGGGTCATAGGTTACCTGCCACTCTCGCTTACCAAGGGTATAACCAAACACACACACATGCATCAGATTCTTAACTTACAATATTTATGATTTACCAATTTGTGTTGCTACACTGACACTCAATTCACAATATTGTGTAAACTTTGATGAATCGCACGTCTATGGGTCATCCAATAATGTTAGCAGACTTCTAGATGTTACCACTGCTAGGTTTAGGCTCAGCTACAAGTACCTCTGGGAATTTGTAACATCTGACGATGTAGATTTGACTAAATGTAAACTCTGTCAGCAGAACTATTCGCATACTTTGCGTCATTATATAATGGAATGTGAAAAAATCGCGGAATTTAAAGATAACAACATCAATAGTGTCCATGAAATGTGTATAAGTACTTCATTCATAGTGATGTGCTGCCCGAAATCTTAGCGAAGTATCCAAAATTTGCTTACTGTAGGTAATGCATGCACATGACTGTAAAGCTGCCGCCCAGTTGGGTGGGTGTGGAGCACATGACCTGTAAAGCTGGCGCCCAGTTGGGTATGTATGCAGCACATGACTGTAAAGCTGCCGCCCAGTTGGGTGGGTGTGGAGGCACATGACTGTAAAGCTGCCGCCCAGTTGGGTGGGTGTGGAGCCACATGACTGTAAAGCTGCTGCCCAGTTGGGTATGTATTCAGCACATGACTGTAAAGCTTGCCGCCCAGTTGGGTGGGTGTGGAGCACATGACTGTAAAGCTGCCGCCCAGTTGGGTGGGTGTGGAGCACATTGACTGTTAAAGCAGCTGCCCAGTTGGGTATGTATTCAGCCACATGACTGTAAAGCTGCCGCCAGTTGGGTGGTGTGTGGAGCACATGACTGGTAAAGCTGCCGCCCAGTTGGGTGGGTGTGGAGCAATTAGACTAGTAACTGTGCGACTCCTCATAGATGTATAAGTTGCCTTTTATAGTGACTATTGTGAGCCTCTTGTTGAATTACTTGTGACACAAAAGATTACTGATTGTGTGTATTTGTGTGGGTGATTAAATATGTATGTGTATGTATATATAAGCCTTCTTCCTTGAAGATCAGCATCCCTCCAAATGGGTTACCGTAACTGCCAATGTGCTCAGAAAGTATAACTTTCATCACCCCTACCAAGAGAGACAACAACAACACTTTCCTGTTCCCATGGGAGATCACTCCTTTCCAAATTACTGTTCCCTCTTTCCCACCCAAGAAGCTGATTAAAGAACAGTCCTTGCTTCGACAAGAAGCACAGTACAATGCCCTTAAGCCAAATTGATGCTTTAGTCAGAGAGCGCTCCCTTTCCCAAATTATTTACACTGATGGATCCTTGCATCAGTCCTATGGTGCAGCTGGAAGTGCAGTTGTGTAGACAGGGAGAGATGGTTCCATCTCCCATGAGTGTGGAGCGCGTCTAAGTAACTGGGCCTCCACTCTTCAAGCAGAATTGGTTGCCATAATCCCTTGCACTAGAGCGCGTATATGAATCCGAAGTTGACACGCTAATTGTAAGTGACTCCTTGTCATCCTTGACTGCCCTCAGCTTCCCAAGGCATAACTGTGACGTGCTTATCTCTGAAGCTAGACACAGATATAGTGAAATAATCAATGATGGAGTCAGAGTTTGTCTCCTGTGGATTCCTCCCCATATTGGTCTCCGATATGCATCTAGTGGGCCATATATGAATGAGCATTCATTTAGGCCCCTTAACTCGACGTTTGGATCATCCCACAGCGCCAGTTCTGCTTACCAAAATGGCCCCACTAGATACTCAGACTTCTAGATGTTACCACTGGCTAGGCTTAGGCCTCGGCAACAAGTACCTCTGGGAGTTTGTAACATCTGCTGATTTACATTTGACTAAATGTAAACTCTGTCAGCAGAACTATTCGCATACTTTGCGTCATTATATAATGGAATGCGAAAAAATCGCGGAATTAAAGATAACAACATCAATAGTGTCCATGAAATGTGTATAAGTACTTCATTCATAATGATGTGCTGCCCGAAATCTTAGCGAAGTATCCAAAATTTGCTTACTGTAGGTAATGCATGCACATGACTGTAAAGCTGCCGCCCAGTTGGGTGGGTGTGGAGCACATGACTGTAAAGCTGCCACCCAGTTGGGTATGTGTGCAGCAACATGACTGTAAAGCTGCCGCCCAGTTGGGTAAGTATGCAGCAAATGACTGTAAAGCTGCCGCCCAGTTGGGTGGGTGTGGAGCACATGACTGTAAAGCTGCCACCCAGTTGGGTATGTGTGCAGCACATGACTGTAAAGCTGCCGCTTAGTTGGGTAAGTATGCAGCAAATGACTGTAAAGCTGCCGTCCAGTTGGTGGGTGTGGAGCACATGACTGTAAAGCTGCCACTCAGTTGGGTATGTGTGCAGCACATGACTGTAAAGCTGCCGCCCAGTTGGGTAAGTATGCAGCAAATGACTGTAAAGCTGCCGCCCAGTTGGGTGGGTGTGGAGCAAGACTAGTAACTGCGACTCCTCATAGACGTAAAGTGCCTTTTATAGTGACTGTTGTGAGCCTTTTGTTGAATTACTTGTGACAAAAGATTACTGATGTGTGTATTTGTTTGGTTGATTAAATATATATGTGTATGTATATATGTATACGTATGTATATGTACATGTATGTGTACATTAATAATTTTGTAACTAGCGTCAAAAGATTGTTATTTGCTTAGCTAAACGAACTAGAGGGTTCAGTTCCTGAACCGATTATGTGCCTCTGTAATCCTTTACATCACCGCCCACGGAATGGGTATTATGGGGTGCATAATAAAGAAAGAAAATGAATGGACCGAACCCCACAATTCATTTAGCTAAGCAAGTTACAATCTTGATGAGCTAGTTACAAAATTCACTATAAGTCGTCACATCAGAAATGGGTTCGAGATCGACCACAAGTAGTGCATTACATAATTTATCAGTATTGTGCAGCCTGTGATCCCCGCCTGGCTGGATAATGATACCTAGGTAGTTTTCATGTGTCCAGACACAGGCGATAAGGTGGTATTATTTATTTAACTTAAGAGATATATATTTTTAAATGTTGTCACATTAACGGCTACATCTTCCTTTCTTCTGACATATAGATTTTTAAGATTAATTAAAATATATGGAAACTAATTATACAATTTATTGGCTGGTGTGCAGGGCTTCACACTCTCAGAGCTAGCCATCAAGTAACTATCAAAACGCATATATCTTCGTTTTCACTTCAGTTATATTTATGACAAAGGATTTTAAATGTAGCCTATATTTCTACCTTTCTGATGACATAAATACTTTCGTTAATTACAATATCTAGATCAAACTAACATTGATTTTCAAAAGGTTGTATATTTTCCATCAATGGAGAGCATCAGCCAAGAAGCCTTCTTTAAAATATGAATATCTTTCCTCACCCAATAAGATCTAATCTCTGAATAAAACGCAAAAAACGACTTGATTGTAACCTATCCACCGCTGCCCATTTGAAGGGGGAGAGGAGGTTATGTGTAGGATAAACATCACAATTTTTTTTTTTTTTTTTTTTAGATATATACAAGAGTTGTTACATTCTTGTACAGCCACTAGTACGCGTAGCGTTACGGGCAGGTCCCTGGAATACGATCCCCTGCCGCGAAGAATCATTTTTCATCCAAGTACACATTTTACTGTTGCGACACTAATTATGACACTAGCCCTCCATATATGTCAGTTGCTTAAATTATAAACTGTACTTGTGGTCGGTCTCGAGCCCATTGTTGATGTGACAATGTGCATTGACTTTTGTAACTAGCTTATCAAGATTATAACTTGCTTGGCTATATGAATTGTGGGGCTCAGTCCCTGAGCCCATTATGTGCCTCTGTAACACTCCACTATCGCCCATGGATGGGTATGGGGTGCATAATAAATGAACTAAACTAAGCTCTGCCTTTTTGATAACATATACAATTATAAGCTTTATTTGTGAATCTCAATTAATTAAACAATATATCACAGAGCCTGTAGGGTTTGGTGAGATGAGCGAAGAGACATGGGAGATTTTACATAAGTACAGTACATGGTAGTTTAGGTAACGAACGCATGTCAACGAATAACGAATATATTTTTTTTTTTTTGGGTAATATAACAAAACTATTGTCCTATGAAGTCGATTTAACTTCCAAACATATATTTTTAATAAATGGTAAATATTTTCTGGCTAGTTATGTTAGATTTTATTAAAAATATGTATTCTACTTGTTAACATTATAATTTAAATTTGTGATAATTTGTGCAGAGAAGTGCGACAACTGGATATGCCAACACACACTTTCCAAACAACGATATATCTTGGATAAGTCGCTCCACAACATTGACGCTTGGACCGTCGACTTCCTTTGATGCTACTTATTTACTTATTTCATAATGAAATTATATTAGTTTGGAGTAAATATATGTTTTCTCATGTTCTGCATTCAACACCCACATTATAGTGAGTATATATACCATATTACTTCATTACCTAAATAATGCTAGGAGGGTTTGAGTAGCTTTGGGTCTTTAGTGGACAGAATCCCCAATAGATGGGGCGAGTCGCCCCATCTCTCTCGCCCGAGCAAGAGTCGAAACTTAATTTAAAATTGATATATCTTTGTTCTCGAACATGATATATTTCATTTGGTGCAATCATAATAATGTTCATATCTCGGTCTTTCTGGAGGCATATAAGATTTTAGGCTTTATTAGCGTATCTTTGTTAATTATACAATATATCGACAAGTGCGTAGGCGTCTGCACTCCATGCCCGACAAGCTACTGAGCGCTACTATAAAAACATATGTATCTTCACTTGAGCTATAAATATGTCTATTGTAATGTATTGAAAATGAAGCTCTTATTTCTATCTTGCTTAAGACATATAAAACATTTGTGTTTATTAACGAATTTACGTGAAATAAACATTGATCTGAGAGAGAGTTGCTCTGTCGTTCAGTCTGTACGGGGTGGGAGCTCCGTAATTTTTAAAATACATGTATCTTCATTAGAACTTTAAATATGTCTATGGTAAAGTGTTTAAAGTGAAGCTTATATGTCTGCCTTTCTTGAGACATATAAAACATATATGTTTATTAGCGAATTCACGTGAAATAAACATTGTTCTGAGAGAAAGCAAATCATCAAATGCAATTCAGCTACAGATAGACAACATTAACATCAGTAATAAAAATGATGGCAAGTTTCTTGGCCTATTCCTAGACAAGAGACTCAACTACAGCACCCACAATCAACACATAACTAAGAAAGTCTCTAAGACAGTTGGTATACTCTCCAAAATCAGATATTATGTTCCTAACTCTGCTCTCCTCTCACTATATTATGCACTAATCTACCCCTATCTTAATTATGGTATCTGTGCATGGGGGTCTACCACTGCAAACCACCTTAAGCCCATCATCACACAGCAAAAATCTGCTATCAGAATAATAATTAACGCTGCTTTCAGACAACACTCAGCTCCCTTGTTTAAATCCCTAAACTTGCTAAATATTAACTCCCTCCACACATTCTCTTGTGTCAACTACACTTACAAAACCCTGTTCTTAAATGCAGACCATGCTCTGAAACTCTCCCTGGACAGATGTAATAGGACCCATTATCACCACACCAGAAATAAATATCTCTTTGATATCCCCAGGGTCAAACTTAATCTGTGTAAACACTCTATGCAAATTAAGGGACCTAGTCTATGGAACTCACTCCCTAGTGAATTGAAAAACTGTAAAACTTTTGCCTTATTTAAAAGCAAAACCAAAAAGTACCTAATTTCATCTTCTTAGTTTCCTACACTGAGCTTTAAATTTGCTCTGTACCTAGTGTTACCCAATCTCCTAATTTTTATGTAGTATCAAACAACCTTATCATTGTGCTCATTGCTGTCTTCTTTTATGTGCTAGCCATATGCTGGATTGTGACTACCAATTTTTGTCAACTACCATTCAAGCTATCATTGCAATCAATATTATATTGTTTCTGCTGTATTGTGCCTACCAATTTTTGTCAACTACCATTCAAGCTGTCATTGCAATCAATCTTAGTTACCTATGTGCTTTAATATACTGTACCTACAATTTTCTCTCATCTTATTTTTTTCATTCCACGTAACTGTTATAATTTTTTTTTTTTTTTTTTTTTTTTTTTTTTTTTTTTTTTTGTCTAAAATTTTGCAAGCATTTACCTTCTTAAAATTTCTTAGATTAAGGACCTGCCCGAAACGCTGCGCGTACTAGTGGCTTTACAAGACTGTAATTACCATATTATGTATCCTCACATTCCCAATGTACATTCTTGTATATGCAAAAATAAATAAATAAATAAAGAGTTGCTCGGTCGATCGATCTGTCCGGGGTCGGAGCTCGGCTATTATAAAAATACACGTATCTTCGCTTTAAATTTAAATATACCCATGGTAAGGTATTTAGAATGAAGCTTATATTTCTATCTTTCTTGTGACATATAAAACTCTTACGTTTATTAAGAAATCTGCGTGAAATAGGCATGGTTCTGAGATGAATGCTGCGGTTTTCGAGCTCGACGCGCAACAATGGACGCCATGCACATCCAGTGGGTGTTATTGGACCCCATACCCATTCTATGGGTGGGTGGAGCCCCATACTCATTCTATGGGTGGTTGGAGCCCCATACCCATCCTGTGGGTTGTAGTGGACGCCATACTCTTCCTGTGGGTGGTATTGGACCCCATACCCTTCCTGTGGGTGGATGTGGTCCCCATACTCATCCTGTGGGTGGATGTGACCCTCATACCCATCCTGTGGGTGGTATTGGACCCCTTACCCACCTAACAGGTGGTAATGGACAATATACCCATCCTAGCTATAGTTGGTATAGTAGACACAATAATATCCTGTTTGCAGTAGTTTACCCCATAGACATTCCAACGTACCATCGTTTTCTGTTAGCGTTCCTACAAAACATCCTTTAAAGATTTGTAAAGCACAAACTATGGTATATAATATTGATTGACGAAGGACTGTTATTCTATGTAATAATTTTTAGTGCTTATTATAATTTACTAAGAACAACTAATATTTCTCAAAACAAAACTACGAGCCTTCAATAGGAAGTAGCTGATCTGTAATATTCTAAGAGCATGGACAATAGTAGGTAAATTTCACAACCCATGTGGGATCTGAAAACTACAATTTTCCTTATAATTGAACCAATCACGACTATTCTGCTCTCTAGGTTGACGGATGGATACTGTGAGACGTAAATTGGTACGTGAGGAAGAGTTTGGGTTTTGGAAAAAAAGTAACTGGGAATATATCACATATTTACTAAGTCATATTCAACATATTGACTTTAAGCATTAAGTCATATATGTGCTGTCTTGTGTGAGAACGGGTTGCCTAACCTATAAAGATAGGTTAGGTTAGGTTAGGTAGGGTTGGTTAGGTTCGGTCATATATCTACGTTAATTTTAACTCCAATAAAAACAAATTGACCTCATACATAATGAAATGGGTAGCTTTATCATTTCATAAGAAAAAAATTAGTGAAAATATATTAATTCAGGAAAACTTGGCTTATTAGGCCTTGCATTGTAGGCTGAGAAGTGCGTTCTGGCTACTAGGTACGACATATATATATATATATATTATATATATATATATATATATATATATATATATATATATATATATATATATATGTATGTATGTATATATATTATATATATATATATATATATATATATTTTTTTTTTTTTTATTTTTTTTTTTTTTTGAGATATATACAAGAGTTGTTACATTCTTGTACAGCCACTAGTACGCGTAGCGTTTCGGGCAGGTCCCTGGAATACGATCCCCTGCCGCGAAGAATCGTTTTTTCATCCAAGTACACATTTTACTGTTGCGTTAAACAGAGGCTACAGTTAAGGAATTGCGCCCAGTAAATCCTCCCCGGCCAGGATACGAACCCATGACATAGCGCTCGCGGAACGCCAGGCGAGTGTCTTACCACTACACCACGGAGACTGTAAATATATATATATATATATAATTAATATATAGTGAGGGTACCACCTCTGGTGCCAATGTGGGGACCCATAGCCTCGGAGAAGAAAATAAAAAGTATTCAGAGGAGACCTTGTGGTTTCTCACTGAACACTAATATTATCTTCTCCTACCACCCCCATTCTTTTGTATGTACACATATATTTACTTTATTTGAACTTTGTTTAAAAAAAAGGAGTTACATATGGGTTACAAAGATAGTTATCATAGGTTGTCGAGTTCCTCCAGCTCCTCAGATGGCGGGCAGGAACCCTGGATGCAGTGCGCATTTCCCCTCTGTATCGCCACACTGAGGCGATGGAAAAGATAGCTTGCAGCTCTTGGGTACCTTGTTGTTTCAATGAGCCTAGAACTCAGTTCCTTCCTATATATATAATATATATATATATATATATATATATATATATATATATATATATATATATGTATATATATATATATATATATAATATATATATATTATATATATATATATATATATATATATATATATATATATATATATATGTCGTACCTAGTAGCCAGAACGCACTTCACAGCCTACTATGCAAAGCCGGATTTGCCTAATAAGCCAAGTTTTCCTGAATTAATATAATTTCTCAAATTTTTTTCTTATGAAATGATAAAGCTACCCATTTCATTATGTATGAGGTCAATTATTTTTTATTAGAGTTAAAATTAACGTAGATATATGACCAAACCTACCTAATTTTTTATTAGAGTTAAAATTAACGTAGATATATGACCAAACCTAACCAACCCTACCAAATTTTTTATTAGAGTTAAAATTAACGTAGATATATGACCAAACCTAACCAACCCTACCTAACGCACTTCACAGCCTACTATGCAAAGCCGGATTTGCCTAATAAGCCAAGTTTTCCTGAATTAATATATTTTCTCAATTTTTTTTCTTATGAAATGATAAAGCTACCCATTTCATTATGTATGAGGTCAATTATTTTTTATTAGAGTTAAAATTAACGTAGATATATGACCAAACCTAACCAACCCTACCTAACCTAACCTAACCTATCTTTATAGGTTAGGTTAGGTTAGGTAGCCGAAAAAGTTAGGTTAGGTTAGGTTAGGTAGTCGAAAAACAATTAATTCATGAAAACTTGGCTTATTAGGCAAATCGGGCCTTTCATAGTTGGCAAAGAAGTGTGTTCTGGCTACTAGGTACGACATATATATTTATATATATATATATATAATATAATAATAATATTATATATATATATATTATATACTATATATATATATATATATATATATATATATATATATATATATATATATATATATATGTATAATATATAATATTATATATTTATATATATATATATATTATATATATATATATATATATATATATATATATATATATATATATATATATATATATATATATATATATATATATATATATATATATATATATTGTGACGATAATCTCTTTCAAGAGAGATTGAGCCTGCTCTTCCCTACATCAAGTTACGTATATTATACAAGAATAAGGTGCTACCTTCAAGATACTTTTACCAGTAGCACAAAACGTTTTGACCAAGAGGCAAACGTACCCAAGACTCACCCCCTCCTCCACACTCCCTCCACGCCGGCTCATCATCAACCAGCCAACTACCCTTCCCAGCCTGCCTGCTCCTGATTGGTGACTCGCCGACTTCACACCTGCACTCCTGCGCCCTCTACCTGAGTCGATGTCTGGGCTTGAACCACCCATTGAAGTGAGAATATCCTTGTGCTCTCAAGCAGTGAACAACTAACTGATATACGCTGTGTATCAGCTGGATGTTTCTCAGCTAGCGCTAATATTCTCAGCACCTGATTATTTTTCACTGTGTATTTATATTATTGTAGAGTAACTTCATCCCTAATCTTCATTTATGTTATATGTTTTTGACTTGTTTATTTGCACTGTACATAGCCAAGGGATTGTCTATGTTTATAATTTGTTTTCTATATCAATTAAAGTTTCATTGTTCATACTATGTGTGTTGCGTGTCTTCCCTTACTTTACCACAGATAAACAGGCAAGCAGTCTATCTTGTTTTTTGTAAGTGTGACTAGGCATTGACACCAGCCATTGGAGGACTGCCGAACATCTACACTCTAACACTTTCCGTCACATTTAATGGGGGCCTGTCCGGGAGCCTCACTCAGGTACCAGTACCAGACCATCAATTTGTGGTAAGCGTACTTGGCTTTGATACAGTTGCTTTTCAATATTTTCATTACTTTTAATATTTATATGGTGCTGTGTGTATTGTGCATTCCGAGAGTAGCATATTTTGAGTGTTGGATAACTTTGGATTACGTGGTGACTGGAGGCCTCAGTCATTCTCCTATTGGTCATCCCTCCCTCCGTGTTATTACTCGTGTTTTCCACCTTTTGTCCCTAGGATATTTCTCAATCTCAGACAGATCATCATTTTGGGTACCCTGGTACTTTGGTTTGTCTTCGGGTCAAAGCACCCTATCTTCTGCAATCCGACTGAAGGAGGATAAAGAGGCCATAGTTCCTCTAGCACGGACTACGTTGCTGAGTTGGGACCTCAACAGCAGTTCTCGTCACCAGCTGACACTCGCACCCCTACACGTCGGTCAGAGATTATGATATTTACTTAGGTAGGGAATTAGCTTTCTTTTTCAGAGCACAAAGTTCGCTAATTCTGTAAGTATCATATTTCATTTAGTGGGAAAACCCTTGCTTCTGTCCTATAGAGACTCGGCAAGGTATGCCTACATTCTTGGACTACCTTATTTACTTTTGAAACAATTAAATGTTTCATTTGTTTTAGAAACTCAGTTTCATTTATTTAGTAGGATTTTCTTGCCCTTATTCTCTTACACTGAGTACCGGGTACAAGATTTCCTGCGGTTTTGATTGACTAATCATTTACCATTCTAAAATTAACATTAATTGTTAAATATTAAATTCCACAGGATAGTTACCAGTTGCCACGTTATGCTGTTACTGACACTTACCATATCACAAGTATTCGTTGTACATTTATTTGCTATTTTTCAACATGTTTCGTCTCCAAGCTTTTCGTATCGATCCAGCAGGTGAAATAGGGACCTTAAGTCGTGCCAAGAGGACCGAATTACAAACTCTTGCACACGAGTATCAACTAGATGTTCCCCATGGAGCCAACAAAAATGAATTGCACAATTTAATAATGGATCACCTCCTAGATGAAGGGAAGATTGACTCTGAAACTCACGAAAATTTTCTATTGCAGATAGACATGCTCTGGCAACAATGAAACTCAAGCTCGAACTTGCAACGCTCGAGCGAGAGCAACAGAAAGAAGCTCTACAAATGAGAGAAAGAGAGGCGATCCTAAGGCAAGAAGAGCAAGAAAGAGAGGCTGCAATCAGGAAAGAAGAGCAAGAATGAGAGGCTACCATAAAGAAAGAACAAACAGAACGAGAGGCTGCCCAACTCCGTGAGCGTGAGCGAGAACAGCTTGAAGCAAGAAAACGTGATCTGGAAATCCAACGGGAGTACAGTAAACAGCAAGCTGGCAGTGCTTTCGAAGAAAGGCGACAAGAACTCGCTTTGGAAGCTACACATCACACTCAGCGCCAACAAGCTACAGCTAATCTTCCCGTAAGTTTCAATGTCTCCCATGCAAGTAAGTTAATGCCACAATTCGTTGAGACAGAGATCGACGTCTTTTTCACCACTTTTAAGACCCTAGCTAAAAAACTTATCTGGCCTGCAGATCAATGTTCTACCCTTCCCAGAGTGCATCTCACAGGTAGAGCTGCAGTTACTCTCAGTACCTTAGCGTCTGAGAATGACTACCAGACCCAAAAGCAAGCAGTTTTGGACGCATACCTTCTCTCCAGCGAAAGCTACAGACGAAAATTCCGTGGTCATCTAAAGGCAAATACCACCACCTTTCTAGAATTTGCGAATACCAAGAAAAGATATTTCATGAAATGGCTGGAAGCAGCACGTGTCTCTAAATTTTCAGAACTCGTGAACCTCATGCTAGTTGAGGAATTCTTGAGACGTGTTCCCCCTTCCGTCCGTTTATATTTAGCAGATAAAGAAGAAACCGACTACATCAAATGTGCGAAGTCAGCTGACACCTACAGCCTCATCCACCGGCTTACACCATCACCACCTTCCAGTAAGAAGTCTTGGTATAGTTATGATAAAGTAGGTACAGATCAAGCAAGCTCTCAATTGTATTGTAAGTATTGCAAACTCTGGAACATACCATAGATAGATGTGGGAAAGCTCAATACAAAGGCAATGAAACAACTAAACCCAAACCAACTCCTCCTAAGTCCGGTAAGCCTGTGATGAATGTTGGTGTTCCTGTTAATGATCTTTCTCTCTTCAGCAAACACCTGTATCCTGGAACTGTCTCTACCAACGGTACAGATTCGGAGGGACGTTTCAAATTGAAGATCTTGAGGGACACAGCGGCTCTTCAGTCCATAATATTGAAATCAGCTGTGCCTAACATCACCTACACCGGGGAAACCGTCCTTATCACTGACCTCACTGCTACCACTCCGTATCCACTCGCCAGAGTCCACCTGGATTGTCCTTTTGTGACCGGTGAAGTCCAAGTGGCCATCAGGGAGAAGCCTTTTCCCATGTCTGGAGTACAACTTCTCCTGGGCAACGACTTGGCAGAAGATCTGCAACCGTCAAACCTGATCATCATGGACAAACCCCAGGTGTGTAACTCTGTTGTGGACAATCCCATCTTTAAGTATGTTTCAGCAGAGGTCCAAGAAAGTGATGAAGTTTCTCCTCCGATTTTGGTGATCACCCGTGCCCAAGCTGCACGCCCGCAACCAGCTAACTCTACTGCTACCGCTGTCCCTCAAGACCCTCAGAATCTACCACCGAATCTTACTAGTTTGGAGTTCCGTAAGTTACAGAGGGAAGATCTATCATTAACACCATTATTCTTCCAGGCTGAGACTCAACCTGACAGTATCCCTGGGTTCTTCCTAGAGAATCAGTTGCTCTACCGCAGGTACAGAACCAGTAAGCTGAAGGAGGACGACGATTGGGCCAATGTCGAACAACTAGTGGTTCCCACCAGCCTACGGCCCGATATTCTACACCTGGCCCAGGGAGCTCTTTCTCACTATGGCTTTAACAAAACCTACCACGGAATCAGACAAGACTACTTCTGGCCAGGTATGGTTAAGGACGTCAAAAGTTACGTGCAACAGTGTCATACATGTCAGATGGCAGGGAAACCTAACATCTCTATTCCCCAGGCTCCATTGACTCCTATCCAGGTGCCTGCGGAACCTTTCCACAGACTCATCATAGACTGTGTTGGTCCTTTACCCCGGACCAGTTCTGGCAACGCCTATATACTAACTATCCTGTGTCCTACCACCAGATTCCCCATAGCAGTTCCAGTAAAGAGCATTACGGCTGCTACTGTGGTGAAACAGCTAATGAAGATCTTCACCCAGTATGGATTTCCAAGAGAGGTTCAAAGTGACTGTGGCACCAACTTCACCAGTGATCTCTTAAAGAAGACACTGGAAGAGTTCAACATCACACAGGTACTGTCCAGCCCCTATCATCCTGCTTCACAGGGTTCTATTTAACGTAGTCATCAGACTGTTAAAGCACGCCTAAAAAAATTTTGCAATGAAACCTAGAAGGACCGGGATAAACAACTTGACCTCATTATTTGCATTTTCAGAAGTCTCCCCATTGAGTCTCTAGGAGTATCTCCTTATTCCTTATGAGATGCTCTACGGACGTAAGGGCCGTACTCCTCTCAAAGCTTTCAAAGACTCTCTACATAATGCCAGCTTCAGTGACCTTCAGAATGTGCCCCAGTTTCTTCAAAACTTAAAACACATTCTAGAGAGAGTACGTAAATTTGCTAATGACAATCTACTGAAAGCTCAGGAGAGGATGAAGACTCATTTTGACCAACGCAGCAAACAAAGGATATTTAAACTAGGAGACTTCGTGTTGGCATATTTTCCTATCCCAGGTTCTCCATTGCAAAACAAGTTTTCAGGACCCTACCGCATCAAGGAGTGCAGAAACAACCACAACTACGTTCTTGAGACTCCAGATAGGCGGCGGAGGACCCAGTTGTGCCACGACAACCTCCTGAAGCAGTATCAAGGTACTCCCCCAACTGTGTTGGTATCATTATCCACCTTTAAAGGTCCATACCTCCACAGTGAGACCTTCCCTGCTTCTCCTCCCGAAAGCACTAACATAGAGTCAGTGTCTTCCAACTCGGAAATCCTTAATGATCTTCATACCTATTTGCAGGACAGTAATAGTGCTCCTCTCATCAGAACCTTCAAGGAACATCAGAAGTTGTTCAGCGATGATCCACAGGAGTGTAATGTGGTTCAGCACGACATCCAGCTACTCCCTGACACCCGGCCGATTCGTCAACCTTTCTACCGAATCAGGCCGAGCAAAAAGGAAGTTATGTGTGCTGAAATACAGTACCTCCTGGATCACGGGCTGGCCACCCCTTGTGAGTCCCCTTGGGCCTCACCCTGCATCTTGGTGCCGAAACCGCAAGGTAAAGTGAGGTTGTGTACCGATTACCGGAAATTGAATCTTGTGACTATCAAGGATGCTTATCCATTACCTAGAATAGATGACATCCTTGACGCCATTGACAATGCTCGGTATCTATCGAAGCTAGACTTACTCAAGGGATACTACCAAGTATGTTTGACAGAGCGAGCTAAGGAAATATCTGCCTTTACCACTCCCTTTGGCCTTTACAGATACGAACGCCTTCCATTTGGACTATGTAATGCCCCGGCCACCTTCCAGAGAGGCTGCCCAGAGCCTCTACAGCGAGCTGTCAACTGCGTCATCCAGGGCTTAGATAACACCTACGCGCACTTGGATGACATCGTTGTGGCAACCAACACCTGGAGCGAACATATGCTCCAGCTGCAACGATTGTTTGCCAAGCTCCTGACAGCCGGCCTCACCATCAACTTGGGCAAGTCCACCTTTGCTAAAGGTAAAGTGCATTATCTTGGTCATGAGATAGGGAGTGGCAGCATAGCTTCGTTAAACATGCATACCCAAGCCATCCAGCATTACCCACAGCCTACCACCAGGAAGCAGCTCCTGCGCTTCCTTGGTCTTGCCTCCTACTACCGTAGGTTTGTGAAGAATTTGAGTACGGTGGCGACACCTTTGATCACTTTAACCAGCCCCAAGCAACGGTATCATTGGACCATTCAATAAACCATTGCTTTTGAACAACTTAAATTCCTGCTCTGTTCTAATCCTATTCTCGCCTCGCCAGATATCACGAAGCCTTCCATCCTCCATGTCGACGCCAGTGGTACGAGCATCGGGGGTGTCCTGATGCAACAACGAGGCGAGGATGTTCTACCTGTTAGCTACTACAGCTACAAGTTAAAACCACACCAGAAGAATTTCAGCACGATCGAAAAGGAGCTACTCTCCATAGTCCTGAATATACAGCACTTTGAATCATACCTGTAAGGTGCTCGGTCTACCACCATCTACTTGGACCACAATCCCCTACGCTTCTTGCAGCAAGCCCAATTCACCAATCAACGACTTCTACGATGGGCTTTATATCTGCAGAATTTCAACCTGGAGATCTTCTACATCAAAGGTTCTGACAACATCATAGCAGACGCCCTCTCCAGAGTCTATGAGGTAGAGACAGCTCTACCTACCACTCTACCACCTGAAGACGTAACTTCACCCGTAAGCACAGGCTTCGGGGGAGAGTTGTGACGATAATCTCTTTCAAGAGTGATTGAGCCTGCTCTTCCCTACATCAAGTTACGTATATTATACAAGAATAAGATGCTACCTTCAAGATACGTCTACCAGTAGCACAAAACGTTTTGACCAGGAGGCAAACGTACCCAAGACTCACCCCCTCCTCCACACTCCCTCCACGCCGGCTCGTCATCAACCAGCCAACTACCCTTCCCAGCCTGCCTGCTCCTGATTGGTGACTCGCCGACTGCACACCTGCACTCCTGCACCTCAGCGCCCTCTACCTGAGTTGATGTCTGGGCTTGAACCACCCATTGAAGTCAGAATATCCTTGTGCTCTCAAGCAGTGAACAACTAACTGATATACGCT
This sequence comes from Procambarus clarkii, assembly GCF_040958095.1. Taxonomy (NCBI): domain Eukaryota; kingdom Metazoa; phylum Arthropoda; class Malacostraca; order Decapoda; family Cambaridae; genus Procambarus; species Procambarus clarkii. Next base: position 23,281,725 of record NC_091151.1, on the reverse strand, counting down.
GTGTATCAGCTGGATGTTTCTCAGCTAGCGCTAATATTCTCAGCACCTGATTATTTTTCCTTGTGTATTTATATTATTGTAGAGTAACTTCATCCCTAATCTTCATTTATGTTATATGTTTTTGACATGTTTATTTGCACTGTACATAGCCAAGGGATTGTCTTTGTTTATAATTTGTTTTCTATATCAATTAAAGTTTCATTGTTCATACTATGTGTTTTGCGTGTCTTCCCTTAATTTACCGCAGATAAACAGGCAAGCAGTCTATATTGTTTTTTGTAAGTGTGACTAGGCATTGACACCAGGCATTGGAGGACTGCCGAACATCTACACTCCAACACTTTCCCGTCACAATACATATATACGAAACGAAACCACGAAACGACGAAACCATTGGAGAAGCCGTTATTGACTAGGACCTGCCTTACCCTACAGAGTTCTTCATTATGAATTATGTATGAGAGAAGAACTCTGTAGGGTAAGGCAGGTCCTAGTCAATAACGGCTTCTCCAATGGTTTCGTGTTAGACATCATAAGAAGGAAAGTGAAAAGCCATGCAACCTCTGAAGAGACAACTAACACAACACCTATACCCCCTATTAGACTATTTTACAGGAACTTCTTTTCCACAGCTCATAAAACGGAGGAAAGGGTCCTGAAAGATATTGTTAATAGAAACGTTATCCCTACAGACAAAAATCAGAGGATACAACTGACGATTTACTATAAAACCAGAAAAACGGCCAGCCTACTCATGAGAAACTCTCCAGACACAAAACAGAACGCTTTAAAAGAGACTAACGTCGTCTATGCCTTCAAATGCCCTCTTGGGGACTGTAAGCTCCAAAAAACCCAGTATATAGGCAAGACAACAACATCTCTTTCTAGGCGTTTAACGATGCATAAGCAACAGGGCTCCATTAAGGAACATATAATCTCTTCCCACAACCAAACCATCGCCAGAGAAATCCTAGTAAACAACACAGAAATCATCGATAGATACAGCGATAGCAGGCGGCTTGACGTTTGCGAGGCACTACACATCAAGAAGTCAACACCAGCAATCAACAGCCAATTATTGCACAACTATATTCTATCCACCTCAAGACTCCGCTCCAATATAGAAGCATCAAGAAATATGGACCAATAGGCTTTCTACAAACACTTCTATTCAATATCCATTGTTTCGTGTTCTGTCTTGTGTTGATGAAATTAATACCCTATTAATACTCTTGTTCTGTCTTGTGTTGATGAAATTAATACCCTATTAATGCCACATCTTGTTCTGTCTTGTGTTAATGCCACATCACCCCTTCCACCTCACTCAAATGTAGATATAAAATCGGAGATGTGTAAGTTCTATTCAGTTGTGTATTTGTGAACTAAAGTCTTTGAAAATGTAATAAGTTTTACGAAACGCGCTCGTGTCGCGTCAGACTAGAAATAAAAATGAATTTTGGAGAACTGATTTTTTATTTACCTCCAACAGTGAAAAGAAATGTACGAAAGATTGAGAAAATTCGTGTTAGAATTATTAATCTTACTTTTTCGGTCATATTTAATAATATATGTATATATATATATATATATTATATATTTTGTGACGGGAAAGTGTTGGAGTGTTGATGTTCGGCAGTCCTCCAATGGCAGGTGTCAAAGCCTGGTCACACTTTAAACAAAAATATAGACTGCTTACCTGTTGTCTGTGATAAGTTAGAGGGAGGAACACGTAAAACACAAAATATGAACAATGAAACTTTAATATATTTACTTTAAACATAAATGGAAATAAAGACAAATCTCAGGTAGTTAAAATTACAGTTAAATAATAAAGAAAAAGTCAAAGACAATGTGAAACACAAAATACAGGGTTAAAATGGTGCTGAGAATATCGGCTATGGCTGATACCTCCCTTCGTATACGAGCTAATGAGCTAGTATGCCAGAGAGAGATGTCAACCGTAAGAGCACAAGGAATATTCTGAAGTGGATAGCTGGTCAGGCTCAGACGTCGATTCGTGTAGAGGGCGCTGAGGTGCTGTGTGCAGGTGCGCGGCTGGCAAGTCACCAATCAGAGGCAGGCAAGCTGGTGAAGGGTAGTTAGCTGGTTTGATGACGAGCCGGCGTGGAGGGTGTGTGGAGTAGGGGGATCTTGGATATGTTTTGCCTCCTGGTCAAAACGTTTTGTGCTACTGGTGACGTATCTTGAATGTAGAATCTTATACTGTTGTCTTTGGCGTAACTTAAAGTAGGGAAGAGCAGGCTCAATCTCTCTTGAAAGAGATTATCGTCACAACTCTCCCCCTGAAGCCTGCGGTTCCGGGTGAAGTTACGTCTTCAGGTAGTAAAGTGGTAGGTGGAGCAGCCTCTACCTCATAGACTCTGGAGAGGGCGTCTGCGATGATGTTGTCAGAACCCTTGATGTAGAAGATCTCCAGGTTGAAATTCTGCAGATATAGAGTCCATCGTAGAAGCCGTTGGTTGTTGAATTGGGCTTGCTGCAGGAAGCGTAGGGGACTGTGGTCCGAATAGATGGTGGTAGACCGAGCACTTTTCAGGTATGGTTTGAAGTGCTGCAAGTTCAGGACGATGAGTAGCTCCCTGTCGATTGTGCTGTAGTTCCTTGTAGCTGTAGTAGCTAACAGGTAGATTCTCCTCGCCTCGTTGTTGCATTAGGTCACCCCCGATGCCGGTACCACTGGCGTCGACATGGAGGATGAAAGGCTTCGTGATATCTGGCGAGGTGAAAATAGGATTAGAACATGGCAAAGGAGCACTATTATAGTCCTCTAAATTGGGATGAAGATCAGGTAGGAATTCCGATTTGGAAAGCATCAATTTAGTGTTAATGCTTTCGGGAGAAGCAGGGATGGTTTCACTGTGGAGGTATGGACCTTTAGATGTAGAGACAGATATCAGCACAGTAGGGGGAATACCTTGATACTGCTTCAGGAGGTTGACGTGGCACAACTGGGTCCTCCGCCACCTATCTGGAGTCTCAAGAACGTAGTTGTTGTTGTTCCTGCACTCCTTGATACGGTAGGATCCTGAAAACTTGTTTTTCAATGGAGAACCTGGGATAGGAAGGTATGCCAATACGAAGTCTCCTGGTTTAAATTTCCTTAATTTGCTGCTCTGGTCAAAATGAGTCTTCATCCTCTCCTGGGCTTTCAATAGGTTGTCATTAGCAAATTTATGTACTCTAGAATGTGTTTACAGTTTTGAAGAAACTGAGGCACATTCTGATGGTCACTGAGGGTGGCATTACGTAGAGAGTCCTTGAAAGCTTTGAGAGGAGTACGGCACTTACGTCCGTAGAGCATCTCATAAGGAGATACTCCTAGTGACTCACTGGGGAGACTTCGAAAAATGCACATTATGAGATCAAGTTGTCTATCCCAGTCCTTCAAAGTCTCATTGCAGAATTTCTTTAGGAATGCTTTAATAGTCTGATGACTACGTTCAAGAGAACCCTGTGAAGCAGGATGATAGGGGCTGGACAGTACCTGTGTGTTACGGACCCGAGTCCATCGTCGAGGCACGGAGCAGCGACGACAACGCCATCTGTGAGTCCGCTCCCGAAACCCACTCCAAATGGACGACGCCATCTAGTAAGGACGGGATATACTGGCCACAGGTGCTGGATTCCCGTCTTAATCAGCTCATAACATAGCCGCTGCTGACCTCTGGTGAGGTGGCGCTTAGACAGCAACGCCATCTATAGAGTGGATAGGTGGACGTTTGAGTCTAATCCTGTAAGTGAGATTCCCTAGAGCATCCCCAGCACTAATGACGTGTCTGATTACAGAGTCGACCTGGGACTGCTGTATTGGATGATGGATCAGTCTACCCAAAGCAGCCAAGGTCTCTTCATGAGTTTGCTCTGAAGAAGCTGTGAGTCACCCCCGGACGAACTCTGTTGAGAGTATTAGCCTGCCTGTGACGTGGCAGTATCAGGAATCGTCTTATCTGGGGCTGGCTGGTGGAAGAGACTAGCCACTGTGGTGCTTAGTGAGGAGAGTGATCAGCGGGATCACACGAGGCTCCTGCCTAGGGCTCGCAACCCTAGTATCGGTAGTGGAGTGGCCTACACAGCGGAGCTGATCGGAACCTGCCAGCTACATGCTGGATTGTGGTTGAAGGCCTCCACGACAGAGCACCCAGTGGAACTGTGATTTGGCTGGCCTGTGGCCAGGGTAGATTCGCCAAGAGAATCATTGAGGATTCATTGTGAGCACTGTGGAGCATCCTGTGTCTTGAGAGGAAGACAAGATTGTACATTACCGTGTAGTAATAACCCCTGTGTGCAACTGTTATATATTTATTTATGGTGGTGGTTAATATATATATAAATCAGAGCATTTGTATCCCTCCCCCCTTTAATTTAACTTGCGTTATGGAACACACCCCTTGAAAGCCTCTACTAACTTGGGGCCAGATACCCAAACTCTTATAACATCAGAGAAGAACCCAGTTGCGACCCAATAGGGCCGTAACACTGTGTGATGTTGAACTCCTCCAGAGTCTTCTTGAAGAGATCACTGATGAAGTTGGTGCCACAGTCGCTTTGAACCTCTCTTGGAAATCCATACTGGGTGAAGATCTTCAATAGGTGTTTCACCACTGTAGCAGCCGTAATGTTCTTTACTGGAACTGCTATGGGAAACCTGGTGGTAGGACACATGATAGTTATTATATATGCGTTGCCAGAACTGGTCCGGGGTAAAGGACCAACACAGTCTATGATGAGTCTGTGGAAAGGTTCCGCAGGCACCTGAATGGGTTTCAGTGGAGCCTGGGGAATAGAGATGTTAGGTTTACCTGCCATCTGACATATATGACACTCTTTTACGTATTTCTTTACGTCTTTTACCATACCTGGCCAGTAGTAGTCTTTTCTGATTCCGTGGTAGGTTTTGTTGAAGCCATAGTGAGAAAGAGCTCCGTGGGCCAGGTGTAGAATATCGGGCCGTATGCTGGTGGGAATCACCAGTTGTTCGACATTGGCCCAATCATCATCCTCCTTCAATTTGCTGGGTCTGTATCTGCGGTAGAACAATTCATTCTCTAGGAAGAACCCAGGGATACTGTCAGGTTGAGTCTCAACCTGGAAGAATAATGGTGTTAATGATTGATCTTCCCTCTGTAACTTACGGAACTCCAAACGGGTAAGATTGGGAGGTAGATTCTGAGGGTCTTGAGGGACAGCGGTAGCTGTAGAGTCAGCTGGTTGTGGTCGTGCAGCTTGTGCACGGGTGGTCACCAAAACCGGAGGAGAAACTTTATCACTCTCTTGAACCTCTGCTGGAACATATTCAAAGATGGGATTATCCATTACAGAAGTGCACACCTGGGGTTTGTCCGTGATGATCAGGTTGGGCGGTTGCAGATCTTCTGCCAAGTCGTTGCCAAGGAGAAAATGCACTCCAGGCATGGGAAAAGGCTTTTCCCTGATGGCGAGTTGGACTTCACCGGTCACGAAGGGACAATCCAGGTGGACTCTGGCGAGTGGATATGGAGTGGTAGCAGTAAGGTCAGTGATAAGGACGGTTTCCCCGGTGTAGGCGACGTTAGACACAGCCGACTTTATGATAATGGACTGAAGAGCCGATGCGTCCCTCAAGATCTTCAATTTGAAACTTCCCTCCGAATCTGTACCGTTGGTAGAGACAGTTCCAGGATACAGGTGTTTGCTGAAGAGAAAAAGATCATTAACATGAACACCAACATTCATTACAGGCTTACCGGACTTAGGAGGAGTCTGTTTGGGTTTAGTAGATTCATTGCTCTTGTATTGAGCCTTCACACATCTATCTATGGTATGTCCATAGAGTTTGCAATACTTACAATACAATTGTGAGGTCGTTTCCTCTGTACTCACTTTATCGTTGTACCAAGACTTCTTACTGGGAGGTGGTGATGGTGTCAGCCGGTGGATGAGGCTGTTGGTGTCAGCCGACTTCGCACATTTGATGTAGTCGGTTTCTTCTTTATCTGCTAGATATAAACGGACGGAAGGGGGAACACGTCTCAAGAATTCCTCAACTAGCATGAGGTTGATGAGTTCTGCAAATGTAGAGACATGTGCTGCTTCCAGCCATTTCATGAAATATCTTTTCTTTTATTGGCAAATTCTAGAAAGGTGGGGGTACTTGCCTTAAGATGGTCACGAAATTTTCGTCGGTAGCTTTCGGTGGAGAGAAGGTAGGCGTCCAACACTGCTTGCTTCAAGGTCTGGTAGTCATTCTCAGAAGCTAAGGTACTGGGAGTAACTGCAGCTCTACCTGTGAGATGCACTCTGAGAAGGGTAGACCATTGGTCAACAGGCCAGCTAAGTTGATTAGCTAGGGTCTCAAAGGTGGTAAAAAAGACATCGATCTCTGTCTCAACGAATGGTGGCATTAACTTACTTCCATGGGAGATATTGAAACTTACTGGAAGACTGGCGGTAGCTTGCTGGCGTTGAGTGAGGTGCGTAGTTTCCAACGCGAGTTCTTGTTGAAGACATTCTATGCCAAAGCAGCTTGCTGTTTGTCATGCTCGCGTTGCATCTCCAGGCGACGATGTTTTGCTTCAAGCTGTACTCTCTCACGCTCACGGAGTATTGCATTCTCACGTTCCTTGAGGGCCATCTCTAGTTCTTGTTCTTCTTTCCTCAAGGCCGCCTCTCTTTCTTGTTCTTTCCTGATTGCAGCTTCTCGTTCCCTTAGGGCCGCCTCCTTTCTTTCTCTTCTTTCCTCATTGCGACTTCTTCTTTCCTCAAGGCTGCCCCTCTTTCTTGCTCTCGTTCCCTCAGGGTCGCCTCGCGTTCCTTCATTTGGAGAGCTGCTTGTTGTTGCTCTCTCGAACTTGGCAAGTTCTAGTTTGAGTTTCATAGTTGCCAAATCAGGTTTATCTGCAATAGAGTAAGTTTCGTGAGTTTCAGAGTCAATTTTCCCTTCATTTAAGAGGTGATCCATGGTTAGGTTATGTATTTCATTTTTGTTGGCTCCATGGGGAACATCTAGTTGATACTCGTGTGCAAGAGTTTGTAATTCAGTTCTCTTGGCACGACATAAGGTCCCTATTTCACCAGCTGGATCGTTACGGAAAGCTTGGAGACGAAACATGGTGAAAGATAGCAAATAAATGTACACGAATATAGTTGTGATATGGTAAATGTGAGAAACAGGACAACGTGGCAACTGGTAACTATCCTGTGGAATTTTAATCTTTAACAATAAACGTTAATTATAGGATGGTAAACGATTAGTCAATCAAAGTCGCAGGAAATCTTGTACCCGGTACTCAATGTAAGAGAATAAGGGCAAGAAAATCCTACTAAATAAGTGAAACTGAGTTTCTAAAACAAATGAAACATTTAATTGCTCCAAAAGTGAGTTAGGTAGTCCAAGAATGTAGGCATACCTTGCCGAGTCTCTATAGGACATAAACAAGGGTTTCCCACTAAATGAATATGATACTTACAGAATTAACGAACTTTGTGCTCTGTAAAAAGAAAGCTAATTCCCAACCTAAGTAAATATCATCATCTCTGACCGACGTTTAGGGGTGCGAGTGTCAACTGGTGACGAGAACTGCTGCTGAGGTCCCAACTCGGCAACAAAGTCCGTGCTAGAGGAACTATGGCCCTCTTTTCCTCCTTCGGTCGGATTGCAGAAGATAGGGTGCTTTGACCCGGAGACAAACCAAAGTACCAGGGTACCACAATGATGATCTGCCGAAAATATAAGAAATATCCTACGGACAAAAGGTGGTAAACACGAGTAATAACACGGAGGGAGAGATGACCAATTAAGAGAATGACTGAGGTCTTCAGTCACCACGTAATCCAAAGTTATCTCACACTCACCATATGCTACTCTCGGAATGCACAATACACACAGCACCATATAAATATAAAAATTAATGATAATATTGAAAGACTACTTTAGCAAAGTGAAGTACGCTTACCACAAATTGACGTTCTGGTACTAGTACCTGAATGAAGCTCCTAGGACAGGCCCCCATTAAAATGTGACGGGAAAGTGTTGATGTTCGGCAGTCCTCCAATGGCAGGTGTCAAAGCCTGGTCACACTTTAAACAAAATATAGACTGCTTGCCTGTTGTCTGTGATAAGTTAGAGGGACGAACACGTAAAACACAAAATATGAACAATGAAACTTAATAAATTTACTTTAAACATAAATGAAAATAAAAACAAATCTCGGAAAGTTAAATTACAGTTAAATAATAAAGAAAATGCAAAGACAATGTGAACACAAAATACAATGTTAAAATGGTGCTGAGAATATCGGCTATGGCTGAAACCTCCCTTCGTATACGAGCTAATGAGCGAGTATGCCAGAGAGAGATGTCAACTGTAAGAGCACAAGGAATATTCTGAAGTGGATAGCTGGTCAGGCTCAGACGTCGATTCGTGTAGAGGGCGCTGAGGTGCTGTGTGCAGGTGCGTGGCTGGCGAATCACCAATCAGAGGCAGGCAAGCTGGTGAAGGGTAGTTAGCTGGTTTGATGACGAGCCGGCGTGGAGGGTATGTGGAGTAGGGGGATCTTGGATACGTTTTGCCTGCTTGGCTAACAGGGAGCGTAATGTAATTGGATGCCAAGGTGGCTACACATGTGTAGTCCCATGCTATTTGCCTGTTACCTTTCCATTGGCACATTGGGACTCCATCTGGTCGACCAACTGCAGCAGTAGAGTTATGATACATTACATTACGAGGATCTCTCTCTGCTGGACATTGAACAGAAGCAAAGCTCATCATGATGATGTCGTTCATCTCATCGCGTCTTTTGTGCCAGCCTCCTTATTTCCTATAGTGCAGGCCATTGCATGTATTTGTTAAAGAATATGAAGAAGTAAAACAGCTTGGAGATACATACAAACGAACCAAAGCACAAAGTTACTTGCATGCATTTCTTGTCGCAAATAGAGAGGTGAGAGACATGAGCAACGTTATACGTAACATAGATTGAGAAGAGTTCCAACAAAGTATAAATGAGCAAACAACACTTGTTGAAGTTTGGGAAAATATACGGAAAATCTCTAGAAGCAACCCAACGAAACCACTGCACCACAGCCCTCTAGAACAAGCAAACATTCTCCTTGATCAATGGGCACTAACATCAAGCTACAACTAACTCTCAATTAACATACAGCACAAACTTGATGACACACACCCCAACAGACAACGAACCGTCAATCTTGCCTGTACAGCTATCGACGTGTCGAACTTTAATGATGTAACTGAATGGGAATTAAATCTTGCACTAAAGATGGGCAAATCAACTGCTCCTGGAGAGGATGGTATTACTTAGTGTCTACTGAGGTTAGTCTCACAAGTACCAGGTAATCCACTTTTAATGTTGTACAGAATGAGTTTACGTGAAAGAGCAACCTGATGCTTGGACAAAAAGTGTCATTGTTCCCATCCCCAAACCACACTCAGATAATTATAGACCCATATCTCTAACATCGTGTGTGTTTGTAAAATGCTTGAACGCATTGTCCTTAACCGACTCATGTATCGTATACAGGGGCACCTGTCACCCCAACTGTTTGGATTTATGCCTGGGCTCAGTACACAACACTGTTTTGCTGAGTACTTCGCACATATTGAAGCTTTCCCTCAAACAGTCTTTATCGACCTAGCTGCAGCTTTTGATACAGCAAACAGGGAAATCATACTAGAACAGCTTGCCGAGCTGGGAATACAAGGAAAATTATTGAAATGGATAAAGGGCTATTTGTATAATCGAACAGCATATGTTTTGTTTAATGGTGTTAAAAGCACAGAGAGCAAACACTTTTAACTGGGAACTCCACAAGGAGGGGTCCTCAGCCCCTTGTTACCTGGTTGATACCTGGTTGATGGGGTTCTGGGAGTTCTTCTACTCCCCAAGCCCGGCCCGAGGCCAGGCTCGACTTGTGAGAGTTTGGTCCACCAGGCTGTTGCTTGGAGCGGCCCGCAGGCCCACATACCCACCACAGCCCGGTTGGTCCGGCACTCCTTGGAGGAATAAATCTAGTTTCCTCTTGAAAATGTCCACGGTTGTTCCGGCAATATTTCTTATGCTTGCTGGGAGGACGTTGAACAACCGCGGACCTCTGATGTTTATACAGTGTTCTCTGATTGTGCCTATGGCACCTCTGCTCTTCATTGGTTCTATTCTACATTTTCTTCCATGTCGTTCACTCCAGTATGTTGTTATTTTACTGTGTAGATTTGGTACTTGGCCCTCCAGTATCTTCCAGGTGTATATTATTTGATATCTCTCTCGTCTTCTTTCTAGTGAGTACATTTGGAGGGCTTTGAGACGATCCCAATAATTTAGGTGCTTTATTGCGTCTATGCGTGCCGTATATGTTCTCTGTATTCCCTCTATTTCAGCAATCTCTCCTGCTTTGAAGGGGGAAGTGAGTACTGAGCAGTACTCAAGACGGGACAACACAAGTGCCTTGAAGAGTACAACCATTGTGATGGGATCCCTGGATTTGAAAGTTCTCGTAATCCATCCTATCATTTTTCTGACTGTCGCAATATTTGCTTGGTTATGCTCCTTAAACGTTAGGTCGTCAGACATTATTATTCCCAAATCCTTTACATGCTGTTTTCCTACTATGGTACATTTGATTGTGTTTTGTACTCTGTATTATGTTTAAGGTCCTCATTTTTACCGTACCTGAGTACCTGGAATTTATCACTGTTAAACATCATGTTATTTTCTGATGCCCAGTCGAAAACTTTATTAATATCAGCTTGAAGTTTTTCAATGTCCTCAGCCGAGGTAATTTTCATACTGATTTTTGTGTCATCTGCAAAGGATGATACGAAGCTGTGACTTGTATTTTTGTCTATATCTGATATGAGAATAAGGAAAAGCAGTGGTGCAAGGACTGTACCCTGAGGTACAGAGCTTTTCACTGCACTTTGACTAGATTTTATATGGTTGACAGTTACTCGCTGAGTCCTGTTTGACAGAAAACTGAGTATCCAGCGTCCTACTTTACCGGTTATTCCCATTGACTTCATTTTGTGTGCTATCACGCCATGGTAACATTTATCGAAAGCCTTTGCGAAGTCCGTGTATATCACATCAGCATTCTGTTTCTCTTCTAATGCCTCAGTGACTTTGTCGTAGTGCTCAAATAGCTGTGAGAGGCACGATCTTCCCGCTCGAAATCCATGTTGGCCTGGGTTATGAAGGTCATTGGTCTCCATGAAATTGGTGACCTGACTCCTAATCACTCTCTCAAATACTTTTATGATGTGCGATGTTAGTGCAACTGGTCTATAATTTTTTGCCAATGCTTTGCTCCCTCCCTTGTGTAGAGGGGCTATGTCTGCTACTTTAAGTGCATCTGGTATCTCCCCCGTGTCCAAGCTCTTCCTCCACACTATACTGAGTGCCTGTGCTACCGGCACTTTGCATTTCTTTATAAATATTGAATTCCATGAATCTGGACCTGGGGCCGAGTGCATGGGCATGTTTTCAATTTCTTTTTCAAAATTTAGTGCGCTCGTGTTTATATCAGTTATATTTACAGGGGTTTGAATATCCCGCATAAAGAAATTGTCTGGATCTTCCACCTTCATGTTGTTTATTGGAGTGCTAAACATGTCCTCATACTGCTTTTTTAGGATTTCACTAATTTCTTTGTCATCCTCCGTGTATGAACCTTCACTTGTACGAATAGGTCCAATACTGGCAGTGGTTTTTGCTTTTGATTTCGCATATGAGAAGAAATATTTTGGATTTTTCTTTATTTCTGAATTGCTTTCTGTTCTAACTGCCTTTCTTCAGTTTCATATGAGTGTTTCAATTTCCGCTCGATTTCTTCAATCTCCCTATTTAAATTATTCCTTCTTTGACGGTAAATTCGTGTCTGCATAAGTAGTTCCGTTATTTTTTTCCTGCGTTTATTGTGTCGTCTGCGTTCTCTTTCTACGTTAGATCTCTTTCTGGCTTTCCTCAAAGGAACATGTTTCAGACAGACTTGATACGCTTCTGAAGTAAGTTTTTCTATTCCTTCTGTAGGACTTGTATTATTTAGAACAGTTCCCCATGGAATGTTTGTAAGTTCCCTGTTTATTATCTCCCAGTCTATCCTTTTATTATTAAAATTGAATTTACTGAATAGCCCCTCTCGCTTTATCAACGTTTTAGGTCTATTCTGAGTATTGATGGTCGTTTGCACTTCAATGAGTTTGTGATCTGAGTATGTGATATCTGATATCGTAATGTCTCTGATAATGTCTTCATTGTTCGTAAAGACCAGATCTAGAATATTTTCATTTCTCGTTGGCTCCGATATCTGCTGATTGAGTGAAAATTTGTCACAGAATCTAAGTAGTTCTCTAATCTGTGGTTGGTTAGGTCCTGATAGATTTCCTTGTATAATATTATTGTTTGCTATTTTCCACCTGAGATTAGGCAAGTTGAAGTCACCTAGGAAAATAATATCAGGTATCGGGTTCTCCAAATTATCAAGGCTATTCTCTATTTTGCTTATCTGTTCTGTGAATTCCTCAGCCGTTGCATCTGGCGGTTTGTATATTAGTATAATCACTAAATTTATTTTCTCTATGTTGTTCAACGTTCTGATGCATAAACTTATTAAAGATCTTCCAACTAATAATGAAGACACGGTCATATGTTATGCTGATGATATATGTTTACAGGCTGCCACCGAGCCTAGAATGCAAGTTCTGCTCGATGCTTTTGCTACTAGAGCTGAGGAATGTGGCCTTCATATCTCTGTACAGAAAACTCGTGCCCTTATCCATGTGGTATTCCACCAGCCAATTATTATATAGATGGGCGAGCACTTGAGAACTACGAGTCTTACAGATACCTTGGTGTCCCCATTAACGACCTTGGGTACCTTTTTTCTCTCAAGAGGAGACTCTGGGAGAGTTTAAAGCCCTTGCAGGTCCTTGTTGGTGTCAATCATGGAATTAACTTGAGACTTGCTAGAATGTTTTATGTATCATTTACACTGTGTGATTGACTACAATGCTCTACATCTCACACTGTATACTGACAAAGTGCTGAGATCTCTTGAAACCTTGCAAAATGAAGCTATGCGTTTTTTCCTTGTGGGCTCCAAAGTCCACGAGAATAGTTAATATGAGAGCAGAGTTATAATTACCTACCATATGTGAGAGAATTTTGTCCATTAGCACAGTTTTCGGCGTTAAGGCGTTGAGTTGATCTCCGCAACACATAAAGTTTCAAGCTAAACTTTTAATATGTTACAAGTCACCTGAGGTCTATAGAAGAAGAGCGAAATCTGTTTATGTATTTTGATTCTACAAGGTATCCAATTCCATCAAAATCTTAAATATGTACCCAACTCAATTACTGATTAATCAACCAATTACTCCATGCGATAACTGGGATCTATCAGTTGATTTTGTAAATGAACCCAAAAAAATAGTGTACACTTTACATTATTAAAACAGTTAACACTGAAATGCATCACTGAGAGTACTCAGGGTATGGGTAACGATGTGTTTAAGTGCTATACCGACGGTTCTGTGGCAGAAGGTGGACGATGTACGGGATGTGCGTGTAATATATTTGAACAATCTTCTCTCGTACATACAGCAATGGAGCGCGTCAATGACTGGGCAAGTACAACTCAAACCGAACTTGCAGGCATATACCTTACCACTGAATTTTTAAAAGACAAAGGCAGTGGACTTATATACTGTGACTCACAGAGTGCACTCCTGGCATTGAACGCACATAGTAGTGACACCCAGAAAATAGTCAGTGATACTCGAATGAATGTTTTAGCTGCTAAAGATAACAGATTTGAAATTAAATTCCTATGGATACCATCACATGTTGGCATCTCAAGGCACGACACTGTTGATATGCTTGCAAAGACAGCCTGTAGGAAACCAGTAGTAGAAATTGATATGGGTGTTTCATTAGCAGTGACAAAGAGAATACTTAAACAAATATCTAATGAAAATATTACCGACCTAACAAATTCACAAAGACCTGAAAGTTGCAGCATTAAATATTATGATAAATATCGTGAGGAGACATTCACATATGGGACTAATAGAACAAGAACTCGGCAATGTGATGTTATAGTTCCAGAATACGCATGGGACAACCCGTTCTCGCACTTGCTTATAGTCAATATTGGATTATTTATTAAGTGCATATGTGACATACTAATTGATTGTGAATATTTTAGTTTACCTTGAAAAGCTTCATAGAAAACACCGACCTCACCTAACCTTCTTAGTATGTTAAGATGAGCATCTTATTGCTTCTTAATTACAATTATTACTGAACCTATACCGTTGATAGGTTAAGTAATAATTGTAAATAAGAAGCAATAAGATGCTCATCTTAACATACTAAGAAGGTTAGGTGAGGTCGGTGTTTTCTATGAAGCTTTTCAAGGTAAACTAAAATATTCACAATCAATTAGTATGTCACATATGCACTTATTAAATAAGCCAATATTGACTGAAAGCAAGTGCGAGAACGGGTTGCATGGGATATAGGCGTATCTGGCAGCTTTCTCAAAACCCAAATGTCGAGTACACTCTGTGTCAACTTTGTGAAAGAGAAAACATGCACTCATTTGAACATTATATTGTAGAATGTCTCATATTGACTGACTTTTGCACTCCTGGGCTGAGGTATGTTGAACTCTGTGACTACTATATGAGTACTGGAACACTTCATGATATATTGGACTTGTACCCCTAGATTGACCATGTAATGTATCAATTATACAATGTATTGTTACGGAGCCCCCTCCAATTTCTCCCCAGATCCATCATTAAGAGTCATATCAGCTTCCCCTACTCATTCTCTGAGATGCAGGGAGTCTGTTGATATATGTGGCGACCAGATCGGCCGCCTGGTGAGGGAGAAATTTACATTTATAAGTTTGTAGGTAAGGGGGAAGTGGTGCCCTGATACAAACAAAATGGTACCCCGTACCTGCAGATCCGCTATATCGTGGACGACGCCAACCGACTGCGGATTGGCTGACTTAGGTCACAGGCGACCAATCAAAGCCCGCCGTGACGTCACCGAGTGCCCCTGGCGGCGCCGGCTGTGGTAACGTCAGAGTTAAACTGACTGTGGAGGTGAGAGGAATGTGCCTCGATCAGCTTTCGAGGATTTGATTTTTTGTATGCCTTACTCAGTGGATAAAAGCTCGCTATCGCAGCCCATCATTGTTATTGGAGACTGCTTTTGAGAAGCAAGAAGAAACCAAGTTTATTGAGCAGAGAAGTGCCAAAACTTGAAGAATCGGTCGGCGACGACGCTGGAAGACGTCGTCTGACGTCTGAAAGGTGTGGCGAGCAGGCCTGCTGTGACCGGGTCACGCCTACTTAGAGCATTGGAGGACGACACCGTTCCTAGGACAAGGAGCAACGCCTTGTGGAAGGAACGAGTGTGTGTATACAGTGATTAGCTCAGTGCCCACTGGATGAGCCAGGATTGGGATATCTGAAACTCTGGGAGTGGTTCGTGACGACGACGACGCGAAGGCTTCACGACACCTAAGGACTTTTGGAACATTCCTGGATCATCAAGGACCGACTCAGGAAGCATGGGAACCTCACACCATCGAGGGACAGGCGTCGTGAGCCAGGAATGTAAAGGTAGATCAATTTCCCTCCCATTACCTCTTTGTTGAGTAGGTTAGATAGGCCACGATATTTATCTATGTATGTTTCAGTATAACATTGATACATTAGTAGTAGGATAGGCTGTAAGGCAGCTTGTGTCCAGTACTGTTGAAGAGAACAGTGTGTGTGGATGTTTGTGGCAGTTGGAGAGGAGGTGGCCGACGTTGACGAAGCGGCCCCCTGTGAGAGGGTGTGAAGCTCCCTTTTAAATCTGCCCAGCTGAAGGAGTTGTCGGAGGTCGAGAAAGAAGAGTTGCTGATGATCTCCAGATTGTTTATTCCATATTTCCATCCCTGTATTAATATTATTTGTATATGTGATCATGTAGCTTATGTCAGTAAATATCACATATTTTACCATTGTGTTTAAGTGTGCCTCCATAATGATCTCTATGAGCATAGACGAGAGATATCATAGTCCCACCTAGTGAACATTATGTTTTCTATAGAAGTTCTTAGTGTCTGGAGAGTGGCAAAGCAGCACAGACCTATGTAAAAGTTTATCCTAGGCTCTCCGTCCAGTATCAGATTTGTAGGAGTGGCAACACTTTGGCAACAAGCAATATAGTGGCTGGAGAGTGGAAAAGCAACACAGACTTTTATAGAAGTGTACCTTTGGCTGTCAGTTCAGTGTCAAATCTGTAGGAGGAGCAACTGTTTGGCAACAAGCAGTATAGAATACACCCACTGAACTGCACTGCTGGGGTGCAGAGATCTCAACCCAGCTGGCGACCTTGTTAAAATTGAGATTGAGAAGGTAGGTGGGGAAGGAATGCCTGCAACTTTATTTCTGGCAGGCAAGACTCAAGGTAAGTCATTGTTAAAAGTTAAGCCTGGGTCTTCCTTCACTTCTCTGTGGGTCTAGGCCGGAATTGCTAATAGCAGTTGCCCCGTGGTTGACTGAAGGGCTCCCAGAGTGAATCAGTGGCACCCCCAGTGGTGGGAGC
>NC_091151.1:23243171-23264603 GCF_040958095.1 Procambarus clarkii | reverse complement strand
TTACCGTGCAGGTGTGGGCTAGTGGCGCTCCTGCAACAGCCTTACCATGCAGGTGTGGGCTAGTGGCACTCCTGCAACAGCTTTACCATGCAGGTGTGGGTTAGTGGCACTCCTGCAACAGCCTTACCATGCAGGTGTGGGCTAGTAGCACTCCTCCAACAGCCTTACCATGCAGGTGTGGGCTAGTGCCACTCCTCCAACAGCCTTACCGTGCAGGTGTGGGCTAGTGCCACTCCCCCAACAGCCTTACCGTGCAGGTGTGGGCTAGTGGCACTCCTCCAACAACCTTACCTGTAGGAGAGGTGTTAACTGCTGTATATGGGCCGCCAGTTGAGCGGGCGGGCGTCGTTGATGTTGGTGGCGTCGAGGGAGTAGCAGAACCTCAGCACCACCTGTAACACCAGTCTCTGTAAACATCTTTATCAAACTATCCGGTTTGCGGAGCCGGTCGGCCGAGCGGACAGCGCACTGGACTTGTGATCCTGTGGTCCCGGGTTCGATCCCGGGCGCCAGCGAGAAACAATGGGCAGAGTTTCTTTCACCCTATGTTCCTGTTACCTACCAGTAAAATAGGTGCCTGGGTGTTAGCCAGCTGTCACGGGCTGCTTCCTGGGGGTGGAGGCCTGGTCGAGGACCGGGCCGCGGGGACTCTAAAAAGCCCCGAAATCATCTCAAGATAACCTCAAGATAACTCAACATTGTGGTGAAGGAGAGACAATGTCAATTCTTCTTGCAACATCGTGGTCATAGCAGAAGGTAAGAAATGTTGCCTAGTATTTCAACACTTAAAAAATCCACAGAAATAACTACAAAGGAACAGCAGACATTGGCTAACCCTGCACATCCAACACTCAGCCAATTATCAACAGCCAGACAATACTCAGATTCAGTCAACCATCTTCAAGACCGAGACACAAAATTCACCATACTGCTCCAGCAACCATAACAACTAAGGTAGTCAGGAGGATGAAGAAATAATAGAATACTGTAGTTGGATACCAATCAAAGACTAGATAAGGCGGGGTGTTGTATGGTGAGGAATGGTGGTTTATGGTGAGGAATGGTGGTGTGTAGGTTAGGTCTGGTGCTGTATGGTGAGGTCTGATGCTGAATGGTGAGGTCTGGTGCTGTATGGTGAGGTCTGGTGCTGTACTGAGGAGTATGGTGCTGTACGTGAGGTATGGTGGTGAATAATGAGGTCTGGTGGTGTATTGTGAGGTCTGGCGCTGTATAGTGAGGTATAGGGCAGTATATTGAAGTCTGGTGTTGTATGGTGAGCTCTTGTAGTGTATGGTGAGGTCAGGTACTGTATGGTGAGGTCTGGTGCTGTATGGTGAGGTCTGGTGCTGTATATTGAGATCTGGTGCTTTATCGCGAGAGCTGGTGCTTTATCGCGAGGACTGGTGTTGTATGGTGAAATCTGGTGTTGTATGGTGCTGTATGGTGAAATCTGGTGTTGTATGGTGAGGTCTGGTGCTGTATGGTTAAATACGGTGTTGTATGGTGAGGTCTGGTGCTGTATGTTGAAATCTGGTGCTGTATGGTGAGGTCTGATGCTGAATGGTAAGGTCTGGTGGTGTATGGTGAGGTCTGATGCTGAATGGTGAGGTCTGGTGTTGTATGGTGAGGTCTGGTGCTGTATGGTGAGGTCTGGTGCTGTATGGTGAGGTCTGATGCTGAATGGTAAAGTCCGGTGCTGTATGGTGAGGTCTGGTGCTGTATGGTGAGGTCTGAGGGGGGTATGGTAAGGTCTGGTGGTGTATGGTGACATCTGGTAGTGTATGGTGACGTTTGATGGTGTAAGGTGACGTCTGGTGGTGTATGGTGACGTCTGGTGGTGTATGGTGAGCTCTGGTGGTGTATGGTGACGTCTGGTGTATGGTGAGCTCTGGTGGTGTATGATGACGTCTGGTGGTGTATGGTTAGGTCTGGTGGTGTATGGTGACGTCTGGTGGTGTATGATGACGTCTGGTGGTGTATGGTGAGGTCTGGGGCTCAATACCTACTTGACAACTGCTTGATGGGGTTCTGGGAGTTCTTCTACTCCCCAAGCCTTGTCTGAGGCCAGGCTTGACTTATGAAAGTTTGGTCCACCAGGTTGTTGCTTGGAGCGGCCCGCAGGCGCACATACCCACCACGGCCCGGTTGGTCCGGCACATTTTTTAGAAAACAGTCTAGTTTTCTCTTGAATATGTCCATGGTTATTCCAGCAATATTTCTGATAGTCGCTGGGAGGACGTTGAACAACCGCGGACCTCTGATGTTTATACAGTGTTCTCTGATTGTGCCTATGACACCTTTGCTCTTCACTGGTTCTATTCTGCATTTTCTCCCATATCGTTCACTCCAGTACGTTGTTATTTTACTGTGCAGATTTGGAACCTGTCCCCTCCAGTATATTACATGTGTATATAGAATATACACATGGAATATGAATTGACTAGATATATTTGGTATCTCTCTCGTCTCCTTTCTAGTGAGTACATTTGGAGAGCTTTGAGACGATCCCAATAATTTAGGTGCTTTATCGCGTCTATGCGTGCCGTATATGTTCTCTGTACTCCCTTTATTTCAGCAATCTTTCCTGCTCTGAAGGGGGAAGTGAGTACTGAGCAGTACTCATGACGGGACAGCACAAGTGACTTGAAGAGTACAACCATTGTGATGGGATCCCTGGATTTGAAAGTTCTCGGAATTCATCCTATCATTTTTCTGGCTGCTGCAATATTTGCTTGGTTATGCTCCTTAAACGTTAGGTCGTCGGACTTCATTATTCCCAAATCCTTGACATGCTGTTTTCCTACAATGGGCCAGATTCGATTGTGTTTTGTACCCTGTATTATGTTTCAGATCCTCATTTTTGCCGTACCAGAGTACCTAGAATTTATCACTGTTAAACATTATGTTATTTTCTGCTGCCCAATCGAACGTTGTTGATATCTGCTTGTAGTTTTTAAATGTCTTCCGCAAACGTAATTCCCATTCTGATTTTTGTGTCATCTGCAAAGGATGACACGAAGCTGTGACATGAAGCTGTATGGTGAGGTCTTGTGGTGTATGGTGACGTCTGGTGGTGTATGGGGATGTCGGGTGGTGCATGGTAAGGTCTGGGGCTGTATGGTGAGGTCTGGGGCTGTATGGTAACGTCTGGTTGTGTGTGGTGAGATCTGGTGGTGTATGGTGAGGTCTGGTGTTGTATGGTGAGGTCTGGTGCTGTATGGTGAGGTCTGGTATTGTATGGTTAGGTCTGGTGCTGTATGGTGAGGTCTGGTGTTGTATGGTGAGGTCTGGGGCTGTATGGTGAGGTCTGGTGTTGTATGGTAAGGTCTGGGGCTGTATGGTAACGTCTGGTTGTGTGTGGTGAGATCTGGTGGTGTATGGTGAGGTCTGGTGCTGTATGGTGAGGTCTGGTGCTGTATGGTGAGGTCTGGTGCTGTATGGTGAGGTCTGGTGTTGTATGGTGGTCTGGTGCTCTATGTGAGGTCTGTTGTTGTATGGAGGTCTAGGGCTGTATGGTGAGGTCTGGTGTTGTATGGTGAGTCTGGGCTGTATGGTGAGGTCTGTTTGTGTGGTGAGTCTGGGCTGTATGGTGAGGTCTGGTGTTGTATGGTGAGTCTGGTCTGTATGGTGAGGTCTGGTGTTGTATGGTGGTCGGGTCTATATGGTGAGGTCTGGTGTTGTATGGTGAGTCTGGGTCTATATGTGAGGTCTGGTGTTGTATGGTGAGTTCTGGGTCTATATGATGAGGTCTTGTATGGTGAGTTCTGGGTCTATATGGTGAGGTCTGGTGTTGTATGGTGAGTTCTGGGTCTATATGAGGTCTGGTGTTGTATGGTGAGTTCTGGGTCTATATGTGAGGTCTGGTGTTGTATGGTGAGTTCTGGGTCTATATGGTGAGGTCTGGTGTTGTATGGTGAGTTCTGGGTCTATATGATGAGGTCTGGTGTTGTATGGTGAGTTCTGGGTCTATATGATGAGTCTGGTGTTGTATGGTGAGTTCTGGGTCTATATGGTGATATCTGGTGTTGTATGGTGAGTTCTGGGTCTATATGGTGAGGTCTGGTGTTGTATGGTGAGTTCTGGGTCTATATGATGAGGTCTGGTGTTGTATGGTGAGTTCTGGGTCTATATGGTGAGGTCTGGTGTTGTATGGTGAGTTCTGGGTCTATATGTGAGGTCTGGTGTTGTATGGTGAGTTCTGGGTCTATATGTGAGGTCTGGTGTTGTATGGTGAGTTCTGGGTCTATATGGTGAGGTCTGGTGTTGTATGGTGAGTTCTGGGTCTATATGGTGAGGTCTGTGTTGTATGGTGAGTTCTGGGTCTATATGATGAGTCTGTGTGTTGTATGGTGATTCTGGGTCTATATGATATCTGGTGTTGTATGGTGAGTTCTGGGTCTATATGGTGATATCTGGTGTTGTATGGTGAGTTCTGGGTCTATATGTGAGGTCTGGTGTTGTATGGTGAGTTCTGGGTCTATATGATGAGGTCTGGTGTTGTATGGTGAGTTCTGGGTCTATATGGTGAGGTCTGGTGTTGTATGGTGAGTTCTGGGTCTATATGGTGAGTGTGGGAACCAACCTGTGAGATTTATATTTATTTAATTTATATGAATTTATATTTACGTTAATTTATATACTTCGATAGCAATTGGTATGATGATAAGTGGACTGTATTTCTGCAATAATCTCACAGATCGATCCTCTACACATTAGGGGGGTTTATATTAAATTTATATATATTCAGCCAATCAAACTACAGTATTAACTACACATATTGTTAAACATTGAAGAGGTTCCTTATCTTATTGTACAGCAGGCTTTAGTCCACCAGGTATAACCAGGATGTAGACACCACATTTTCCTCGTGTGAGGTAGCTTCCATCACCCTGGTAACTGATGCACAAAGCATGCTTCCTCGTCTTGACCTGTCAAAAGGGCGCTAGCTATGAAGCCAGAATCCTAATATATGACAGCTATATCAGAGAAAACACTGTACAAGGAACCATAAAGACCTAGGCTTAATTACCTTTAGTATGAGGCGATATCGTATTCTAACGGTTCACCCTATCTAATGACATTAATGGCCATAAATGATAGATAAATGGGTTTCGGCAGAACACTTAACTTGTATTTGTTGACAGCATGTTGATGATGGTACACCTTTGGTTTCCATAACACTTCGTCCAAGTAAAATTAACAGGAGCTGAATTGCTCCCGTGCCTCGGGTCTAAGTACAATAACAATGGCTGACCACTCCCTCCTCACTGACACTACTGGTCTAGATTGTCCAGATGACAGTAAGTGATAGAAGGGTCACATTTACTCTATTTTAATTCTGATAATTAAGTTAATTTATATGAGATGTTTTTATGATGGTAAAGTCCAAAGACTAATGTATTATGAATAATTCCCACCATAATAGGTGGTGAATTTATAATAGTATGTGGTAATGATATCCCGTTTTCTATAGACGGAAATTCCACTACAGTTACATTTTTTATGGGTTAACTTGTTTATACACAACCCGTTCTCACACAAGACAGCACATATATGACTTAATGCTTAAAGTCAATATGTTGAATATGAATTAGTAAATATGTGATATATTCCCAGTTACTTTTTTTCCAAGGCCCAAACTCTTCCTCACGTACCAATTTACGTCTCACAGTACCCGTCCGTCAACCTAGATAGCAGAATAGTCGTGATTGGTTCAATTATAAGGAAAATTGTACTTTTCAGGTCCCACATGGGTTGTGAAATTTACCTACTATTGTCCATGCTCTTAGAATATTATAGATCAGCTACTTTCTATTGAAGGCTCGTAGTTTTGTTTTGAGAAATATTAGTTGTTCTTAGTAGATTATAATAAACACTAAAATGATTACATAGAATAACAGTCCTTCACCAATCAATATTATATACCATAGTTTGTGCTTTACAAATCTTTAAAGGATGTTTTGTAGGAACGCTAACAGAAAACGATGGTACATTGGAATGTCTATGGGGTAAACTACTGTAAACAGGATGGTATTGTGTCTACTCTACCAACTACAGGATCGGTATATTGTCCACTACCACCTGTTAGGTGGGTAAGGGGTGCAATACCACCCACAGGATGGGTGTGAGGGTCACATCCACCCAGGATGAGTATGGGGATCACATCCACCCACAGGAAGGGTATGGGGTCCAATAGCACCCACAGGATGAGTATGGCGTCCACTACAACCCACAGGATGGGTATGGGGCTCCAACCACCCATAGAATGGGTATGGGGCTCCAACCACCCATAAAATGGGTATGGGGTCCAATAACACCCACTGGATGTGTATGGCGTCCATTGCCGCGCGTCGAGCTCGAAAACCGCAGCATTCATCTCAGAACCATGCCTATTTCACGCAGATTCCTTAATAAACGTAAGAGTTTTATATGTCACAAGAAAGATAGAAATATAAGCTTCATTCTAAATACCGTACCATGGGCATATTTAAATTTAAAGCGAAGATACGTGTACTTTTATAATAGCCGAGCTCCGACCCCGGACAGATCGATCGACCGAGCAACTCTCTCTCAGAACAATGTTTATTTCACGTGAATTCGTTAGTAAACATATGTTTTATATGTCTCAAGAAAGGCAGACATATAAGCTTCACTTTAAGCACTTTACTATAGACATATTTAAAGTTCTAATGAAGATTCATGTATTTTAAAAATTACGGAGCTCCCACCCCGTACAGACTGAACGACAGAGCAACTCTCTCTCAGATCAATGTTTATTTCACGTAAATTCGTTAATAAACACAAATGTTTTATATGTCTTAAGCAAGATAGAAATAAGAGCTTCATTTTAAATACATTACAATATACATATTTATAGCTCAAGTGAAGATACATATGTTTTTATAGTAGCGCTCAGTAGCTTGTCGGGCATGGAGTGCAGACGCCTACGCACTTGCCGATATATTTATAATTAACAAAGATTCGCTAATAAAGCCTAAAATCTTATATGCCTCCAGAAAGACCGAGATATGAACATTATTATAATTGCACCAATGAAATATATCATGTTCGAAAACAAAGATATATCAATTTTAATTTAAGTTTCGACTCTCTCTCGGGTGAGACAGATGGGGCGACTCTCGCCCCATCTATTGGAGATTCTGTGCACTAAAGACCCAAAGCTACTCAAACCCTCCTAGCATTATTTAAGTAATGAAGTAATATGGTATATTTACTCACTATAATGTGGGTGCTGAATGCAGAACATGAGAAAACATATATTTACTCCAAACTAATATAATTTCATTATGAAATAAGTAGCATCAAAGGAAGTCGATGGTCCAAGCGGCAATGTTGTGGAGCGACTTATCCAAGATATATCGTTGTTTGGTAAGTGTTTGTTGGCATATCCAGTTGTCGCACTTCTCTGCACAAATTATCACAAATTTAAATTATAATGTTACAAGTAGAATACGTATTTTTAATAAAATCTAACATAACTAGCCAGAAAACATTTAACATTTATTAAAAAATATATGTTTGGAAGTTAAATCGACTTCATAGGACAATGGTTTTGTTATTCGTTATTCGTTGACATGCGTTCGCTACTTAAACTACCATATACTGTACTTATGTAAATTCTCCCATGTCTCTTCGCTCATCTCACCGAACCCTACAGGCTCTGTGATATATTGTTTAATTAATTGAGATTCACAAATAAAGCTAATAATTGTATATGTTATCAAAAAGGCAGAGCTTAGTTTAGTTCATTTATTATGCACCCCATACCCATCCTATGGACGATAGTGGAGTGTTACAGAGGCACATAATGGGCTCAGGGACTGAGCCCCACAATTCATATAGCCAAGCAAGTTATAATCTTGATAGGCTAGTTACAAAAGTCAATACACATTGTCACATCAACAATGGGCTCGAGACCGACCACAAGTACAGTTTATAATTTAAGCAACTGATATATGGAGGGCTAGTGTCACAATTGATATGTTTATCCTACACATAACCCCCTCTCCCCATCCAATAGGCAGCGGTGGATAGGTTACAATCAAGTCTTTTTTTTGCGTTTTATGCAGAGATTAGGTCTTATTAGGTGAGGAAAGATATTCATATTTTAAAGAAGGCTTCTTGGCTGATGCTCTCCATTGATGGAAAATATACAACCTTTTGAAAATCAATATTAGTTTGATCTAGATATTGTAATTAACGAAAGTATTTATGTCATCAAAAGGTAGAAATATAGGCTACATTTAAAATCCTTTGTCATAAATATAACTGAAGTGAAAACGAAGATATATGCGTTTTGATAGTTATTTGAGGGCTTGCTCTGAGAGTGTGAAGCCCTGCACACCAGCCAATAAATTGTATAATTAGCTTCATATATTTTAATTAATCTTAAAAATCTATATGTCCGAAGAAAGAAGATGTAGTCGTTAATGTGACAACATTTAAAAATATATATCTCTTAAGTTAAATAAATAATACCACCTTATCGCCGGTGTCCGGACACATGAAAACTACCTAGGTACAGTATCCAGCCAGGCGGGATCACAGGCTGCACAATACTGATAAATTATATAATGCACTACTTGTGGTCGATCTCGAACCCATTTATGATGTGACGACTTATAGTGAATTTTGTAACTAGCTCATCAAGATGTAACTTGCTTAGCTAAATGAATTGTGGGGTTCGATCCATTCATTTCCTTTCTTTATTATGCACCCCATAATACCCATCCTGTGGGCGGTGGTGTAAGGATTACAGAGGCACATAATCGGTTCAGGAACTGAACCCTCTAGTTCGTTTAGCTAAGCAAATAACAATCTTTTGACGCTAGTTACAAAATTATTAATGTACACATACTTATGCATACATGTACATATACATACGTATACATATATAAATACACATACATATTTAATCACCCACACAAATACACACATCAGTAATCTTTTGTGTCACAAGTGATTCAACAAGAGGCTCACAACAGTCACTATACAAGGCACTTTACATCTATGAGGAGTGGCACAGTTACTAGTCTAATTGCTCCACACCCACCCAACTGGGCGGCAGCTTTACAGTCATGTGCTCCACACCCACCCAACTGGGCGGCAGCTTTACAGTCATGTGCTCCACACCACCCAACTGGGCGGCAGCTTTACAGTTACCTGGTGTTATTCTTCACCTATATCTTTTTCTGGTTAATCCCTATTTACATTATGCAGTTCAGGTTTCGTCGCCATACTATAGTTTTTAGTTTAGTTAATTTATCACATAATGGGTTCAGGGACTGAACACACAATTTATTTATCTAAGCAAGTTACAATCTTGAGGAGCTAGGCACAAAATTCATAACACATCGTCACATCAACAACATGTGTTCGAGATCGACCACAAGTACAGTTTCTAAATTAAGCAAATGCCATATGTGGAGAGCTAGTGTCACAATTGATATGTTTGTCCTGCACATTTCCACAGTAGTTTGCTTGGGTTCTTTTAATTATCTTAGATATCATTGAAGAGAACCTCCTAGGTACTATACTGTATATATACTGGTAAGAAGTATAATAATCCTGAAAAATCGTGTAAATTATGTTGTACGAGTGTTTCCAGTTAAGTAACATAGTTCATTTGTGTGCGCGTGCTTGAAGAGGAAACTTTACCCCCCCCCCCCCCTTTGTAAATATTTGTGGGTTTCAGACCATACGACCGCGGCTTACCCTCGCCGCCGTCGAGGGTAAGAACACTGAATGTATACCAGTATTACAAGTAAACATTAGCAATAACAATTATGGAAAGTTCCTTCACCTATACATAGACAAGAGACTGAACTTCAGCACCCACATACAACACATAAAGGGATGCTCTGAAAGAGAGAGAGAGAGAGAGGGAGAGTAAAAATATCCACTGAGGTCTGTTTAAGTCCTTTTGGGGACCTTAATCATTAGGACGTTCAATGATTAACGCAAAATGAAGCGTATTCAGATGGTATATTGACAACATTCAGCATATCTCATAATGACCTAGTAGTACTTGGTGCACAAATACCTTTTCCAAAGGAATCGCAAAACATAATTAAACACAACTGTACCGTACAGTGTTATATATTTATTTCAGTTTGAACAATTTTTAACATTAAAGGATAAATCCTTTAATTGGTTGAAATTGGTTTTAATATTCGAAATCTAATTTGTTGATGTTAAATAATATAAGGTTCAAATTTATTAAGATACATACTTTAAAAACTATTTCTATTTGAAATTTAAATAACATAAAAAGAGTACAGAATATAACAAATACCGACTATATAAAAGACCTGACACTTGCAGCACTTAATTATGCTATTGTAACACATTGAAAGTAATAACATTATTTGATTCAGCAAAGCATTTGGTAAGGTTATAATAATAATAATAATAATAATAATAATGTATTAATTAAGTATTATAAATTATAATTCACAACTTGCTAGCGCACAAGAAACAAATCCACGAAACATCATTACATTCTGTAACACCTACACATGATTCATGGTGCCAAATATTGCAACGGTCACAGTATACCATCAGCTTCAAATCATTTGCTTTCTGCAAATGCAGTACACTTCCATCGAGCATGACCGGATGATTCGTTTTCTTCTCAGTGTCTGAGCTGCAGGGAATGAGGTGAGACACTTTCCTTTAAAGTTCTCTTGAAGATGTTGTCTCATTCTGCACATCATACGAGGTTCACCGGATCTACACCACTTGCAAGTGATGCAGCAAACAACACAGCATATACCCCACTCATACTTGAGTCCCTGTGTCTGCTGACATTCATTATATTGCATATCAGCTTATCATCCTGGCAATTAGCAAGAGCACACAAGATAACTTCAGTAGATTTGGATAGTGATTTATGCCTGGTGTCGTATATGTTAATTTGTCCAGTTTCTCCAATGTTGGAAACGGTGACCCAGTGACAACCATCAACTTGGATAATTTGAATAAATTCACCAATTGTAACTGGCCAGGAGAGGTCCCGCTACAACGCTGGGTCATGAAGGCCTTCTACGCTTGGCACAGTTTGTTTGATGAGGTCACGTGCAGATTTATATGAAGGTCAGAGAGCTGTACATTTGTTCCAATGTTCATTATCTCGTCATCTGTTAAATAATTTAACATTGTCAAATGTGAAGCACTGTTATCACTCTCCTTACTGTTGCATTGGTGTGAGGAGTGGCAGTGATTGGTGCAGTCTATTTTTTTTTAAATAGGGACATATATTTGTACCGCAGATACCAGTACAGTTGCACCGTTTCTTTATATATTATACTTGGGTTAGCAAGGCGAGACGCTTCTCTTAACGTGATACTGTTGGTATCAAATAGAAATAGTTTTTAAAGTATGTATCTTAATAAATTTGAACCTTATATTATCAACATAACATATTATATTATTTAACATCAACAAATTAGATTTCGAATGTTAAAACCAATTTCAACCAATTAAAGGATTTAATTAAAGGATTTGACACAAAAATCAGTATGAAAATTACCTCGGCTGAGGACATTGAAAAACTTCAAGCTGATATTAATAAAGTTTTCGACTGGGCATCAGAAAATAACATGATGTTTAACGGTGATAAATTCCAGGTAGTCAGGTACGGTAAAAATGAGGACCTTAAACATAATACAGAGTACAAAACACAATCAAATGTACCCATAGTAGGAAAACGGCATGTAAAGGATTTGGGAATAATAATGTCTGACGACCTAACGTTTAAGGAGCATAACCAAGCAAATATTGCGACAGCCAGAAAAATGATAGGATGGATTAAGAGAACTTTCAAATCCAGGGATCCCATCACAATGGTTGTACTCTTCAGGTCACTTGTGTTGTCCCGTCTTGAGTACTGCTCAGTACTCACTTCCCCCTTCAGAGCAGGAGAGATTGCTGAAATAGAGGGAATACAGAGAACATATACGGCACGCATAGACGCAATAAAGCACCTAAATTATTGGGATCGTCTCAAAGCCCTCCAAATGTACTCACTAGAAAGAAGACGAGAGAAATATCAAATAATATACACCTGGAAGATACTGGAGGGCCAAGTACCAAATCTACACAGTAAAATAACAATGTACTGGAGTGAACGATATGGAAGAAAATGTAGAATAGAACCAGTGAAGAGTAGAGGTGCCATAGGCACAATCAGAGAACACTGTATAAACATCAGAGGTCCGCGGTTGTTCAACGTCCTCCCAGCAAGCATAAGAAATATTGCCGGAACAACCGTGGACATTTTCAAGAGGAAACTAGATTTATTCCTCGAAGGAGTGCCGGACCAACCGGGCTGTGGTGGGTATGTGGGCCTGCGGGCCGCTCCAAGCAACAGCCTAGTGGACCAAACTCTCACAAGTCAAGCCTGGCCTCCGGCCGGGCTTGGGGAGTAGAAGAACTCCCAGAACCCCATCAACCAGGTATCAACCAGGTATCCTTTAATGTTAAAAATTGTTCAAACTGAAATAAATATATAACACTGTACAGTACAGTTGTGTTTGCCTGCCACAGCCTTGAGAGCACGGAGCCTCTCTCTACATTGGCGACCCAGTCTGGCTAAAACATTGCGGTACAGTAGAACCTCAAGACCAAGGTATTTGTATCTGGTAACATAGTCGAGCAGAGAGCTATCATCCAACTGCATTTTGCGAACGGCCCCACCCCGTCTGGGTGGGCGTCGGTTCAGGATCTTTGTTTTCTCTACTGAGATGACTAAGCATAGTTCCTGACATGTGTACAATACAGAGTTCAGAACATTTTGGGTGTTGGTATACCCATTGGTGTGGATCAGTATATCATCCACATAGCTAATGATGTGTTCGCTGGACCTTCTAGTTACTAAGTTTAAAAGTGCACTGATTAACACATTGAACAGAGTATGTCATATGCTTAACATATGTCAGTTGCTTAATTAGAACCTGTACTTGAGGTCGATCTCGAACCCATTGTTAATGTGACGACTTATATTGAATTTTGTAACTAGCTCATCAAGATTGTAACTTGCTTAGCTAAATGAATTGTGGGGTTCAGTCCCTGAGCCCATTATGTGCCTCTGTAACCCTTTCCACTACCGCCCACAAGATATGTATGGGGTGCATAATAAATGAACTAAACTAACTCTTTAATTGGATGATAGAGAGGAGTCTTTAACGTGATTGGGAATACATACATACACACATACATACATACATACATACATACATACATACATACATACATACATACATACATACAACATACATACATACATACATACACGTCCAGTCAGCATATAGCTATTTCGGGACAAAATCCAATACAGTATATATTTGTGAGACGCCACTGTGATGAGGAGTTTAAATATCACAGGAACTGTAGGTTAATGTGTAACATAGGTGAGGTTAGATGAAGCATCTACAAGCATCAGTTGGAGGTTGATGGAGTGTTGTGGAGGCTGCTGGTACTATGCCCAGATGTTGGAGGGTGGATTTGACTCTCCCACCCTCCCTCGCCCCCCCCACGTTGACCGCAGAGGGTCATAGGTTACCTGCCACTCTCGCTTACCAAGGGTATAACCAAAACACACACACATGCATCAGATTCTTAACTTACAATATTTATGATTTACCAATTTGTGTTGCTACACTGACACTCAATTTCACAATATTGTGTAAACTTTGATGAATCGCACGTCTATGGGTCATCCAATAATGTTAGCAGACTTCTAGATGTTACCACTGCTAGGTTTAGGCTCAGCTACAAGTACCTCTGGGAATTTGTAACATCTGACGATGTAGATTTGACTAAATGTAAACTCTGTCAGCAGAACTATTCGCATACTTTGCGTCATTATATAATGGAATGTGAAAAAATCGCGGAATTTAAAGATAACAACATCAATAGTGTCCATGAAATGTGTATAAGTACTTCATTCATAGTGATGTGCTGCCCGAAATCTTAGCGAAGTATCCAAAATTTGCTTACTGTAGGTAATGCATGCACATGACTGTAAAGCTGCCGCCCAGTTGGGTGGGTGTGGAGCACATGACTGTAAAGCTGCCGCCCAGTTGGGTATGTATGCAGCACATGACTGTAAAGCTGCCGCCCAGTTGGGTGGGTGTGGAGCACATGACTGTAAAGCTGCCGCCCAGTTGGGTGGGTGTGGAGCACATGACTGTAAAGCTGCTGCCCAGTTGGGTATGTATTCAGCACATGACTGTAAAGCTGCCGCCCAGTTGGGTGGGTGTGGAGCACATGACTGTAAAGCTGCCGCCCAGTTGGGTGGGTGTGGACCACATGACTGTAAAGCAGCTGCCCAGTTGGGTATGTATTCAGCACATGACTGTAAAGCTGCCGCCCAGTTGGGTGGGTGTGGAGCACATGACTGTAAAGCTGCCGCCCAGTTGGGTGGGTGTGGAGCAATTAGACTAGTAACTGTGCGACTCCTCATAGATGTAAAGTGCCTTTTATAGTGACTATTGTGAGCCTCTTGTTGAATTACTTGTGACACAAAAGATTACTGATGTGTGTATTTGTGTGGGTGATTAAATATGTATGTGTATGTATATATAAGCCTTCTTCCTTGAAGATCAGCATCCCTCCAAATGGGTTACCGTAACTGCCAATGTGCTCAGAAAGTATAACTTTCATCACCCCTACCAAGAGAGACAACAACAACACTTTCCTGTCCCATGGGAGATCACTCCTTTCCAAATTACTGTTCCCTCTTTCCCACCCAAGAAGCTGATTAAAGAACAGTCCTTGCTTCGACAAGAAGCAAAGTACAATGCCTTAAGCCAAATTGATGCTTTAGTCAGAGAGCGCTCCCTTTCCCAAATTATTTACACTGATGGATCCTTGCATCAGTCCTATGGTGCAGCTGGAAGTGCAGTTGTTGTGACAGGGAGAGATGGTTCCATCTCCCATGAGTGTGGAGCGCGTCTAAGTAACTGGGCCTCCACTCTTCAAGCAGAATTGGTTGCCATAATCCTTGCACTAGAGCGCGTATATGAATCCGAAGTTGACACGCTAATTGTAAGTGACTCCTTGTCATCCTTGACTGCCCTCAGCTTCCCAAGGCATAACTGTGACGTGCTTATCTCTGAAGCTAGACACAGATATAGTGAAATAATCAATGATGGAGTCAGAGTTTGTCTCCTGTGGATTCCTCCCCATATTGGTCTCCGATGCATCTAGTGGGCCATATATGAATGAGCATTCATTTAGGCCCCTTAACTCGACGTTTGGATCATCCCACAGCGCCAGTTCTGCTTACCAAAAATGGCCCACTAGATACTCAGACTTCTAGATGTTACCACTGCTAGGCTTAGGCTCGGCTACAAGTACCTCTGGGAGTTTGTAACATCTGCTGATTTACATTTGACTAAATGTAAACTCTGTCAGCAGAACTATTCGCATACTTTGCGTCATTATATAATGGAATGCGAAAAAATCGCGGAATTTAAAGATAACAACATCAATAGTGTCCATGAAATGTGTATAAGTACTTCATTCATAATGATGTGCTGCCCGAAATCTTAGCGAAGTATCCAAAATTTGCTTACTGTAGGTAATGCATGCACATGACTGTAAAGCTGCCGCCCAGTTGGGTGGGTGTGGAGCACATGACTGTAAAGCTGCCACCCAGTTGGGTATGTGTGCAGCACATGACTGTAAAGCTGCCGCCCAGTTGGGTAAGTATGCAGCAAATGACTGTAAAGCTGCCGCCCAGTTGGGTGGGTGTGGAGCACATGACTGTAAAGCTGCCACCCAGTTGGGTATGTGTGCAGCACATGACTGTAAAGCTGCCGCCTAGTTGGGTAAGTATGCAGCAAATGACTGTAAAGCTGCCGTCCAGTTGGGTGGGTGTGGAGCACATGACTGTAAAGCTGCCACTCAGTTGGGTATGTGTGCAGCACATGACTGTAAAGCTGCCGCCCAGTTGGGTAAGTATGCAGCAAATGACTGTAAAGCTGCCGCCCAGTTGGGTGGGTGTGGAGCAAGACTAGTAACTGCGACTCCTCATAGACGTAAAGTGCCTTTTATAGTGACTGTTGTGAGCCTTTTGTTGAATTACTTGTGACAAAAGATTACTGATGTGTGTATTTGTTTGGTTGATTAAATATATATGTGTATGTATATATGTATACGTATGTATATGTACATGTATGTGTACATTAATAATTTTGTAACTAGCGTCAAAAGATTGTTATTTGCTTAGCTAAACGAACTAGAGGGTTCAGTTCCTGAACCGATTATGTGCCTCTGTAATCCTTTACATCACCGCCCACGGAATGGGTATTATGGGGTGCATAATAAAGAAAGAAAATGAATGGACCGAACCCCACAATTCATTTAGCTAAGCAAGTTACAATCTTGATGAGCTAGTTACAAAATTCACTATAAGTCGTCACATCAGAAATGGGTTCGAGATCGACCACAAGTAGTGCATTACATAATTTATCAGTATTGTGCAGCCTGTGATCCCCGCCTGGCTGGATAATGATACCTAGGTAGTTTTCATGTGTCCAGACACAGGCGATAAGGTGGTATTATTTATTTAACTTAAGAGATATATATTTTTAAATGTTGTCACATTAACGGCTACATCTTCCTTTCTTCTGACATATAGATTTTTAAGATTAATTAAAATATATGGAAACTAATTATACAATTTATTGGCTGGTGTGCAGGGCTTCACACTCTCAGAGCTAGCCATCAAGTAACTATCAAAACGCATATATCTTCGTTTTCACTTCAGTTATATTTATGACAAAGGATTTTAAATGTAGCCTATATTTCTACCTTTCTGATGACATAAATACTTTCGTTAATTACAATATCTAGATCAAACTAACATTGATTTTCAAAAGGTTGTATATTTTCCATCAATGGAGAGCATCAGCCAAGAAGCCTTCTTTAAAATATGAATATCTTTCCTCACCCAATAAGATCTAATCTCTGAATAAAACGCAAAAAACGACTTGATTGTAACCTATCCACCGCTGCCCATTTGAAGGGGGAGAGGAGGTTATGTGTAGGATAAACATCACAATTTTTTTTTTTTTTTTAGATATATACAAGAGTTGTTACATTCTTGTACAGCCACTAGTACGCGTAGCGTTACGGGCAGGTCCCTGGAATACGATCCCCTGCCGCGAAGAATCATTTTTCATCCAAGTACACATTTTACTGTTGCGACACTAATTGTGACACTAGCCCTCCATATATGTCAGTTGCTTAAATTATAAACTGTACTTGTGGTCGGTCTCGAGCCCATTGTTGATGTGACAATGTGCATTGACTTTTGTAACTAGCTTATCAAGATTATAACTTGCTTGGCTATATGAATTGTGGGGCTCAGTCCCTGAGCCCATTATGTCCATTATGTGCCTCTGTAACACTCCACTATCGCCCATGGATGGGTATGGGGTGCATAATAAATGAACTAAACTAAGCTCTGCCTTTTTGATAACATATACAATTATAAGCTTTATTTGTGAATCTCAATTAATTAAACAATATATCACAGAGCCTGTAGGGTTTGGTGAGATGAGCGAAGAGACATGGGAGATTTTACATAAGTACAGTACATGGTAGTTTAGGTAACGAACGCATGTCAACGAATAACGAATATATATTTTTTTTTTTTGGGTAATATAACAAAACTATTGTCCTATGAAGTCGATTTAACTTCCAAACATATATTTTTAATAAATGGTAAATATTTTCTGGCTAGTTATGTTAGATTTTATTAAAAATATGTATTCTACTTGTTAACATTATAATTTAAATTTGTGATAATTTGTGCAGAGAAGTGCGACAACTGGATATGCCAACACACACTTTCCAAACAACGATATATCTTGGATAAGTCGCTCCACAACATTGACACTTGGACCGTCGACTTCCTTTGATGCTACTTATTTACTTATTTCATAATGAAATTATATTAGTTTGGAGTAAATATATGTTTTCTCATGTTCTGCATTCAACACCCACATTATAGTGAGTATATATACCATATTACTTCATTACCTAAATAATGCTAGGAGGGTTTGAGTAGCTTTGGGTCTTTAGTGGACAGAATCCCCAATAGATGGGGCGAGTCGCCCCATCTCTCTCGCCCGAGCAAGAGTCGAAACTTAATTTAAAATTGATATATCTTTGTTCTCGAACATGATATATTTCATTTGGTGCAATCATAATAATGTTCATATCTCGGTCTTTCTGGAGGCATATAAGATTTTAGGCTTTATTAGCGTATCTTTGTTAATTATACAATATATCGACAAGTGCGTAGCGTCTGCACTCCATGCCCGACAAGCTACTGAGCGCTACTATAAAAACATATGTATCTTCACTTGAGCTATAAATATGTCTATTGTAATGTATTGAAAATGAAGCTCTTATTTCTATCTTGCTTAAGACATATAAAACATTTGTGTTTATTAACGAATTTACGTGAAATAAACATTGATCTGAGAGAGAGTTGCTCTGTCGTTCAGTCTGTACGGGGTGGGAGCTCCGTAATTTTTAAAATACATGTATCTTCATTAGAACTTTAAATATGTCTATGGTAAAGTGTTTAAAGTGAAGCTTATATGTCTGCCTTTCTTGAGACATATAAAACATATATGTTTATTAGCGAATTCACGTGAAATAAACATTGTTCTGAGAGAAAGCAAATCATCAAATGCAATTCAGCTACAGATAGACAACATTAACATCAGTAATAAAAATGATGGCAAGTTTCTTGGCCTATTCCTAGACAAGAGACTCAACTTCAGCACCCACATTCAA
Source organism: Procambarus clarkii (assembly GCF_040958095.1). Taxonomy (NCBI): domain Eukaryota; kingdom Metazoa; phylum Arthropoda; class Malacostraca; order Decapoda; family Cambaridae; genus Procambarus; species Procambarus clarkii. The sequence goes on along the minus strand of NC_091151.1, from coordinate 23,245,766 downwards.
CACATAACTAAGAAAGTCTCTAAGACAGTTGGTATACTCTCCAAAATCAGATATTATGTTCCTAACTCTGCTCTCCTCTCACTATATTATGCACTAATCTACCCCTATCTTAATTATGGTATCTGTGCATGGGGGTCTACCACTGCAAACCACCTTAAGCCCATCATCACACAGCAAAAATCTGCTATCAGAATAATAATTAACGCTGCTTTCAGACAACACTCAGCTCCCTTGTTTAAATCCCTAAACTTGCTAAATATTAACTCCCTCCACACATTCTCTTGTGTCAACTACACTTACAAAACCCTGTTCTTAAATGCAGACCATGCTCTGAAACTCTCCCTGGACAGATGTAATAGGACCCATTATCACCACACCAGAAATAAATATCTCTTTGATATCCCCAGGGTCAAACTTAATCTGTGTAAACACTCTATGCAAATTAAGGGACCTAGTCTATGGAACTCACTCCCTAGTGAATTGAAAAACTGTAAAACTTTTGCCTTATTTAAAAGCAAAACCAAAAAGTACCTAATTTCATCTTCTTAGTTTCCTACACTGAGCTTTAAATTTGCTCTGTACCTAGTGTTACCCAATCTCCTAATTTTTATGTAGTATCAAACAACCTTATCATTGTGCTCATTGCTGTCTTCTTTTATGTGCTAGCCATATGCTGGATTGTGACTACCAATTTTTGTCAACTACCATTCAAGCTATCATTGCAATCAATATTATATTGTTTCTGCTGTATTGTGCCTACCAATTTTTGTCAACTACCATTCAAGCTGTCATTGCAATCAATCTTAGTTACCTATGTGCTTTAATATACTGTACCTACAATTTTCTCTCATCTTATTTTTTTCATTCCACGTAACTGTTATAATTTTTTTGTCTAAAAATTTTGCAAGCATTTACCTTCTTAAAATTTTCTTAGATTAAGGACCTGCCCGAAACGCTGCGCGTACTAGTGGCTTTACAAGACTGTAATTACCATATTATGTATCCTCACATTCCCAATGTACATTCTTGTATATGCAAAAATAAATAAATAAATAAATAAAGAGTTGCTCGGTCGATCGATCTGTCCGGGGTCGGAGCTCGGCTATTATAAAAATACACGTATCTTCGCTTTAAATTTAAATATACCCATGGTAAGGTATTTAGAATGAAGCTTATATTTCTATCTTTCTTGTGACATATAAAACTCTTACGTTTATTAAGAAATCTGCGTGAAATAGGCATGGTTCTGAGATGAATGCTGCGGTTTTCGAGCTCGACGCGCAACAATGGACGCCATGCACATCCAGTGGGTGTTATTGGACCCCATACCCATTCTATGGGTGGGTGGAGCCCCATACTCATTCTATGGGTGGTTGGAGCCCCATACCCATCCTGTGGGTTGTAGTGGACGCCATACTCTTCCTGTGGGTGGTATTGGACCCCATACCCTTCCTGTGGGTGGATGTGGTCCCCATACTCATCCTGTGGGTGGATGTGACCCTCATACCCATCCTGTGGGTGGTATTGGACCCCTTACCCACCTAACAGGTGGTATGGACAATATACCCATCCTAGCTATAGTTGGTATAGTAGACACAATAATATCCTGTTTGCAGTAGTTTACCCCATAGACATTCCAACGTACCATCGTTTTCTGTTAGCGTTCCTACAAAACATCCTTTAAAGATTTGTAAAGCACAAACTATGGTATAATATTGATTGACGAAGGACTGTTATTCTATGTAATAATTTTTAGTGCTTATTATAATTTACTAAGAACAACTAATATTTCTCAAAACAAAACTACGAGCCTTCAATAGGAAGTAGCTGATCTGTAATATTCTAAGAGCATGGACAATAGTAGGTAAATTTCACAACCCATGTGGGATCTGAAAACTACAATTTTCCTTATAATTGAACCAATCACGACTATTCTGCTCTCTAGGTTGACGGATGGATACTGTGAGACGTAAATTGGTACGTGAGGAAGAGTTTGGGTTTATGGAAAAAAAGTAACTGGGAATATATCACATATTTACTAAGTCATATTCAACATATTGACTTTAAGCATTAAGTCATATATGTGCTGTCTTGTGTGAGAACGGGTTGCCTAACCTATAAAGATAGGTTAGGTTAGGTTAGGTAGGGTTGGTTAGGTTCGGTCATATATCTACGTTAATTTTAACTCCAATAAAAACAAATTGACCTCATACATAATGAAATGGGTAGCTTTATCATTTCATAAGAAAAAAATTAGTGAAAATATATTAATTCAGGAAAACGGCAAATTAGGCCTTGCATTGTAGGCTGAGAAGTGCGTTCTGGCTACTAGGTACAACATATATATTATAATATATATATATATATATATATATATATATATATATATATATATATATATATATATATATATATTATATATATATATATGTATGTATGTATATATATATATATAATATATAATATATATATATTTTTTTTTTTTTTTTTTTTTTTTTTTTTGAGATATATACAAGAGTTGTTACATTCTTGTACAGCCACTAGTACGCGTAGCGTTTCGGGCAGGTCCCTGGAATACGATCCCCTGCCGCGAAG
>NC_091151.1:23218171-23238171 GCF_040958095.1 Procambarus clarkii | reverse complement strand
AAGTTTCTCCTCCGATTTTGGTGATCACCCGTGCCCAAGCTGCACGCCCGCAACCAGCTAACTCTACTGCTACCGCTGTCCCTCAAGACCCTCAGAATCTACCAACCGAATCTACTAGTTTGGAGTTCCGTAAGTTACAGAGGGAAGATCTATCATTAACACCATTATTCTTCCAGGCTGAGACTCAACTGACAGTATCCCTGGGTTCTTCCTAGAGAATCAGTTGCTCTACCGCAGGTACAGAACCAGTAAGCTGAAGGAGGACGACGATTGGGCCAATGTCGAACAACTAGTGGTTCCCACCAGCCTACGGCCCGATATTCTACACCTGGCCCAGGGAGCTCTTTCTCACTATGGCTTTAACAAAACCTACCACGGAATCAGACAAGACTACTTCTGGCCAGGTATGGTTAAGGACGTCAAAAGTTACGTGCAACAGTGTCATACATGTCAGATGGCAGGGAAACCTAACATCTCTATTCCCAGGCTCCATTGACTCCTATCCAGGTGCCTGCGGACCTTTCCACAGACTCATCATAGACTGTGTTGGTCCTTTACCCCGGACCAGTTCTGGCAACGCCTATATACTAACTATCCTGTGTCCTACCACCAGATTCCCCATAGCAGTTCCAGTAAAAGAGCATTACGGCTGCTACTGTGGTGAAACAGCTAATGAAGATCTTCACCCAGTATGGATTTCCAAGAGAGGTTCAAAGTGACTGTGGCACCAACTTCACCAGTGATCTCTTAAAGAAGACACTGGAAGAGTTCAACATCACACAGGTACTGTCCAGCCCCTATCATCCTGCTTCACAGGGTTCTATTTAACGTAGTCCATCAGACTGGTTAAAGCACGCCTAAAAAAAATTTTGCAATGAAACCTAGAAGGACCGGGACTAAACAACTTGACCTCATTATTTGCATTTTCAGAAGTCTCCCCATTGAGTCTCTAGGAGTAATCCTATTCCTTATGAGATGCTCTACGGACGTAAGGGCCGTACTCCTCTCAAAGCTTTCAAAGACTCTCTACATAATGCCAGCTTCAGTGACCTTCAGAATGTGCCCCAGTTTCTTCAAAACTTAAAACACATTCTAGAGAGAGTACGTAAATTTGCTAATGACAATCTACTGAAAGCTCAGGAGAGGATGAAGACTCATTTTGACCAACGCAGCAAACAAAGGATATTTAAACTAGGAGACTTCGTGTTGGCATATTTTCCTATCTCCAGTTCTCCATTGCAAAACAAGTTTTCAGGACCCTACCGCATCAAGGAGTGCAGAAACAACCACAACTACGTTCTTGAGACTCCAGATAGGCGGCGGAGGACCCAGTTGTGCCACGTCAACCTCCTGAAGCAGTATCAGGTACTCCCCCAACTGTGTTGGTATCATTAATCCACCTTTAAAGGTCCATACCTCCACAGTGAGACCTTCCCTGCTTCTCCTCCCGAAAGCACTAACATAGAGTCAGTGTCTTCCAACTCGGGAATCCTTAATGATCTTCATACCTATTTGCAGGACAGTAATAGTGCTCCTCTCATCAGAACCTTCAAGGAACATCAGAAGTTGTTCAGCGATGATCCACAGGAGTGTAATGTGGTTCAGCACGACATCCAGCTACTCCCTGACACCCGGCCGATTCGTCAACCTTTCTACCGAATCAGGCCGAGCAAAAAGGAAGTTATGTGTGCTGAATACAGTACCTCCTGGATCACGGGCTGGCCACCCCTTGTGAGTCCCCCTTGGGCCTCACCCTGCATCTTGGTGCCGAAACCGCAAGGTAAAGTGAGGTTGTGTACCGATTACCGGAAATTGAATCTTGTGACTATCAAGGATGCTTATCCATTACCTAGAATAGATGACATCCTTGACGCCATTGACAATGCTCGGTATCTATCGAAGCTAGACTTACTCAAGGGATACTACCAAGTATGTTTGACAGAGCGAGCTAAGGAAATATCTGCCTTTACCACTCCCTTTGGCCTTTACAGATACGAACGCCTTCCATTATGGACTATGTAATGCCCCGGCCACCTTCCAGAGAGGCTGCCCAGAGCCTCTACAGCGAGCTGTCAACTGCGTCATCCAGGGCTTAGATAACACCTACGCGCACTTGGATGACATCGTTGTGGCAACCAACACCTGGAGCGAAACATATGCTCCAGCTGCAACGATTGTTTTGCCAAGCTCCTGACAGCCGGCCATCACCATCAACTTGGGCAAGTCCACCTTTGCTAAAGGTAAAGTGCATTATCTTGGTCATGAGATAGGGAGTGGCCAGCATAGCTTCGTTAAACATGCATACCCAAGCCATCCAGCATTACCCACAGCCTACCACCAGGAAGCAGCTCCTGCGCTTCCTTGGTCTTGCCTCCTACTACCGTAGGTTTGTGAAGAATTTGAGTACGGTGGCGACACCTTTGATCACTTTAACCAGCCCCAAGCAACGGTATCATTGGACCATTCAATAAACCATTGCTTTTGAACAACTTAAATTCCTGCTCTGTTCTAATCCTATTCTCGCCTCGCCAGATATCACGAAGCCTTCCATCCTCCATGTCGACGCCAGTGGTACGAGCATCGGGGGTGTCCTGATGCAACAACGAGGCGAGGATGTTCTACCTGTTAGCTACTACAGCTACAAGTTAAAAACCACACCAGAAGAATTTCAGCACGATCGAAAAGGAGCTACTCTCCATAGTCCTGAATATACAGCACTTTGAATCATACCTGTAAGGTGCTCGGTCTACCACCATCTACTTGGACCACAATCCCCTACGCTTCTTGCAGCAAGCCCAATTCACCAATCAACGACTTCTACGATGGGCTTTATATCTGCAGAATTTCAACCTGGAGATCTTCTACATCAAAGGTTCTGACAACATCATAGCAGACGCCCTCTCCAGAGTCTATGAGGTAGAGACAGCTCTACCTACCACTCTACCACCTGAAGACGTAACTTCACCCGTAAGCACAGGCTTCGGGGGAGAGTTGTGACGATAATCTCTTTCAAGAGTGATTGAGCCTGCTCTTCCCTACATCAAGTTACGTATATTATACAAGAATAAGATGCTACCTTCAAGATACGTCTACCAGTAGCACAAAACGTTTTGACCAGGAGGCAAACGTACCCAAGACTCACCCCCTCCTCCACACTCCCTCCACGCCGGCTTCGTCATCAACCAGCCAACTACCCTTCCCAGCCTGCCTGCTCCTGATTGGTGCACTCGCCGACTGCACACCTGCACTCCTGCACCTCAGCGCCCTCTACCTGAGTTGATGTCTGGCTTGAACCACCCATTGAAGTCAGAATATCCTGGTGCTCTCAAGCTAGTGAACAACTAACTGATATACGCTGTGTATCAGCTGGATGTTTCTCAGCTAGCGCTAATATTCTCAGCACCTGATTATTTTTCTTGTGTATTTATATTATTGTAGAGTAACTTCATCCCTAATCTTCATTTATGTTATATGTTTTTGGACATGTTTATTTGCACTGTTACATAGCCAAGGGATTGTTCTTTGTTTATAATTTGTTTTCTATATCAATTAAAGTTTCATTGTTCATACTATGTGTTTTGCGTGTCTTCCCTTAATTTACCGCAGATAAACAGGCAAGCAGTCTATATTGTTTTTTGTAAGTGTGACTAGGCATTGACACCATGCATTGGAGGACTGCCGAACATCTACACTCCAACACTTTCCCGTCACAATACATATATACGAAACGAAACCACGAAACGACGAAACCATTGGAGAAGCCGTTATTGACTAGGACCTGCCTTACCCTACAGAGTTCTTCATTATGAGTTATGTATGAGAGAAGAACTCTGTAGGGTAAGGCAGGTCCTAGTCAATAACGGCTTCTCCAATGGTTCGTCGTTAGACATCATAAGAAGGAAAGTGAAAAGCCATGCAACCTCTGAAGAGACAACTAACACAACACCTATACCCCCTATTAGACTATTTTACAGGAACTTCTTTTCCACAGCTCATAAAACGGAGGAAAGGGTCCTGAAAGATATTGTTAATAGAAACGTTATCCCTACAGACAAAAATCAGAGGATACAACTGACGATTTACTATAAAACCAGAAAAACGGCCAGCCTACTCATGAGAAACTCTCCAGACACAAAAACAGAACGCTTTAAAAGAGACTAACGTCGTCTATGCCTTCAAATGCCCTCTTGGGGACTGTAAGCTCCAAAAAAACCCAGTATATAGGCAAGACAACAACATCTCTTTCTAGGCGTTAACGATGCATAAGCACAGGGCTCCATTAAGGAACATATAATCTCTTCCCACACCAAACCATCGCCAGAGAAATCCTAGTAAACAACACAGAAATCATCGATAGATACAGCGATAGCAGGCGTCTTGACGTTTGCGAGGCACTACACATCAAGAAGTCAACACCAGCAATCAACAGCCAATTATTGCACAACTATATTCTATCCACCTCAGGACTCCGCTCCAATATAGAAGCATCAAGAAATATGGACCAATAGGCTTTCTACAAACACTTCTATTCAATATCCATTGTTTCGTGTTCTGTCTTGTGTTTGATGAAATACTTCCCCTATTATACTCTTGTTCTGTCTTGTGTTGATGAAATTAATACCCTATTAATGCCACATCTTGTTCTGTCTTGTGTTAATGCCACATCACCCCTTCCACCTCACTCAAATGTAGATATAAAATCGGAGATTGTGTAAGTTCTATTCAGTTGTGTATTTGTGAACTAAAGTCTTTGAAAATGTAATAAGTTTTACGAAACGCGCTCGTGTCGCGTCAGGACTAGAATATAAAAATGAATTTTGGAGAACTGATTTTTATTACCTCCAACAGTGAAAAGAAATGTACGAAAGATTGAGAAAATTCGTGTTAGAATTATTAATCTTACTTTTTCGGTCATATTAATAATATATGTATATATATATATATATATATATATATTTGTGTGACGGGAAGTGTTGGAGTGTTGATGTTCGGCAGTCCTCCAATGGCAGGTGTCAAAGCCTGGTCACACTTTAAACAAAAATATAGACTGCTTACCTGTTGTCTGTGATAAGTTAGAGGGAGGAACACGTAAAACACAAAATATGAACAATGAAACTTTAATATATTTACTTTAAACATAAATGGAAATAAAGACAAATCTCAGGTAGTTAAAATTACAGTTAAATAATAAAGAAAAAGTCAAAGACAATGTGAAAACACAAAATACAGGGTTAAAATGGTGCTGAGAATATCGGCTATGGCTGATACCTCCCTTCGTATACGAGGCTAATGAGCTAGTATGCCAGAGAGAGATGTCAACCGTAAGAGCACAAGGAATATTCTGAAGTGGATAGCTGGTCAGGGCTCAGACGTCGATTCGTGTAGAGGGCCGCTGAGGTGCTGTGTGCAGGTGGCGCGGCTGGCAAAGTCACCAATCAGAGGCAGGCAAGCTGGTGAAGGGTAGTTAGCTGGTTGATGACGAGCCGGCGTGGAGGGTGTGTGGAGTAGGGGATCTGGATATGTTTTGCCTCCCTGGTCAAACGTTTTGTGCTACTGGTGACGTATCTTGAATGTAGAATCTTATACTGTTGTCTTTGGCGTAACTTAAAGTAGGGAAGAGCAGGCTCAATCTCTCTTGAAAGAGATTATCGTCACAACTCTCCCCTGAAGCCTGCGGTTCCCGGGTGAAGTTACGTCTTCAGGTAGTAAAGTGGTAGGTGGAGCAGCCTCTACCTCATAGACTCTGGAGAGGGCCGTCTGCGATGATGTTGTCAGAACCCTTGATGTAGAAGATCTCCAGGTTGAAATTCTGCAGATATAGAGTCCATCGTAGAAGCCGTTGGTTGTTGAATTGGGCTTGCTGCAGGAAGCGTAGGGGACTGTGGTCCGAATAGATGGTGGTAGACCGAGCACTTTTCAGGTATGGTTTGAAGTGCTGCAAGTTCAGGACGATGAGTAGCTCCCTGTCGATTGTGCTGTAGTTCCTTGTAGCTGTAGTAGCTAACAGGTAGATTCTCCTCGCCTCGTTGTTGCATTAGGTCACCCCCGATGCCGGTACCACTGGCGTCGACATGGAGGATGAAAGGCTTCGTGATATCTGGCGAGGTGAAAATAGGATTAGAACATGGCAAAGGAGCACTATTATAGTCCTCTAAATTGGGATGAAGATCAGGTAGGAATTCCGATTGGAAAGAGCATCAATTTAGTGTTAATGCTTTCGGGAGAAGCAGGGATGGTTTCACTGTGGAGGTATGGACCTTTAGATGTAGAGACAGATATCAGCACAGTAGGGGGAATACCTTGATACTGCTTCAGGAGGTTGACGTGGCACAACTGGGTCCTCCGCCACCTATCTGGGAGTCTCAAGAAACGTAGTTGTTGTTGTTCCTGCACTCCTTGATACGGTAGGGATCCTGAAAACTTGTTTTTTCAATGGAGAACCTGGGATAGGAAGGTATGCCAATACGAAGTCTCCTGGTTAAATTTCCTTAATTTGCTGCTCTGGTCAAAATGAGTCTTCATCCTCTCCTGGGCTTTCCAATAGGTTGTCATTAGCAAATTTATGTACTCTAGAATGTGTTTACAGTTTTGAAGAAACTGAGGCACATTCTGATGGTCACTGAGGGTGGCATTACGTAGAGAGTCCTTGAAAGCTTTGAGAGGAGTACGGCACTTACGTCCGTAAGAGCATCTCATAAGGAGATACTTCCTAGTGACTCACTGGGGAGACTTCGAAAAATGCACATTATGAGATCAAGTTGTCTATCCCCAGTCCTTCAAAGTCTCATTGCAGAATTTCTTTAGGAATGCTTTACATGTCTGATGACTACGTTCAAGAGAACCCTGTGAAGCAGGATGATAGGGGCTGGACAGTACCTGTGTGTTACGGAACCCGAGTCCATCGTCGAGGCACGGAGCAGCGACGACAACGCCATCTGTGAGTCCGCTCCCGAAACCCACTCCAAATGGACGACGCCATCTAGTAAGGACGGGATATACTGGCCACAGGTGCTGGATTCCCGTCTTAATCAGCTCATAACATAGCCGCTGCTGACCTCTGGTGAGGTGGCGCTTAGACAGCAACGCCATCTATAGAGTGGATAGGTGGACGTTTGAGTCTAATCCTGTAAGTGAGATTCCCTAGAGCAGTCCCCAGCACTAATGACGTGTCTGATTACAGAGTCGACCTGGGACTGCTGTATTGGATGATGATCAGTCTACCCAAAGCAGCCAAGGTCTCTTCATGAGTTTGCTCTGAAGAAGGCTGTGAGTCACCCCCGGACGAACTCTGTTGAGAGTATTAGCCTGCCTGTGACGTGGCAGTATCAGGAATCGTCTTATCTGGGGCTGGCTGGTGGAGAGAGACTAGCCACTGTGGTGCTTAGTGAGGAGAGTGATCAGCGGGATCACACGAGGCTCCTGCCTAGGGCTCGCAAACCCTAGTATCGGTAGTGGAGTGGCCTACACAGCGGAGCTGATCGGAACCTGCCAGCTACATGCTAGGATTTGTGGTTGAAGGCCTCCACGACAGAGCACCCAGTGGAACTGTGATTTGGCTGGCCTGTGGCCAGGGTAGATTCGCCAAGAGAATCATTGAGGATTCATTGTGAGCACTGTGGGAGCATCCTGTGTCTTGAGAGGAAGACAAGATTGTACATTACCGTGTAGTAATAACCCCTGTGTGCAACTGTTATATATTTATTTATGGTGGTGGTTAATATATATATTAAATCAAGCATTTGTATCCCTCCCCCCTTTAATTTAACTTGCGTTATGGAACACACCCCTTGAAAGCCTCTACTAACTTGGGGCCAGATACCCAAACTCTTATAACATCAGAGAAGAACCCAGTTGCGACCCAATAGGGCCGTAACACTGTGTGATGTTGAACTCCTCCAGAGTCTTCTTGAAGAGATCACTGATGAAGTTGGTGCCACAGTCGCTTTGAACCTCTCTTGGAAATCCATACTGGGTGAAGATCTTCAATAGGTGTTTCACCACTGTAGCAGCCGTAATGTTCTTTACTGGAACTGCTATGGGAAACCTGGTGGTAGGACACATGATAGTATTATATATGCGTTGCCAGAACTGGTCCGGGGTAAAGGACCAACACAGTCTATGATGAGTCTGTGGAAAGGTTCCGCAGGCACCTGAATGGGTTTCAGTGGAGCCTGGGGAATAGAGATGTTAGGTTTACCTGCCATCTGACATATATGACACTCTTTTACGTATTTCTTTACGTCTTTTACCATACCTGGCCAGTAGTAGTCTTTTCTGATTCCGTGGTAGGTTTTGTTGAAGCCATAGTGAGAAAGAGCTCCGTGGGCCAGGTGTAGAATATCGGGCAGTATGCTGGTGGGAATCACCAGTTGTTCGACATTGGCCCAATCATCATCCTCCTTCAATTTGCTGGGTCTGTATCTGCGGTAGAACAATTCATTCTCTAGGAAGAACCCAGGGATACTGTCAGGTTGAGTCTCAACCTGGAAGAATAATGGTGTTAATGATTGATCTTCCCTCTGTAACTTACGGAACTCCAAACGGGTAAGATTGGGAGGTAGATTCTGAGGGTCTTGAGGGACAGCGGTAGCTGTAGAGTCAGCTGGTTGTGGTCGTGCAGCTTGTGCACGGGTGGTCACCAAAACCGGAGGAGAAACTTTATCACTCTCTTGAACCTCTGCTGGAACATATTCAAAGATGGGATTATCCATTACAGAAGTGCACACCTGGGGTTTGTCCGTGATGATCAGGTTGGGCGGTTGCAGATCTTCTGCCAAGTCGTTGCCAAGGAGAAAATGCACTCCAGGCATGGGAAAAGGCTTTTCCCTGATGGCGAGTTGGACTTCACCGGTCACGAAGGGACAATCCAAGTGGACTCTGGCGAGTGGATATGGAGTGGTAGCAGTAAGGTCAGTGATAAGGACGGTTTCCCCGGTGTAGGCGACGTTAGACACAGCCGACTTTATGATAATGGACTGAAGAGCCGATGCGTCCCTCAAGATCTTCAATTTGAAACTTCCCTCCGAATCTGTACCGTTGGTAGAGACAGTTCCAGGATACAGGTGTTTGCTGAAGAGAAAAAGATCATTAACATGAACACCAACATTCATTACAGGCTTACCGGACTTAGGAGGAGTCTGTTTGGGTTTAGTAGATTCATTGCTCTTGTATTGAGCCTTCACACATCTATCTATGGTATGTCCATAGAGTTTGCAATACTTACAATACAATTGTGAGGTCGTTTCCTCTGTACTCACTTTATCGTTGTACCAAGACTTCTTACTGGGAGGTGGTGATGGTGTCAGCCGGTGGATGAGGCTGTTGGTGTCAGCCGACTTCGCACATTTGATGTAGTCGGTTTCTTCTTTATCTGCTAGATATAAACGGACGGAAGGGGAACACGTCTCAAGAATTCCTCAACTAGCATGAGGTTGATGAGTTCTGCAAATGTAGAGACATGTGCTGCTTCCAGCCATTTCATGAAATATCTTTTCTTTTTATTGGCAAATTCTAGAAAGGTGGGGGTACTTGCCTTAAGATGGTCACGAAATTTTCGTCGGTAGCTTTCGGTGGAGAGAAGGTAGGCGTCCAACACTGCTTGCTTCAAGGTCTGGTAGTCATTCTCAGAAGCTAAGGTACTGGGAGTAACTGCAGCTCTACCTGTGAGATGCACTCTGAGAAGGGTAGACCATTGGTCAACAGGCCAGCTAAGTTGATTAGCTAGGGTCTCAAAGGTGGTAAAAAAGACATCGATCTCTGTCTCAACGAATGGTGGCATTAACTTACTTCCATGGGAGATATTGAAACTTACTGGAAGACTGGCGGTAGCTTGCTGGCGTTGAGTGAGGTGCGTAGTTTCCAACGCGAGTTCTTGTTGAAGACATTCTATGGCCAAAGCAGCTTGCTGTTTGTCATGCTCGCGTTGCATCTCCAGGCGACGATGTTTTGCTTCAAGCTGTACTCTCTCACGCTCACGGAGTATTGCATTCTCACGTTCCTTGAGGGCCATCTCTAGTTCTTGTTCTTCTTTCCTCAAGGCCGCCTCTCTTTCTTGTTCTTTCCTGATTGCAGCTTCTCGTTCCCTTAGGGCCGCCTCCTTTCTTTCTCTTCTTTCCTCATTGCGACTTCTTCTTTCCTCAAGGCTGCCCCTCTTTCTTGCTCTCGTTCCCTCAGGGTCGCCTCGCGTTCCTTCATTTGGAGAGCTGCTTGTTGTTGCTCTCTCGAACTTGGCAAGTTCTAGTTTGAGTTTCATAGTTGCCAAATCAGGTTTATCTGCAATAGAGTAAGTTTCGTGAGTTTCAGAGTCAATTTTCCCTTCATTTAAGAGGTGATCCATGGTTAGGTTATGTATTTCATTTTTGTTGGCTCCATGGGGAACATCTAGTTGATACTCGTGTGCAAGAGTTTGTAATTCAGTTCTCTTGGCACGACATAAGGTCCCTATTTCACCAGCTGGATCGTTACGGAAAGCTTGGAGACGAAACATGGTGAAAGATAGCAAATAAATGTACACGAATATAGTTGTGATATGGTAAATGTGAGAAACAGGACAACGTGGCAACTGGTAACTATCCTGTGGAATTTTAATCTTTAACAATAAACGTTAATTATAGGATGGTAAACGATTAGTCAATCAAAGTCGCAGGAAATCTTGTACCCGGTACTCAATGTAAGAGAATAAGGGCAAGAAAATCCTACTAAATAAGTGAAACTGAGTTTCTAAAACAAATGAAACATTTAATTGCTCCAAAAGTGAGTTAGGTAGTCCAAGAATGTAGGCATACCTTGCCGAGTCTCTATAGGACATAAACAAGGGTTTCCCACTAAATGAATATGATACTTACAGAATTAACGAACTTTGTGCTCTGTAAAAAGAAAGCTAATTCCCAACCTAAGTAAATATCATCATCTCTGACCGACGTTTAGGGGTGCGAGTGTCAACTGGTGACGAGAACTGCTGCTGAGGTCCCAACTCGGCAACAAAGTCCGTGCTAGAGGAACTATGGCCCTCTTTTCCTCCTTCGGTCGGATTGCAGAAGATAGGGTGCTTTGACCCGGAGACAAACCAAAGTACCAGGGTACCACAATGATGATCTGCCGAAAATATAAGAAATATCCTACGGACAAAAGGTGGTAAACACGAGTAATAACACGGAGGGAGAGATGACCAATTAAGAGAATGACTGAGGTCTTCAGTCACCACGTAATCCAAAGTTATCTCACACTCACCATATGCTACTCTCGGAATGCACAATACACACAGCACCATATAAATATAAAAATTAATGATAATATTGAAAGACTACTTTAGCAAAGTGAAGTACGCTTACCACAAATTGACGTTCTGGTACTAGTACCTGAATGAAGCTCCTAGGACAGGCCCCCATTAAAATGTGACGGGAAAGTGTTGATGTTCGGCAGTCCTCCAATGGCAGGTGTCAAAGCCTGGTCACACTTTAAACAAAATATAGACTGCTTGCCTGTTGTCTGTGATAAGTTAGAGGGACGAACACGTAAAACACAAAATATGAACAATGAAACTTTAATAAATTTACTTTAAACATAAATGAAAATAAAAACAAATCTCGGAAAGTTAAATTACAGTTAAATAATAAAGAAAATGCAAAGACAATGTGAACACAAAATACAATGTTAAAATGGTGCTGAGAATATCGGCTATGGCTGAAACCTCCCTTCGTATACGAGCTAATGAGCGAGTATGCCAGAGAGAGATGTCAACTGTAAGAGCACAAGGAATATTCTGAAGTGGATAGCTGGTCAGGCTCAGACGTCGATTCGTGTAGAGGGCGCTGAGGTGCTGTGTGCAGGTGCGTGGCTGGCGAATCACCAATCAGAGGCAGGCAAGCTGGTGAAGGGTAGTTAGCTGGTTTGATGACGAGCCGGCGTGGAGGGTATGTGGAGTAGGGGGATCTTGGATACGTTTTGCCTGCTTGGCTAACAGGGAGCGTAATGTAATTGGATGCCAAGGTGGCTACACATGTGTAGTCCCATGCTATTTGCCTGTTACCTTTCCATTGGCACATTGGGACTCCATCTGGTCGACCAACTGCAGCAGTAGAGTTATGATACATTACATTACGAGGATCTCTCTCTGCTGGACATTGAACAGAAGCAAAGCTCATCATGATGATGTCGTTCATCTCATCGCGTCTTTTGTGCCAGCCTCCTTATTTCCTATAGTGCAGGCCATTGCATGTATTTGTTAAAGAATATGAAGAAGTAAAACAGCTTGGAGATACATACAAACGAACCAAAGCACAAAGTTACTTGCATGCATTTCTTGTCGCAAATAGAGAGGTGAGAGACATGAGCAACGTTATACGTAACATAGATTGAGAAGAGTTCCAACAAAGTATAAATGAGCAAACAACACTTGTTGAAGTTTGGGAAAATATACGGAAAATCTCTAGAAGCAACCCAACGAAACCACTGCACCACAGCCCTCTAGAACAGCAAACATTCTCCTTGATCAATGGGCACTAACATCAAGCTACAACTAACTCTCAATTAACATACAGCACAAACTTGATGACACACACCCCAACAGACAACGAACCGTCAATCTTGCCTGTACAGCTATCGACGTGTCGAACTTTAATGATGTAACTGAATGGGAATTAAATCTTGCACTAAAGATGGGCAAATCAACTGCTCCTGGAGAGGATGGTATTACTTAGTGTCTACTGAGGTTAGTCTCACAAGTACCAGGTAATCCACTTTTAATGTTGTACAGAATGAGTTTACGTGAAAGAGCAACCTGATGCTTGGACAAAAAGTGTCATTGTTCCCATCCCCAAACCACACTCAGATAATTATAGACCCATATCTCTAACATCGTGTGTGTTTGTAAAATGCTTGAACGCATTGTCCTTAACCGACTCATGTATCGTATACAGGGGCACCTGTCACCCCAACTGTTTGGATTTATGCCTGGGCTCAGTACACAACACTGTTTTGCTGAGTACTTCGCACATATTGAAGCTTTCCCTCAAACAGTCTTTATCGACCTAGCTGCAGCTTTTGATACAGCAAACAGGGAAATCATACTAGAACAGCTTGCCGAGCTGGGAATACAAGGAAAATTATTGAAATGGATAAAGGGCTATTTGTATAATCGAACAGCATATGTTTTGTTTAATGGTGTTAAAAGCACAGAGAGCAAACACTTTTAACTGGGAACTCCACAAGGAGGGGTCCTCAGCCCCTTGTTACCTGGTTGATACCTGGTTGATGGGGTTCTGGGAGTTCTTCTACTCCCCAAGCCCGGCCCGAGGCCAGGCTCGACTTGTGAGAGTTTGGTCCACCAGGCTGTTGCTTGGAGCGGCCCGCAGGCCCACATACCCACCACAGCCCGGTTGGTCCGGCACTCCTTGGAGGAATAAATCTAGTTTCCTCTTGAAAATGTCCACGGTTGTTCCGGCAATATTTCTTATGCTTGCTGGGAGGACGTTGAACAACCGCGGACCTCTGATGTTTATACAGTGTTCTCTGATTGTGCCTATGGCACCTCTGCTCTTCATTGGTTCTATTCTACATTTTCTTCCATGTCGTTCACTCCAGTATGTTGTTATTTTACTGTGTAGATTTGGTACTTGGCCCTCCAGTATCTTCCAGGTGTATATTATTTGATATCTCTCTCGTCTTCTTTCTAGTGAGTACATTTGGAGGGCTTTGAGACGATCCCAATAATTTAGGTGCTTTATTGCGTCTATGCGTGCCGTATATGTTCTCTGTATTCCCTCTATTTCAGCAATCTCTCCTGCTTTGAAGGGGGAAGTGAGTACTGAGCAGTACTCAAGACGGGACAACACAAGTGCCTTGAAGAGTACAACCATTGTGATGGGATCCCTGGATTTGAAAGTTCTCGTAATCCATCCTATCATTTTTCTGACTGTCGCAATATTTGCTTGGTTATGCTCCTTAAACGTTAGGTCGTCAGACATTATTATTCCCAAATCCTTTACATGCTGTTTTCCTACTATGGTACATTTGATTGTGTTTTGTACTCTGTATTATGTTTAAGGTCCTCATTTTTACCGTACCTGAGTACCTGGAATTTATCACTGTTAAACATCATGTTATTTTCTGATGCCCAGTCGAAAACTTTATTAATATCAGCTTGAAGTTTTTCAATGTCCTCAGCCGAGGTAATTTTCATACTGATTTTTGTGTCATCTGCAAAGGATGATACGAAGCTGTGACTTGTATTTTTGTCTATATCTGATATGAGAATAAGGAAAAGCAGTGGTGCAAGGACTGTACCCTGAGGTACAGAGCTTTTCACTGCACTTTGACTAGATTTTATATGGTTGACAGTTACTCGCTGAGTCCTGTTTGACAGAAAACTGAGTATCCAGCGTCCTACTTTACCGGTTATTCCCATTGACTTCATTTTGTGTGCTATCACGCCATGGTAACATTTATCGAAAGCCTTTGCGAAGTCCGTGTATATCACATCAGCATTCTGTTTCTCTTCTAATGCCTCAGTGACTTTGTCGTAGTGCTCAAATAGCTGTGAGAGGCACGATCTTCCCGCTCGAAATCCATGTTGGCCTGGGTTATGAAGGTCATTGGTCTCCATGAAATTGGTGACCTGACTCCTAATCACTCTCTCAAATACTTTTATGATGTGCGATGTTAGTGCAACTGGTCTATAATTTTTTGCCAATGCTTTGCTCCCTCCCTTGTGTAGAGGGGCTATGTCTGCTACTTTAAGTGCATCTGGTATCTCCCCCGTGTCCAAGCTCTTCCTCCACACTATACTGAGTGCCTGTGCTACCGGCACTTTGCATTTCTTTATAAATATTGAATTCCATGAATCTGGACCTGGGGCCGAGTGCATGGGCATGTTTTCAATTTCTTTTTCAAAATTTAGTGCGCTCGTGTTTATATCAGTTATATTTACAGGGGTTTGAATATCCCGCATAAAGAAATTGTCTGGATCTTCCACCTTCATGTTGTTTATTGGAGTGCTAAACATGTCCTCATACTGCTTTTTTAGGATTTCACTAATTTCTTTGTCATCCTCCGTGTATGAACCTTCACTTGTACGAATAGGTCCAATACTGGCAGTGGTTTTTGCTTTTGATTTCGCATATGAGAAGAAATATTTTGGATTTTTCTTTATTTCTGAATTGCTTTCTGTTCTAACTGCCTTTCTTCAGTTTCATATGAGTGTTTCAATTTCCGCTCGATTTCTTCAATCTCCCTATTTAAATTATTCCTTCTTTGACGGTAAATTCGTGTCTGCATAAGTAGTTCCGTTATTTTTTTCCTGCGTTTATTGTGTCGTCTGCGTTCTCTTTCTACGTTAGATCTCTTTCTGGCTTTCCTCAAAGGAACATGTTTCAGACAGACTTGATACGCTTCTGAAGTAAGTTTTTCTATTCCTTCTGTAGGACTTGTATTATTTAGAACAGTTCCCCATGGAATGTTTGTAAGTTCCCTGTTTATTATCTCCCAGTCTATCCTTTTATTATTAAAATTGAATTTACTGAATAGCCCCTCTCGCTTTATCAACGTTTTAGGTCTATTCTGAGTATTGATGGTCGTTTGCACTTCAATGAGTTTGTGATCTGAGTATGTGATATCTGATATCGTAATGTCTCTGATAATGTCTTCATTGTTCGTAAAGACCAGATCTAGAATATTTTCATTTCTCGTTGGCTCCGATATCTGCTGATTGAGTGAAAATTTGTCACAGAATCTAAGTAGTTCTCTAATCTGTGGTTGGTTAGGTCCTGATAGATTTCCTTGTATAATATTATTGTTTGCTATTTTCCACCTGAGATTAGGCAAGTTGAAGTCACCTAGGAAAATAATATCAGGTATCGGGTTCTCCAAATTATCAAGGCTATTCTCTATTTTGCTTATCTGTTCTGTGAATTCCTCAGCCGTTGCATCTGGCGGTTTGTATATTAGTATAATCACTAAATTTATTTTCTCTATGTTGTTCAACGTTCTGATGCATAAACTTATTAAAGATCTTCCAACTAATAATGAAGACACGGTCATATGTTATGCTGATGATATATGTTTACAGGCTGCCACCGAGCCTAGAATGCAAGTTCTGCTCGATGCTTTTGCTACTAGAGCTGAGGAATGTGGCCTTCATATCTCTGTACAGAAAACTCGTGCCCTTATCCATGTGGTATTCCACCAGCCAATTATTATATAGATGGGCGAGCACTTGAGAACTACGAGTCTTACAGATACCTTGGTGTCCCCATTAACGACCTTGGGTACCTTTTTTCTCTCAAGAGGAGACTCTGGGAGAGTTTAAAGCCCTTGCAGGTCCTTGTTGGTGTCAATCATGGAATTAACTTGAGACTTGCTAGAATGTTTTATGTATCATTTACACTGTGTGATTGACTACAATGCTCTACATCTCACACTGTATACTGACAAAGTGCTGAGATCTCTTGAAACCTTGCAAAATGAAGCTATGCGTTTTTTCCTTGTGGGCTCCAAAGTCCACGAGAATAGTTAATATGAGAGCAGAGTTATAATTACCTACCATATGTGAGAGAATTTTGTCCATTAGCACAGTTTTCGGCGTTAAGGCGTTGAGTTGATCTCCGCAACACATAAAGTTTCAAGCTAAACTTTTAATATGTTACAAGTCACCTGAGGTCTATAGAAGAAGAGCGAAATCTGTTTATGTATTTTGATTCTACAAGGTATCCAATTCCATCAAAATCTTAAATATGTACCCAACTCAATTACTGATTAATCAACCAATTACTCCATGCGATAACTGGGATCTATCAGTTGATTTTGTAAATGAACCCAAAAAAATAGTGTACACTTTACATTATTAAAACAGTTAACACTGAAATGCATCACTGAGAGTACTCAGGGTATGGGTAACGATGTGTTTAAGTGCTATACCGACGGTTCTGTGGCAGAAGGTGGACGATGTACGGGATGTGCGTGTAATATATTTGAACAATCTTCTCTCGTACATACAGCAATGGAGCGCGTCAATGACTGGGCAAGTACAACTCAAACCGAACTTGCAGGCATATACCTTACCACTGAATTTTTAAAAGACAAAGGCAGTGGACTTATATACTGTGACTCACAGAGTGCACTCCTGGCATTGAACGCACATAGTAGTGACACCCAGAAAATAGTCAGTGATACTCGAATGAATGTTTTAGCTGCTAAAGATAACAGATTTGAAATTAAATTCCTATGGATACCATCACATGTTGGCATCTCAAGGCACGACACTGTTGATATGCTTGCAAAGACAGCCTGTAGGAAACCAGTAGTAGAAATTGATATGGGTGTTTCATTAGCAGTGACAAAGAGAATACTTAAACAAATATCTAATGAAAATATTACCGACCTAACAAATTCACAAAGACCTGAAAGTTGCAGCATTAAATATTATGATAAATATCGTGAGGAGACATTCACATATGGGACTAATAGAACAAGAACTCGGCAATGTGATGTTATAGTTCCAGAATACGCATGGGACAACCCGTTCTCGCACTTGCTTATAGTCAATATTGGATTATTTATTAAGTGCATATGTGACATACTAATTGATTGTGAATATTTTAGTTTACCTTGAAAAGCTTCATAGAAAACACCGACCTCACCTAACCTTCTTAGTATGTTAAGATGAGCATCTTATTGCTTCTTAATTACAATTATTACTGAACCTATACCGTTGATAGGTTAAGTAATAATTGTAAATAAGAAGCAATAAGATGCTCATCTTAACATACTAAGAAGGTTAGGTGAGGTCGGTGTTTTCTATGAAGCTTTTCAAGGTAAACTAAAATATTCACAATCAATTAGTATGTCACATATGCACTTATTAAATAAGCCAATATTGACTGAAAGCAAGTGCGAGAACGGGTTGCATGGGATATAGGCGTATCTGGCAGCTTTCTCAAAACCCAAATGTCGAGTACACTCTGTGTCAACTTTGTGAAAGAGAAAACATGCACTCATTTGAACATTATATTGTAGAATGTCTCATATTGACTGACTTTTGCACTCCTGGGCTGAGGTATGTTGAACTCTGTGACTACTATATGAGTACTGGAACACTTCATGATATATTGGACTTGTACCCCTAGATTGACCATGTAATGTATCAATTATACAATGTATTGTTACGGAGCCCCCTCCAATTTCTCCCCAGATCCATCATTAAGAGTCATATCAGCTTCCCCTACTCATTCTCTGAGATGCAGGGAGTCTGTTGATATATGTGGCGACCAGATCGGCCGCCTGGTGAGGGAGAAATTTACATTTATAAGTTTGTAGGTAAGGGGGAAGTGGTGCCCTGATACAAACAAAATGGTACCCCGTACCTGCAGATCCGCTATATCGTGGACGACGCCAACCGACTGCGGATTGGCTGACTTAGGTCACAGGCGACCAATCAAAGCCCGCCGTGACGTCACCGAGTGCCCCTGGCGGCGCCGGCTGTGGTAACGTCAGAGTTAAACTGACTGTGGAGGTGAGAGGAATGTGCCTCGATCAGCTTTCGAGGATTTGATTTTTTGTATGCCTTACTCAGTGGATAAAAGCTCGCTATCGCAGCCCATCATTGTTATTGGAGACTGCTTTTGAGAAGCAAGAAGAAACCAAGTTTATTGAGCAGAGAAGTGCCAAAACTTGAAGAATCGGTCGGCGACGACGCTGGAAGACGTCGTCTGACGTCTGAAAGGTGTGGCGAGCAGGCCTGCTGTGACCGGGTCACGCCTACTTAGAGCATTGGAGGACGACACCGTTCCTAGGACAAGGAGCAACGCCTTGTGGAAGGAACGAGTGTGTGTATACAGTGATTAGCTCAGTGCCCACTGGATGAGCCAGGATTGGGATATCTGAAACTCTGGGAGTGGTTCGTGACGACGACGACGCGAAGGCTTCACGACACCTAAGGACTTTTGGAACATTCCTGGATCATCAAGGACCGACTCAGGAAGCATGGGAACCTCACACCATCGAGGGACAGGCGTCGTGAGCCAGGAATGTAAAGGTAGATCAATTTCCCTCCCATTACCTCTTTGTTGAGTAGGTTAGATAGGCCACGATATTTATCTATGTATGTTTCAGTATAACATTGATACATTAGTAGTAGGATAGGCTGTAAGGCAGCTTGTGTCCAGTACTGTTGAAGAGAACAGTGTGTGTGGATGTTTGTGGCAGTTGGAGAGGAGGTGGCCGACGTTGACGAAGCGGCCCCCTGTGAGAGGGTGTGAAGCTCCCTTTTAAATCTGCCCAGCTGAAGGAGTTGTCGGAGGTCGAGAAAGAAGAGTTGCTGATGATCTCCAGATTGTTTATTCCATATTTCCATCCCTGTATTAATATTATTTGTATATGTGATCATGTAGCTTATGTCAGTAAATATCACATATTTTACCATTGTGTTTAAGTGTGCCTCCATAATGATCTCTATGAGCATAGACGAGAGATATCATAGTCCCACCTAGTGAACATTATGTTTTCTATAGAAGTTCTTAGTGTCTGGAGAGTGGCAAAGCAGCACAGACCTATGTAAAAGTTTATCCTAGGCTCTCCGTCCAGTATCAGATTTGTAGGAGTGGCAACACTTTGGCAACAAGCAATATAGTGGCTGGAGAGTGGAAAAGCAACACAGACTTTTATAGAAGTGTACCTTTGGCTGTCAGTTCAGTGTCAAATCTGTAGGAGGAGCAACTGTTTGGCAACAAGCAGTATAGAATACACCCACTGAACTGCACTGCTGGGGTGCAGAGATCTCAACCCAGCTGGCGACCTTGTTAAAATTGAGATTGAGAAGGTAGGTGGGGAAGGAATGCCTGCAACTTTATTTCTGGCAGGCAAGACTCAAGGTAAGTCATTGTTAAAAGTTAAGCCTGGGTCTTCCTTCACTTCTCTGTGGGTCTAGGCCGGAATTGCTAATAGCAGTTGCCCCGTGGTTGACTGAAGGGCTCCCAGAGTGAATCAGTGGCACCCCCAGTGGTGGGAGC
>NC_091151.1:23136520-23217671 GCF_040958095.1 Procambarus clarkii | reverse complement strand
GAAGCAAGCAGTGTTGGACGCCTACCTTCTCTCCACCGAAAGCTACCGACGAAAATTTCGTGACCATCTTAAGGCAAGTACCCCCACCTTTCTAGAATTTGCCAATACAAAGAAAAGATATTTCATGAAATGGCTGGAAGCAGCACATGTCTCTACATTTGCAGAACTCATCAACCTCATGCTAGTTGAGGAATTCTTGAGACGTGTTCCCCCTTCCGTCCGTTTATATCTAGCAGATAAAGAAGAAACCGACTACATCAAGTGTGCGAAGTCGGCTGACACCAACAGCCTCATCCACCGGCTGACACCATCACCACCTCCCAGTAAGAAGTCTTGGTACAACGATAAAGTGAGTACAGAGGAAACGAGCTCACAATTGTATTGTAAGTATTGCAAACTCTATGGACATACCATAGATAGATGTGTGAAGGCTCAATACAAGAGCAATGAATCTACTAAACCCAAACAGACTCCTCCTAAGTCCGGTAAGCCTGTAATGAATGTTGGTGTTCATGTTAATGATCTTTTTCTCTTCAGCAAACACCTGTATCCTGGAACTGTCTCTACCAACGGTACAGATTCGGAGGGAAGTTTCAAATTGAAGATCTTGAGGGACACATCGGCTCTTCAGTCCATTATCATAAAGTCGGCTGTGTCTAACGTTGCCTACACCGGGGAAACCGTCCTTATCACTGACCTTACTGCTACCACTCCATATCCACTCGCCAGAGTCCACCTGGATTGTCCCTTCGTGACCGGTGAAGTCCAAGTCGCCATCAGGGAAAAGCCTTTTCCCATGCCTGGAGTGCATTTTCTCCTTGGCAACGACTTGGCAGAAGATCTGCAACTGCCCAACCTGATCATCACGGACAAACCCCAGGTGTGCACTTCTGTAATGGATAATCCCATCTTTGAATATGTTCCAGCAGAGGTTCAAGATAGTGATAAAGTTTCTCCTCCGGTTTTGGTGACCACCCGTGCACAAGCTGCACGACCACAACCAGCTGACTCTACAGCCTCCGCTGTCCCTCTAGACCCTCAGAATCTACCTCCCAATCTTACCCGTTTGGAGTTCCGTAAGTTACAGAGGGAAGATCAATCATTAACACCATTATTCTAACAGGTTGAGACTCAACCTGACAGTATCCCTGGGTTCTTCCTAGAGAATGAATTGTTCTACTGCAGATACAGACCCAGCAAATTGAAGGAGGATGATGATTGGGCCAATGTCGAACAACTGGTGATTCCCACCAGCATACGGCCCGATATTCTACACCTGGCGTACGGAGCTCTTTCTCACTATGGCTTCAACAAAACCTACCACGGAATCAGAAAAGACTACTACTGGCCAGGTATGGTAAAAGACGTAAAGAAATACGTAAAAGAGTGTCATATATGTCAGATGGCAGGTAAACCTAACATCTCTATTCCCCAGGCTCCACTGAAACCCATTCAGGTGCCTGCGGAACCTTTCCACAGACTCATCATAGACTGTGTTGGTCCTTTACCCCTGACCAGTTCTGGCAACGCATATATAATAACTATCATGTGTCCTACCACCAGGTTTCCCATAGCAGTTCCAGTAAAGAACATTACGGCTGCTACAGTGGTGAAACACCTATTGAAGATCTTCACCCAGTATGGATTTCTAAGAGAGGTTCAAAGCGACTGTGGCACCAACTTCATCAGTGATCTCTTCAAGAAGACTCTGGAGGAGTTCAACATCACACAGTGTTACGGCCCTATTGGGTCGCAACTGGGTTCTTCTCTGATGTTATAAGAGTTTTGGTATCTGGCCCCAAGTTAGTAGAGGCTTTCAAGGGGTGTGTTCCATAACGCAAGTTAAATTAAAGGGGGGAGGGATACAAATGCTCTGATTTATATATATATTAACCACCACCATAAATAAATATATAGCAGTTGCACACAGGGGTTATTACTACACGGTAATGTACAATCTTGTCTTCCTCTGAAGACACAGGATGCTCCACAGTGCTCACAATGAATCCTCAATGATTCTCTTGGCGAATCTACCCTGGCCACAGGCCAGCCAAATCACAGTTCCACTGGGTGCTCTGTCGTGGAGGCCTTCAACCACAATCCAGCATGTAGCTGGCAGGTTCCGATCAGCTCCGCTGTGTAGGCCACTCCACTACCGATACTAGGGTTGCGAGCCCTAGGCAGGAGCCTCGTGTGATCCCGCTGATCACTCTCCTCACTAAGCACCACAGTGGCTAGTCTCTTCTACCAGCCAGCCCCAGATAAGACGATTCCTGATACTGCCACGTCACAGGCAGGCTAATACTCTCAACAGAGTTCGTCCGGGGGTGACTCACAGCTTCTTCAGAGCAAACTCGTGAAGAGACCTTGGCTGCTTTGGGTAGACTGATCCATCATCCAATACAGCAGTCCCAGGTCGACTCTGTAATCAGACACGTCATTAGTGCTGGGGACGCTCTAGGGAATCTCACTTACAGGATTAGACTTAAACGTCCACCTATCCACTCTATAGATGGCGTTGCTGTCTACCCAGCAAACAATTTTAGGTTGCCACAACATATCTGGAAAGTATTTGAAAGTATTGGAAACGTTTGTTTTATCGTATCAGATACGATATTGTGTGTGGACTTAAATAGGTTTCCAAAACTTATAACCAAGACATATGTATTTAACACTAATTTGAGATGTTGTGGCAACTTTACACTCCTAACATGAGTCATTCATAATCCATTCATATACCAATATGAATCTCTTATGAAAGGTTTGAGCCAATAATCTGAACCCTTTTTACATCTTTGTGTTTAAAGTTAAATTTCTTGAAATTAAATTATATTTTATATTATATTATTTTTATTATATTTTATATTATATTATTATTTTCAATTTAAATATTAAAACCAATTTAAGGGTAAAAAAAATCTAATAATTTATATTTCTTTTATTATTTACTAACAATTATAATTATTTACTAACGGAGAGAGGGGAGGCTGTACGGCAGAGAGTGGCGGCTGTGGCGGACAGTGGCGGCGGTGGCGGATAGTGGCGGCGGGCGGACAGTGGCGGCGGGCGGACAGTGGCGGCGGCGGGCGGACAGTGGCGGCGGGCGGACAGTAGCGGCGGTGGCGGACAGTGGCGGCGGGCGGACAGTGGCGGCGGTGGCGGACAGTGGCGGCGGTGGCGGACAGTGGCGGCGGGCGGACAGTGGCGGCGGGCGGACAGTGGCGGCGGGCGGACAGTGGCGTCGGGCGGACAGTGGCGTCGGGCGGACAGTGGCGACGGTGGCGGATAGTGGCGGCGGGCGGACAGTGGCGGCGGTGGCGGATAGTGGCGGCGGGCGGACAGGGCGGCGGCGGGCGGACAGTGGCGGCGGGAGGACAGTGGCGGCGGGAGGACAGTGGCGGCGGGCGGACAGTGGCGGCGGGCGGACAGTGGCGGCGGGCGGACAGTGGCGGCGGTGGCGGATAGTGGCGGCGGGCGGACAGTGGCGGCGGGCGGACAGTGGCGGCGGTGGCGGATAGTGGCGGCGGTGGCGGATAGTGGCGGCGGGCGGACAGGGTGGCGGCGGGCGGACAGTGGCGGCGGGAGGACAGTGGCGGCTGTGGCGGATAGTGGCGGCGGGCGGACCGTGGCGGCGGTGGTGGACAGTGGCGGCGGGCGGACAGTGGCGGCAGCGGGCGGACAGTGGCGGCGGCGGACGAACAGTGGCGGCGGCGGGCGAACAGTGGCGGCGGCGGGCGGACAGTGGAGGCGGCGGGCGGACAGTGGAGGCGGCGGGCGGACAGTGGAGGCGGCGGGCGGACAGTGGAGGCGGCGGGCGGACAGTGGTGGCGGCGGGCGGACAGTGGTGGCGGCGGGCGGACAGTGGTGGCGGCGGGCGGACAGTGGTGGCGGTGGCGGACAGTGGCGGCGGTGGCGGACAGTGACGGCGGTGGCGGACAATGGCGGCGGTGGCGGACAGTGGCGGCTGTGTCTGGCGGGCGGTGGCGGGGTCTGTGATGAGTGGTGGCGGCTGGCGGTGGTGGGTGGTGGCGGCGGTGGTGGTGGGTGGTGGTGGCGGTGGCGGCGGCTGGTGGTGGCGGCGGTGGTGGTGGGTGGTGGTGGTGGCGGCGGCGGCTGGTGGTGGTGGGTGGTGGCGGCGGTGGTGGTGGGTGGTGGCGGCGGCGGCGGCGGGTGGTGGGTGGCGGCGGCTTTTGGTGGTGGTGGGTGGTGGCGGCGGGTGGTGGTGGGTGGTGGCGGCGGGTGGTGGTGGGTGGTGGCGGCTGTGGTGGGTGGTGGCGGGCGGTGGCGGGCGGCGGCGGCTGTGGTGGGTGGTGACGATCGGCGGTGGGGGGGGGCTGGTGGCGGCTGGCGGTGGCGGCTTGCGGTGGCGACTGTGGCAACGGGCGGTGACTGCTGATAGCGGGCGGTGGTGGCGGCTGGTGGCAGGTGGTGGTGGCGGTGGTGGCGGCTGGTGGTGGCGGCTGGTGGTGGTGGCAGCTGGTGGCGGTGATGGCGGCTGGTGGTGGTGGCAGCTGGTGGCGGTGATGGCGGCTGGTGGTGGTTGTGGTGGCGGCTGGTGGTGGTGGCAGCTGGTGGCGGTGATGGCGGCTGGTGGTGGTGGTGATGGCGGCTGGTGGCGGGCGGTGGCGGGCGGTGGCGGCTGGTGGTGGCGGCGGTGGTGGGTGGTGGTGGTGGTGGTGGTGCCGGCTGTGGTGGGTGGTGGCGGTGGTGTCGGCGGCGGCTGTGGTGGGTGGTGGCGGCGGCGGCGGTGATGGGTGGTGGCGGCGGCGGTGGTGGTGGGTGGTGGTGGCGGCGGCGGTGATGGGTGGTGGCGGCGGTGGTGGTGGGTGGTGGCGGCGGTGGTGGTGGGTGGTGGTGGCGGCGGCGGCTGGTGGTGGTGGGTGGTGGTGGTGGGTGGTGGCGGCGGGTGGCGGTGGTGGGTGGCGGGTGGTGGTGGGTGGTGGCGGCGGGTGGTGAGTGGCGGTGGTGGGTGGCGGTGGCTGGTGGCGGGTGGTGGTGGGTGGCGGTGGCTGGTGGCGGGTGGCGGTGGCTGGTGGCGGGTGGCGGCTGGTGGTGGGTGGTGGCGGCTGGTGGTGGGTGGTGGCGGGTGGCGGGTGGCGGCTGGTGGTGGGTGGTGGCGGGTGGCGGCTGGTGGTGGGTGGTGGCGGGTGGCGGCTGGTGGTGGGTGGTGGCGGGTGGCGGCTGGTGGTGGGTGGTGGCGGGTGGCGGCTGGTGGTGGGTGGCGGCGGGTGGCGGCTGGTGGTGGGTGGCGGCGGGTGGCGGCGGGTGGCGGCTGGTGGTGGGTGGCGGCTGGCGGCTGGTGGTGGGTGGTGGCGGGTGGCGGCTGGTGGTGGGTGGTGGCGGCGGGTGGTGAGTGGCGGTGGTGGGTGGCGGTGGCTGGTGGCGGGTGGCGGCTGGTGGTGGGTGGTGGCGGGTGGCGGCTGGTGGTGGGTGGCGGCGGGTGGCGGTGGGTGGCGGGTGGCGGCAGGTGGCGGCGGGTGGCGGCTGGTGGTGGGTGGTGGCGGGTGGTGGCGGGTGGCGGCTGGTGGTGGGCGGCGGGTGGCGGCGGGTGGCGGCTGGTGGTGGGTGGCGGCTGGCGGCTGGTGGTGGGTGGTGGCGGGTGGCGGCTGGTGGTGGGTGGTGGCGGCGGGTGGTGAGTGGCGGTGGTGGGTGGCGGTGGCTGGTGGCGGCTGGTGGTGGGTGGTGGCGGCGGGTGGTGAGTGGCGGTGGTGGGTGGCGGTGGCTGGTGGCGGGTGGTGGTGGGTGGCGGTGGCTGGTGGCGGGTGGCGGTGGCTGGTGGCGGGTGGCGGCTGGTGGTGGGTGGTGGCGGCTGGTGGTGGGTGGTGGCGGGTGGCGGGTGGCGGCTGGTGGTGGGTGGTGGCGGGTGGCGGCTGGTGGTGGGTGGTGGCGGGTGGCGGCTGGTGGTGGGTGGTGGCGGGTGGCGGCTGGTGGTGGGTGGTGGCGGGTGGCGGCTGGTGGTGGGTGGTGGCGGGTGGCGGCTGGTGGTGGGTGGCGGCGGGTGGCGGCTGGTGGTGGGTGGCGGCGGGTGGCGGCGGGTGGCGGCTGGTGGTGGGTGGCGGCTGGCGGCTGGTGGTGGGTGGTGGCGGGTGGCGGCTGGTGGTGGGTGGTGGCGGCGGGTGGTGAGTGGCGGTGGTGGGTGGCGGTGGCTGGTGGCGGGTGGCGGCTGGTGGTGGGTGGTGGCGGGTGGCGGCTGGTGGTGGGTGGCGGCGGGTGGCGGTGGGTGGCGGGTGGCGGCGGGTGGCGGCTGGTGGTGGGTGGTGGCGGGTGTTGGCGGGTGGCGGCTGGTGGTGGGCGGCGGGTGGCGGCGGGTGGCGGCGGGTGGCGGCTGGTGGCGGCTGGTGGCGGCCAGCTGGGACACACCCTTCTCCACTGTAGGTCTGAGTACAACTAACCATATGTCTCTCTCACCCACCAGAACAGTGTTGCCAGCTTGCGCTCTCAAAATGTTTCCTTCAAAGATTGTATATTATCTTTGAACAACAAGTTTGATTATCAAGGAAATAATGCATATATTATTGTCACATTAATACTGTGCAATATCTTATTACATTCCTGCTAAATAATTATAATTTGAAACAGGACAAAAAATCCCACATATATATAAAAACCAACATTAGAGATCACGAGGCCTAGGCCTCGCCTGTGACCACACATCCTGCCTCCCTGGCCTGCTACACTCACACACCTCACACTCTTAACTCTCTCATAATCACTCTCACTCTCTTACTCTGTCACTCTTACTCTGTCACTCTTACTCTCTGTCACTCTTACTCTCTGTCACTCTTACTCTGTCACTCTTACTGTCACTCTTACACTCTGTCACTCCTACTCTCTGTCACTCTTACTCTGTCACTCTTACTCTCTGTCACTCTTACTCTCTGTCACTCTTACTCTCTGTCACTCTTACTCTGTCACTCTTACTCTCTGTCACTCTTACTCTCTGTCACTCTTACTCTCTGTCACTCTTACTCTGTCACTCTTTCTCTGTCACTCTTACTCTCTGTCACTCTTACTCTGTCACTCTTACTCTCTGTCACTCTTACTCTCTGTCACTCTTACTCTGTCACTCTTACACTCTGTCACTCTTACTCTCTGTCACTCTTACTCTCTGTCACTCTTACTCTCTGTCACTCTTACTCTGTCACTCTTACTCTCTGTCACTCTTACTCTCTGTCACTCTTACTCTGTCACTCTTACTCTGTCACTCTTACTCTCTGTCACTCTTACTCTCTGTCACTCTTACTCTCTGTCACTCTTACTCTCTGTCATTCTTACTCTCTGTCACTCTTACTCTGTCACTCTTACTCTCTGTCACTCTTACTCTCTGTCACTCTTACTCTGTCACTCTTACTCTGTCACTCTTACTCTCTGTCACTCTTACTCTCTGTCACTCTTACTCTCTGTCACTCTTACTCTGTCACTCTTACTCTCTGTCACTCTTACTCTCTGTCACTCTTACTCTCTGTCACTCTTACTCTCTGTCACTCTTACTCTGTCATTCTTACTCACTCTCAGTCACCCTTACCCATTCATACTCACTCTCTCACTCTTACTCTCATACTCTTACTCTCAATTACTCTTACTCTCAATCACTCTTACTCCCAATCACTCCTACTCCCAATCACTCCTACTCTCAATCACTCCTACTCTCATTCTTACTCTTACTCCCAATCACTCTTACTCTCAATCACTCTTATTCTCATTCTTACTCTCACTCTTACTCTTACTCCCAATCACTCTTACTCCCAATCACTCTTACTCTCAATCACTCTTACTCTCAATCACTCTTACTCTCATTCTTACTCTTACTCACTCTTACTCTCAATCACTCTTATTCTCATTCTTACTCCTACTCTCACTCTAACTCCTACTCCCAATCACTCTTACTCCCAATCACTCTTACTCTCAATCACTCTTACTCCCAATCACTCTTACTCTCAATCACTCTTACTCTCAATCACTCTTACTCTCAATCACTCTTACTCTCAATCACTCTTACTCTCACTAACTCTCAATCACTCTTACTCTCACTCTAACTCTCAATCACTCTTACTCTCATACTCACCCTTACTCTCAATCACTTTACTCTCACTCTTACTTATTCTGTCACTCTTACTCACTCTGTCACTCTTACTCACTCTCAGTCACTCTTACTTATACTCACTCTTACTCACACTTACACACTCTCTGGCACTCTCACTCACCTTCATTCACTCTTACTCACTCTTACCCACTCTCGCTCACTCTGACTCACTCTAGTTAATAAGAACACGCCAATATAAGACAACAAAACGTTTTCAGATTCGTTCTCACCACTTTCCAGCAACTTTTAAAATTTATATAAATTATCTTAGGGAATAATACATAAATTATATATTTAAACATGATATTAGTGTTTAGTGGAATGCATAAGGAGTCAAATTGTGTTAAAAAGAGCGATTTTTAGAAAATTTGGAAAACTACTTTTTTCTGTTCATATTATAACTAAATGGATTTTAAAGGTTTCACTCAGCCAATATATATCATTCACAATTTATTAATGAATTTTACAAAAAAACACCATAAATTTTATATTTAAACATGTAAAAACTATTTGTTTTACATTTGGAAGAAAATAATTGTAGAAAAACAATTTATAATTAAACCTTTGTGTTTGGATTTTTTGAGTAAAAGTTTCTCAAAGGCTCTCCTGCACCATTCTCAATGCAAATCATTCCCACACCTATGTGAAGAGATAGGCGAACGTTGTGTAGATGATTTGTGTTTGCTGGGTAAGCGCCACCTCACCAGAGGTCAGCAGCGGCTATGTTATGAGCTGATTAAGACGGGAATCCAGCACCTGTGGCCGGTATATCCCGTCCTCACTAGATGGCGTCGTCCATTTGGAGTGGGTTTCGGGAGCGGACTCACAGATGGCGTTGTCGTCGCTGCTCCGTGCCTCGACGATGGACTCGGGTCCGTAACACACGGGTACTGTCCAGCCCCTATCATCCTGCTTCACAGGGTTCTCTTGAACGTAGTCATCAGACTATTAAAGCACTCCTAAAGAAATTCTGCAATGAGACTTTGAAGGACTGGGATAGACAACTTGATCTCATAATGTGCATTTTTCGAAGTCTCCCCAGTGAGTCACTAGGAGTATCTCCTTATGAGATGCTCTACGGACGTAAGTGCCGTACTCCTCTCAAAGCTTTCAAGGACTCTCTACGTAATGCCACCCTCAGTGACCATCAGAATGTGCCTCAGTTTCTTCAAAACTTAAAACACATTCTAGAGAGTACGTAAATTTGCTAATGACAACCTATTGAAAGCCCAGGAGAGGATGAAGACTCATTTTGACCAGAGCAGCAAATTAAGGAAATTTAAACCAGGAGACTTCGTATTGGCATACCTTCCTATCCCAGGTTCTCCATTGAAAAACAAGTTTTCAGGACCCTACCGTATCAAGGAGTGCAGGAACAACAACAACTACGTTCTTGAGACTCCAGATAGGCGGCGGAGGACCCAGTTGTGCCACGTCAACCTCCTGAAGCAGTATCAAGGTATTTTCCCTACTGTGCTGATATCTGTCTCTACATCTAAAGGTCCCTACCTCCACAGTGAAACCATCCCTGCTTCTCCCGAAAGCATTAACACTAAATTGATGCTTTCCAAATCGGAATTCCTACCTGATCTTCATCCCAATTTACAGGACTATAATAGTGCTCCTTTGCCATGTTCTAATCCTATTTTCACCTCGCCAGATATCACGAAGCCTTTCATCCTCCATGTCGACGCCAGTGGTACCGGCATCGGGGGTGACCTAATGCAACAACGAGGCGAGGAGAATCTACCTGTTAGCTACTACAGCTACAAGGAACTACAGCACAATCGACAGGGAGCTACTCATCGTCCTGAACTTGCAGCACTTCAAACCATACCTGAAAAGTGCTCGGTCTACCACCATCTATTCGGACCACAGTCCCCTACGCTTCCTGCAGCAAGCCCAATTCAACAACCAACGGCTTCTACGATGGACTTTATATCTGCAGAATTTCAACCTGGAGATCTTCTACATCAAGGGTTCTGACAACATCATCGCAGACGCCCTCTCCAGAGTCTATGAGGTAGAGGCTGCTCCACCTACCACTTTACCGCCTGAAGACGTAACTTCACCCGGAACCGCAGGCTTCAGGGGGAGAGTTGTGACGATAATCTCTTTCAAGAGAGATTGAGCCTGCTCTTCCCTACTTTAAGTTACGCCAAAGACAACAGTATAAGATTCTACATTCAAGATACGTCACCAGTAGCACAAAACGTTTTGACCAGGAGGCAAAACATATCCAAGATCCCCCTACTCCACACACCCTCCACGCCGGCTCGTCATCAAACCAGCTAACTACCCTTCACCAGCTTGCCTGCCTCTGATTGGTGACTTGCCAGCCGCGCACCTGCACACAGTACCTCAGCGCCCTCTACACGAATCGACGTCTGAGCCTGACCAGCTATCCACTTCAGAATATTCCTTGTGCTCTTACGGTTGACATCTCTCTCTGGCATACTAGCTCATTAGCTCATATACGAAGGGAGGTATCAGCCATAGCCGATATTCTCAGCACCATTTTAACCCTGTATTTTGTGTTTCACATTGTCTTTGACTTTTTCTTTATTATTTAACTGTAATTTTAACTACCTGAGATTTGTCTTTATTTTCATTTATGTTTAAAGTAAATATATTAAAGTTTCATTGTTCATATTTTGTGTTTTACGTGTTCCTCGCTCTAACTTATCACAGACAACAGGTAAGCAGTCTATATTTTTGTTTAAAGTGTGACCAGGCTTTGACACCTGCCATTGGAGGACTGCCGAACATCAACACTCCAACACTTTCCCGTCACACAAAATATATATATATATATATATATATATATATATATATATATTATTAAATATGACCGAAAAAGTAAGATTAATAATTCTAACACGAATTTTCTCAATCTTTCGTACATTTCTTTTCACTGTTGGAGGTAAATAAAAAATCAGTTCTCCAAAATTCATTTTTATTTCTAGTCTGACGCGACACGAGCGCGTTTCGTAAAACTTATTACATTTTCAAAGACTTTAGTTCACAAATACACAACTGAATAGAACTTACGCATCTCCGATTTTATATCTACATTTGAGTGAGGTGGAAGGGGTGATGTGGCATTAACACAAGACAGAACAAGATGTGGCATTAATAGGGTATTAATTTCATCAACACAAGACAGAACAAGAGTATTAATAGGGTATTAATTTCATCAACACAAGACAGAACACGAATCAATGGATATTGAATAGAAGTGTTTGTAGAAAGCCTATTGGTCCATATTTCTTGATGCTTCTATATTGGAGCGGAGTCTTGAGATGGGTAGAATATAGTTGTGCAATAATTGGCTGTTGATTGCTGGTGTTGACTTCTTGATGTGTAGTGCCTCGCAAACGTCAAGCCGCCTGCTATCGCTGAATCTATCGATGATTTCTGTGTTGTTTACTAGGATTTCTCTGGCGATGGTTTGGTTGTGGGAAGAGATTATATGTTCCTTAATGGAGCCCTGTTGCTTATGCATCGTTAAACGCCTAGAAAGAGATGTTGTTGTCTTGCCTATATACTGGGTTTTTTGGAGCTTACAGTCCCCAAGAGAACATTTGAAGGCATAGACGACGTTAGTCTCTTTTAAAGCGTTTTGTTTTGTGTCTGGAGAGTTTCTCATGAGTAGGCTGGCCCTTTTTCTGGTTTTATAGTAAATCGTCAGTTGTATCCTCTGATTTTTGTCTGTAGGGATAACGTTTCTATTAACAATATCTTTCAGGACCCTTTCCTCCGTTTTATGAGCTGTGGAAAAGAAGTTCCTGTAAAATAGTCTAATAGGGGGTATAGGTGTTGTGTTAGTTGTCTCTTCAGAGGTTGCATGGCTTTTCACTTTCCTTCTTATGATGTCTTCGACGAAACCATTGGAGAAGCCGTTATTGACTAGGACCTGCCTTACCCTACAGAGTTCTTCTCTCATACATAACTCATAATGAAGAACTCTGTAGGGTAAGGCAGGTCCTAGTCAATAACGGCTTCTCCAATGGTTTCGTCGAAGACATCATAAGAACGAAAGTGAAAAGCCATGCAACCTCTGAAGTGACAACTAACACAACACCTATACCCCCTATTAGACTATTTTACAGGAACTTCTTTTCCACAGCTCATAATACGGAGGAAAGGGTCCTGAAAGATATTGTTAATAGAAACGTTATCCCTACAGACAAAAATCAGAGGATACAACTGACGATTTACTATAAAACCAGAAAAACGGCCAGCCTACTAATGAGAAACTCTCCAGACACAAAACAGAACGCTTTAAAAGAGACTAACGTCGTCTATGCCTTCAAATGCCCTTTTGGGGACTGTAAGCTCCAAAAAACCCCGTATATAGGCAAGACAACAACATCTCTTTCTAGGCGTTTAACGATGCATAAGCAACAGGGCTTCATTAAGGAACATATAATCTCTTCCCACAACCAAACCATCGCCAGAGAAATCCTAGTAAACAACACAGAAATCATCGATAGATTCAGCGATAGCAGGCGGCTTGACGTTTGCGAGGCACTACACATCAAGAAGTCAACACCAGCAATCAACAGCCAATTATTGCACAACTATATTCTACCCACCTCAAGACTCCGCTCCAATATAGAAGCATCAAGAAATATGGACCAATAGGCTTTCTACAAACACTGCTATTCAATATCCATTGTTTCGTGTTCTGTCTTGAGTTGATGTAATTAATACCCTATTAATACTCTTGTTCTATCTTGTGTTGATGAAATTAATACCCTATTAATGCCACATCTTGTTCTGTCTTGTGTTAATGCCACATCACCCCTTCCACCTCACTCAAATGTAGATATAAAATCGGAGATGCGTAAGTTCTATTCAATTGTGTATTTGTGAACTAAAGTCTTTGAAAATGTAATAAGTTTTACGAAACGCGCTCGTGTCGCTTCAGACTAGAAATAAAAATGAATTTTGGAGAACTGATTTTTGATTTACCTCCAACAGTGAAAAAAAATGTACGAAAGATTGAGAAAATTCGTGTTAGAATTATTAATCTTACTTTTTCCGTCATATTTAATAATATATGTCTACAGGAAAGACAGCTACCAAAATATACTAATATATATATATATATATATATATATATATATATATATATATATATATATATATATATATATATATATATATATATATATATATATATATATATATATATATATATATATATATATATATATATATATATATATATATGTCGTACCTAGTAGCCAGAATGCACTTATCAGCCTACTATGCAAGGCCCGATTTGCCTAATAAGCCACGTTTTCCTGAAATAATATATTTTCTCTAATTTTTTTCTTATGAAATGATAAAGCTACCCATTTTATTATGTATGAGGTCAATTTTTTTTTTATTGGAGTTAAAATTAAAATTGATATGACCAAACCTAACCAACCCTACCTAACCTAACCTAACCTAACCTATCTTTATAGGTTAGGTTAGGTAGCCAAAAAAGTTAGGTTAGGTTAGGTAGTCGAAAAAACATTAATTCATGAAAACTTGGCTTATTAGGCAAATCGGGCCTTGCATAGTAGGCTGAGAAGTGCGTTCTGGCTACTAGGTACGACATATATAATATATATATATATATATATATATATATATATATATATATATATATATATATATATATATATATATATATATATATATGTCGTACCTAGTAGCCAGAACGCACTTCTCATCCTACTATGCAAGGCCCGATTTGCCTAATAAACCAAGTTTTCATGAATTAATTGTTTTTCGACAACCTAACCTACCTAACCTAACCTAACCTAACTTTTTCGGCTACCTAACCTAACCTAACCTATAAAGATAGGTTAGGTTAGGTTAGGTAGGGTTGGTTAGGTTCGGTCATATATCTATGTTAATTTTAACTCCAATAAAATAAAATTGACCTCATACATAATGAAATGGGTTGCTCTATCATTTCATAAGAAAAAAATTAGAGAAAAAATATTAATTTGGGAAAACTTGGCTTATTAGGCAAATCGGGCCTTGCGTAGTAGACTGAGAAGTGCATTCTGGCTACTAGGTACGACATATATATATATATATATATATATATATATATATATATATATATATATATATATATATATATATATATATATATATATATATATATATATATATATATATATATATATATATTATATATGTCGTACCTAGTAGCCAGAACGCACTTCTCAGCCTACTATGCAAGGCCCGATTTGCCTAATAAGCCAAGTTTTCATGAATTTATATATTTTTCTAATTTTTTTCCTATGAAACGATAAAACTATTCATTTCATTATGTATAAGTTAATTTTGTTCAATTTGAGTTAAAACAAGTGTAGATATATGACCAAACCTAACCAACCCTACCTAACCTAACCTAACATATCTTAACCTAATTTAAACTAAAATAACTAAGTCAATAGTTTATGTTCCTATTATAATATAATAATAATGTTTCAATTAAACCAACTGGAAACAATTTTTTGAAAATAAAGAAAATCACTCGGCCTACTAGGCAAATCGGATCTTGCATAATAGGCCGAGAAGTGCATGCTGGCTACTAGGTACGACATATCAATATATATATATATATATATATATATATATATATATATATATATATATATATATATATATATATATATATATATATATCTATTGTGACGGGAAAGTGTTGGAGTGTAGATGTTCGGCAGTCCTCCAATGCCTGGTGTCAATGCCTAGTCACACTTACAAAAAACAAGATAGACTGCTTGCCTGTTTATCTGTGGTAAATTAAGGGAAGACACGCAAAACACATAGTATGAACAATGAAACTTTAATTGATATAGAAAACAAATTATAAACAAAGACAATCCCTTGGCTATGTACAGTGCAAATAAACAAGTCAAAAACATATAACATAAATGAAGATTAGGGATGAAGTTACTCTACAATAATATAAATACACAAGGAAAAATAATCAGGTGCTGAGAATATTAGCGCTAGCTGAGAAACATCCTGCTGATACACAGCGTATATCAGTAAGTTGTTCACTGCTTGAGAGCACAAGGATATTCTGACTTCAATGGGTGGTTCAAGCCCAGACATCGACTCAGGTAGAGGGCGCTGAGGTGCAGGAGTGCAGGTGTGCAGTCGGCGAGTCACCAATCAGGAGCAGGCAGGCTGGGAAGGGTAGTTGGCTGGTTGATGACGAGCCGGAGTGGAGGGAGTGTGGAGGAGGGGGTGAGTCTTGGGTACGTTTGCCTCCTGGTCAAAACGTTTTGTGCTACTGGTAGACGTATCTTGAAGGTAGCATCTTATTCTTGTATAATATACATAACTTGATGTAGGGAAGAGCAGGCTCAATCACTCTTGAAAGAGATTATCGTCACAACTCTCCCCCGAAGCCTGTGCTTACGGGTGAAGTTACGTCTTCAGGTGGTAGAGTGGTAGGTAGAGCTGTCTCTACCTCATAGACTCTGGAGAGGGCGTCTGCTATGATGTTGTCAGAACCTTTGATGTAGAAGATCTCCAGGTTGAAATTCTGCAGATATAAAGCCCATCGTAGAAGTCGTTGATTGGTGAATTGGGCTTGCTGCAAGAAGCGTAGGGGATTGTGGTCCGAGTAGATGGTGGTAGACCGAGCACCTTACAGGTATGATTCAAAGTGCTGTATATTCAGGACTATGGAGAGTAGCTCCTTTTCGATCGTGCTGAAATTCTTCTGGTGTGGTTTTAACTTGTAGCTGTAGTAGCTAACAGGTAGAACATCCTCGCCTCGTTGTTGCATCAGGACACCCCCGATGCTGGTACCACTGGCGTCGACATGGAGGATGAAAGGCTTCGTGATATCTGGCGAGGCGAGAATAGGATTAGAACAGAGCAGGAATTTAAGTTGTTCAAAAGCAATGGTTTATTGAATGGTCCAATGATACCGTTGCTTGGGGCTGGTTAAAGTGATCAAAGGTGTCGCCACCGTACTCAAATTCTTCACAAACCTACGGTAGTAGGAGGCAAGACCAAGGAAGCGCAGGAGCTGCTTCCTGGTGGTAGGCTGTGGGTAATGCTGGATGGCTTGGGTATGCATGTTTAACGGAGCTATGCTGCCACTCCCTATCTCATGACCAAGATAATGCACTTTACCTTTAGCAAAATTGGACTTGCCCAAGTTGATGGTGAGGCCGGCTGTCAGGAGCTTGGCAAACAATCGTTGCAGCTGGAGCATATGTTCGCTCCAGGTGTTGGTTGCCACAACGATGTCATACAAGTAGGCGTAGGTGTTATCTAAGCCCTGGATGACGCAGTTGACAGCTCGCTGGAGAGGCTCTGGGCAGCCTCTCTGGAAGGTGGCCGGGGCATTACATAGTCCAAATGGAAGGCGTTCGTATCTGTAAAGGCCAAAGGGTGTGGTAAAGACAGATATTTCCTTAGCTCGCTCTGTCAAACATACTTGGTAGTATCCCTTGAGTAAGTCTAGCTTCGATAGATACCGAGCATTGCCAATGGCGTCAAGGATGTCATCTATTCTAGGTAATGGATAAGCATCCTTGATAGTCACAAGATTCAATTTCCGGTAATCGGTACACAACCTCACTTTACCTTGCGGTTTCGGCACCAAGATGCAGGGTGAGGCCCAAGGGGACTCACAAGGGGTGGCCAGCCCATGATCCAGGAGGTACTGTATTTCAGCACACATAACTTCCTTTTTGCTCGGCCTGATTCGGTAGAAAGGTTGACGAATCGGCCGGGTGTCAGGGAGTAGCTGGATGTCGTGCTGAACCACATTACACTCCTGTGGATCATCGCTGAACAACTTCTGATGTTCCTTGAAGGTTCTGATGAGAGGAGCACTATTACTGTCCTGCAAATAGGTATGAAGATCATTAAGGATTTCCGAGTTGGAAGACACTGACTCTATGGTTAGTGCTTTCGGGAGGAGAAGCAGGGAAGGTCTCACTGTGGAGGTATGGACCTTTAAAGGTGGATAATGATACCAACACAGTTGGGGGAGTACCTTGATACTGCTTCAGGAGGTTGACGTGGCACAACTGGGTCCTCCGCCGCCTATCTGGAGTCTCAAGAACGTAGTTGTGGTTGTTTCTGCACTCCTTGATGCGGTAGGGTCCTGAAAACTTGTTTTGCAATGGAGAACCTGGGATAGGAAAATATGCCAACACGAAGTCTCCTAGTTTAAATATCCTTTGTTTGCTGCGTTGGTCAAAATGAGTCTTCA
The DNA here is from genome assembly GCF_040958095.1 of Procambarus clarkii. Lineage (NCBI taxonomy): Eukaryota > Metazoa > Arthropoda > Malacostraca > Decapoda > Cambaridae > Procambarus > Procambarus clarkii. The sequence goes on along the minus strand of NC_091151.1, from coordinate 23,200,329 downwards.
TCCTCTCCTGAGCTTTCAGTAGATTGTCATTAGCAAATTTACGTACTCTCTCTAGAATGTGTTTTAAGTTTTGAAGAAACTGGGGCACATTCTGAAGGTCACTGAAGCTGGCATTATGTAGAGAGTCTTTGAAAGCTTTGAGAGGAGTACGGCCCTTACGTCCGTAGAGCATCTCATAAGGAGATACTCCTAGAGACTCATTGGGGAGACTTCTGAAAATGCAAATAATGAGGTCAAGTTGTTTATCCCGGTCCTTCTAGGTTTCATTGCAAAATTTCTTTAGGCGTGCTTTAACAGTCTGATGACTACGTTCAAGAGAACCCTGTGAAGCAGGATGATAGGGGCTGGACAGTACCTGTGTGATGTTGAACTCTTCCAGTGTCTTCTTTAAGAGATCACTGGTGAAGTTGGTGCCACAGTCACTTTGAACCTCTCTTGGAAATCCATACTGGGTGAAGATCTTCATTAGCTGTTTCACCACAGTAGCAGCCGTAATGCTCTTTACTGGAACTGCTATGGGGAATCTGGTGGTAGGACACAGGATAGTTAGTATATAGGCGTTGCCAGAACTGGTCCGGGGTAAAGGACCAACACAGTCTATGATGAGTCTGTGGAAAGGTTCCGCAGGCACCTGGATAGGAGTCAATGGAGCCTGGGGAATAGAGATGTTAGGTTTCCCTGCCATCTGACATGTATGACACTGTTGCACGTAACTTTTGACGTCCTTAACCATACCTGGCCAGAAGTAGTCTTGTCTGATTCCGTGGTAGGTTTTGTTAAAGCCATAGTGAGAAAGAGCTCCCTGGGCCAGGTGTAGAATATCGGGCCGTAGGCTGGTGGGAACCACTAGTTGTTCGACATTGGCCCAATCGTCGTCCTCCTTCAGCTTACTGGTTCTGTACCTGCGGTAGAGCAACTGATTCTCTAGGAAGAACCCAGGGATACTGTCAGGTTGAGTCTCAGCCTGGAAGAATAATGGTGTTAATGATAGATCTTCCCTCTGTAACTTACGGAACTCCAAACTAGTAAGATTCGGTGGTAGATTCTGAGGGTCTTGAGGGACAGCGGTAGCAGTAGAGTTAGCTGGTTGCGGGCGTGCAGCTTGGGCACGGGTGATCACCAAAATCGGAGGAGAAACTTCATCACTTTCTTGGACCTCTGCTGAAACATACTTAAAGATGGGATTGTCCACAACAGAGTTACACAGCCTGGGGTTTGTCCATGATGATCAGGTTTGACGGTTGCAGATCTTCTGCCAAGTCGTTGCCCAGGAGAAGTTGTACTCCAGACATGGGAAAAGGCTTCTCCCTGATGGCCACTTGGACTTCACCGGTCACAAAAGGACAATCCAGGTGGACTCTGGCGAGTGGATACGGAGTGGTAGCAGTGAGGTCAGTGATAAGGACGGTTTCTCCGGTGTAGGTGATGTTAGGCACAGCTGATTTCAATATTATGGACTGAAGAGCCGCTGTGTCCCTCAAGATCTTCAATTTGAAACGTCCCTCCGAATCTGTACCGTTGGTAGAGACAGTTCCAGGATACAGGTGTTTGCTGAAGAGAGAAAGATCATTAACAGGAACACCAACATTCATCACAGGCTTACCGGACTTAGGAGGAGTTGGTTTGGGTTTAGTTGTTTCATTACCTTTGTATTGAGCTTTCCCACATCTATCTATGGTATGTTCATAGAGTTTGCAATACTTACAATACAATTGAGAGCTTGCTTGATCTGTACCTACTTTATCATAACTATACCAAGACTTCTTACTGGAAGGTGGTGATGGTGTAAGCCGGTGGATGAGGCTGTAGGTGTCAGCTGACTTCGCACATTTGATGTAGTCGGTTTCTTCTTTATCTGCTAAATATAAACGGACGGAAGGGGGAACACGTCTCAAGAATTCCTCAACTAGCATGAGGTTCACGAGTTCTGAAAATTTAGAGACACGTGCTGCTTCCAGCCATTTCATGAAATATCTTTTCTTGGTATTCGCAAATTCCTAGAAAGGTGGTGGTATTTGCCTTTAGATGACCACGGAATTTTCGTCTGTAGCTTTCGCTGGAGAGAAGGTATGCGTCCAAAACTGCTTGCTTTTGGGTCTGGTAGTCATTCTCAGACGCTAAGGTACTGAGAGTAACTGCAGCTCTACCTGTGAGATGCACTCTGGGAAGGGTAGAACATTGATCTGCAGGCCAGATAAGTTTTTTAGCTAGGGTCTTAAAAGTGGTGAAAAAGACGTCGATCTCTGTCTCAACGAATTGTGGCATTAACTTACTTGCATGGGAGACATTGAAACTTACGGGAAGATTAGCTGTAGCTTGTTGGCGCTGAGTGTGATGTGTAGCTTCCAACGCGAGTTCTTGTCGCCTTTCTTCGAGAGCACTGCCAGCTTGCTGTTTACTGTACTCCCGTTGGATTTCCAGATCACGTTTTCTTGCTTCAAGCTGTTCTCGCTCACGCTCACGGAGTTGGGCAGCCTCTCGTTCTATTTGTTCTTTCTTTATGGTAGCCTCTCTTTCTTGCTCTTCTTTCCTGATTGCAGCCTCTCTTTCTTGCTCTTCTTGCCTTAGGATCGCCTCTCTTTCTCTCATTTGTAGAGCTTCTTTCTGTTGCTCTCGCTCGAGCGTTGCAAGTTCGAGCTTGAGTTTCATTGTTGCCAGAGCATGTCTATCTGCAATAGAAAAATTTTCGTGAGTTTCAGAGTCAATCTTCCCTTCATCTAGGAGGTGATCCATTATTAAATTGTGCAATTCATTTTTGTTGGCTCCATGGGGAACATCTAGTTGATACTCGTGTGCAAGAGTTTGTAATTCGGTCCTCTTGGCACGACTTAAGGTCCCTATTTCACCTGCTGGATCGATACGAAAAGCTTGGAGACGAAACATGTTGAAAAATAGCAAATAAATGTACAACGAATACTTGTGATATGGTAAGTGTCAGTAACAGCATAACGTGGCAACTGGTAACTATCCTGTGGAATTTAATATTTAACAATTAATGTTAATTTTAGAATGGTAAATGATTAGTCAATCAAAACCGCAGGAAATCTTGTACCCGGTACTCAGTGTAAGAGAATAAGGGCAAGAAAATCCTACTAAATAAATGAAACTGAGTTTCGAAAACAAATGAAACATTTAATTGTTTCAAAAGTAAATAAGGTAGTCCAAGAATGTAGGCATACCTTGCCGAGTCTCTATAGGACAGAAGCAAGGGTTTTCCCACTAAATGAAATATGATACTTACAGAATTAGCGAACTTTGTGCTCTGAAAAAGAAAGCTAATTTCCTACCTAAGTAAATATCATAATCTCTGACCGACGTGTAGGGGTGCGAGTGTCAGCTGGTAACGAGAACTGCTGTTGAGGTCCCAACTCAGCAACGTAGTCCGTGCTAGAGGAACTATGGCTCTCTTTATCCTCCTTCAGTCGGATTGCAGAAGATAGGGTGCTTTGACCCGAAGACAAACCAAAGTACCAGGGTACCCAAAATGATGATCTGTCTGAGATTGAGAAATATCCTAGGGACAAAAGGTGGAAAACACGAGTAATAACACGGAGGGAGAGATGACCAATTAGGAGAATGACTGAGGCCTCCAGTCACCACGTAATCCAAAGTTATCCAACACTCAAAATATGCTACTCTCGGAATGCACAATACACACAGCACCATATAAATATTAAAAGTAATGAAAATATTGAAAAGCAACTGTATCAAAGCCAAGTACGCTTACCACAAATTGATGGTCTGGTACTGGTACCTGAGTGAGGCTCCCGGACAGGCCCCCATTAAATGTGACGGGAAAGTGTTAGAGTGTAGATGTTCGGCAGTCCTCCAATGGCTGGTGTCAATGCCTAGTCACACTTACAAAAAACAAGATAGACTGCTTGCCTGTTTATCTGTGGTAAAGTAAGGGAAGACACGCAACACACATAGTATGAACAATGAAACTTTAATTGATATAGAAAACAAATTATAAACATAGACAATCCCTTGGCTATGTACAGTGCAAATAAACAAGTCAAAAACATATAACATAAATGAAGATTAGGGATGAAGTTACTCTACAATAATATAAATACACAGTGAAAAATAATCAGGTGCTGAGAATATTAGCGCTAGCTGAGAAACATCCAGCTGATACACAGCGTATATCAGTTAGTTGTTCACTGCTTGAGAGCACAAGGATATTCTGACTTCAATGGGTGGTTCAAGCCCAGACATCGACTCAGGTAGAGGGTGCAGGAGTGCAGGTGTGAAGTCGGCGAGTCACCAATCAGGAGCAGGCAGGCTGGGAAGGGTAGTTGGCTGGTTGATGATGAGCCGGCGTGGAGGGAGTGTGGAGGAGGGGGTGAGTCTTGGGTACGTTTGCCTCCTGGTCAAAACGTTTTGTGCTACTGGTAAAAGTATCTTGAAAGTAGCACCTTATTCTTGTATAATATACGTAACTTGATGTAGGGAAGAGCAGGCTCAATCTCTCTTGAAAGAGATTATCGTCACAATATATATATATATATATATATATATATATATATATATATATATATATATATATATATATATATATATATATATATATATATATATATATATATATATATGTCGTACCTAGTAGCCAGAACTCACTTCTCAGCCTACTATTCAAGGCCCGATTTGCCTAATAAGCCAAGTTTTCCTGAATTAATATATTTACTATAATTTTTTTCTTATGAAATGATAAAGCAACCCTTTTCTCTATGTATGAGGTCAATTTTTTTTTATTGGAGTTAAAATTAACGTAGATATATGACCGAACCTAACCAACCCTACCTAACCTAACCTAACCTATATTTATAGGTAAGGTTAGGTTAGGTAGCCAAAAAAAGCTAGGTTAGGTTAGGTTAGGTAGGTTAGGTAGACGAAAAAACATTAATTCATGAAAACTTGGCTTATTAGGCAAATCGGGCCTTGAATAGTAGGCTGAGAAGTGCGTTCTGGCTATTAGGTACGACATATATATATATACATATATATATATATATATGTCGTACTTAGTAGCCAGAACGCACTTCTCAGCCTACTATGCAAGGCCCGATTTGCCTAATAAGCCAAGTTTTCATGAATTAATTGTTTTTCGACTACCTAACCTACCTAACCTAACTTAACCTACCTTTTTCGGCTACCTATCCTAACCTAACCTATAAAGATAGGTTAGGTTAGGTTAGGTAGGGTTGGTTAGGTTCGGTCATATATCTATGGTAATTTTAACTCCAATAAAAAAAATTGACCTCATACATAATGAAATGGGTAGCTTTATTACTTCATAAGAAAAAAAAAATAGAGAAAATATATAAATTCATGAATACTTGGCTTATTAGGCAAATCGGGCCTTGCATAGTAGGCTGAGAAGTGCGTTCTGGCTACTAGGTACAACATATATATATATATATATATATATATATATATATATATATATATATATATATATATATATATATATATATATATATATATATATATATATATATATATATATATATATATATATATGTCGTACCTAGTAGCCAGAACTCACTTTTCAGCCTACAATGCAAGGCCCGATTTGCCTAATAAGCCAAGTTTTCATGAATTAATATATTTTCTCTAATTATTTTCTTATGAAATGATAAAGCAACCCATATCATTATGTAAGAGGTCAATTTTTTTTTATTGGAGTTAAAATTAACGTAGATATATGACCGAACCTAACCAACCCTACCTAACCTAACCTAACCTATCTTTATAGGTTAGGTTTGGTTAGGTAGCCGAAAAAGTTAGGTTAGGTTAGGTTAGGTAGGTTAGGTAGTCGAAAAGCAATTAATTCATGAAAACTTGGCTTATTAGGCAAATCGGGCCTTGCATAGTAGGCTCAGAAGTGAGTTCTGGCTACTAGGTACGACATATATATATATATATACATATATATATATATACGTATATATATATATATATATATATATATATATATATATATATATATATATATATATATATATATATATATATATATATATATATATATATATATATATATACTAACATTAGTATATTTTGGTAGCAGTCTTTCCTGTAGACATATATTATTAAATATGACCGAAAAAGTAAGATTAATAATTCTAACACGAATTTTCTCAATCTTTCGTACATTACGCTTCACTGTTGGAGGTAAATCAAAAATCACTTCTCCAAAATTCATTTTTATTTCTAGTCTGACGCGACACGGGCGCGTTTCGTAAAACTTATTACATTTTCAAAGACTTCACAAATACACAACTGATTAGAACTTTCGTTTCCCTGATTTTATATCTACATTTGAGTGAGGTGGGAAGGGTGATGTGGCATTACATTTGAGTGAGGTGGGAAGGGTGATGTGGCATTAACACAAGACAGAACACTAGGGGATATTAATAGGGTATTAAAAGTATCAACACAAGACAGAACAGAAACAATGGGTATTGAATAGAAGTGTTTGTAGAAAGCCTATTGGTCCATATTTCTTGATGCTTCTATATTGGAGCGGAGTCTTGAGGTGGGTAGAATATAGTTGTGCAATAATTGGCTGTTGATTGCTGGTGTTGACTTCTTGATGTGTAGTGCCTCGCAAACGTCAAGCCGCCTGCTATCGCTGTATCTATCGATGATTTCTGTGTTGTTTACTAGGATTTCTCTGGCGATGGTTTGGTTATGGGAAGAGATTATATGTTCCTTAATGGAGCCCTGTTGTTTATGCATCGTTAAACGCCTAGAAAGAGATGTTGTTGTCTTGCCTATATACTGGGTTTTTTGGAGCTTACAGTCCCCAAGTGGGCATTTGAAGGCATAGACGACGTTAGTCTCTTTTAAAGCGTTCTGTTTTGTGTCTGGAGAGTTTCTCATGAGTAGGCTGGCCGTTTTTCTGGTTTTATAGTAAATCGTCAGTTGTATCCTCTGATTTTTGTCTGTAGGGATAACGTTTCTATTAACAATATCTTTCAGGACCCTTTCCTCTGTTTTATGAGCTGTGGAAAAGAAGTTCCTGTAAAATAGTCTAATAGGGGGTATAGGTGTTGTGTTAGCTGTCTCTTCGGAGGTTGCGTGGCTTTTCACTTTCCTTCTTATGATGTCTTCGATGAAACCATTGGAGAAGCCGTTATTGACTAGGACCTGCCTTACCCTACAGAGTTCTTCGTCGACTTGCTTCCATTCTGAGCTGTGGCTGAGAGCACGGTCGACGTATGCGTTAACAACACTCCTCTTGTACCTGTCAGGGCAGTCGCTGTTGGCATTTAGGCACATTCCTATGTTTGTTTCCTTTGTGTAGACTGCAGTGTGGAAACCTCCGCCCTTTTCCATGACTGTTACATCTAGAAAAGGCAGCTTCCCATCCTTTTCCGTCTCGTAAGTGAAACGCAGCACGGAACTCTGCTCAAATGCCTCCTTCAGCTCCTGCAGATGTCTGACATCAGGTACCTGTGTAAAAATGTCGTCAACATACCTGCAGTATATGGCCGGTTTCAAGTTCATGTCGACTAAGACTTTTTGCTCGATGGTACCCATGTAGAAGTTTGCAAACAGGACACCTAGGGGAGAACCCATGGCGACCCCATCTACTTGCTTATACATGTGCCCATCCGGGCTCAAGAAGGGTGCCTCTTTAGTACAAGCATGGAGTAGTTTCCTCAGAATACGTTCTGGCATGTCAAGAGGAGTACAGGCTGGATCACGATACACTCTGTCGGCTATCATTCCGATTGTCTCGTCCACAGGTACGTTGGTAAACAGCGATTCTACGTCCAACGAGGCTCTTATCCCTGTGGCCCGTGCGCCCCGCAGTAAGTCCACAAATTCCTTTGGAGACTTCAGGCTGAAGGCGCAAGGAACATAAGGAGTCAGCAGGCCGTTGAGTCGCTTCGCCAGTCTGTACGTGGGTGTGGGTATCTGGCTAATGATTGGCCGAAGTGGGTTTCCAGGCTTGTTCGTCTTGACATTTCCATACGCATATCCAGGTTTATATTCCCCAATGATCTTTGGCAGGTGGAGTCCGGATTTCTTGGCGTTCACAGTTTCGATCAGTTTGTTGACCTTTGCTTTTAATTCGGCTGTAGTGTCCTTCGTTACCCTTTGGAACTTAGTTTGGTCAGAGAGTATGATGTTCATTCACTACCAGAAGGTCACTACCAAAGATACCTTACAAGCAGAACTTATTGCAGAAGGAGGAAAGAATCGAGGCAACTACAGAAGCACCATACTGACCCCTGAGGCTAAAGCTGCAGCTAAAAGCCTTCGTGAGAACAAGGAGATAGTTGTCAGGAGAGGTGACAAGTCGCCAATATATGTCATTCTTAAAAAAGACGAATATCTGGCGAAAATGAACATCATACTCTCTGACCAAACTAAGTTCCAAAGGGTAACGAAGGACGACTTATATATATATATATATATATATATATATATATATATATATATATATATATATATATATATATATATATATATATATATATATATATATATATATAGGAAGGAACTGGGTTCTAGGCTCATTGAAACAACAAGGTACCCAAGAGCTGCAAGCTATCTTTTCCATCGCCTCAGTGTGGCGATACAGAGGGGAAATGCGCACTGCATCCAGGGTTCCTGCCAGCCATCTGAGGAGCTGGAGGAACTCGACAACCTATGATAACTATCTTTGTAACCCATATGTAACTCCTTTTTTTTAAACAAAGTTCAAATAAAGTAAATATATGTGTACATACAAAAGAATGGGGGTGGTAGGAGAAGATAATATTAGTGTTCAGTGAGAAACCACAAGGTCTCCTCTGAATACTTTTTATTTTCTTCTCCGAGGCTATGGGTCCCCACATTGGCACCAGAGGTGGTACCCTCACTATATATTAATTATATATATATATATTTACAGTCTCCGTGGTGTAGTGGTAAGACACTCGCCTGGCGTTCCGCGAGCGCTATGTCATGGCTTCGTATCCTGGCCGGGGAGGATTTACTGGGCGCAATTCCTTAACTGTAGCCTCTGTTTAACGCAACAGTAAAATGTGTACTTGGATGAAAAAACGATTCTTCGCGGCAGGGGATCGTATTCCAGGGACCTGCCCGAAACGCTACGCGTACTAGTGGCTGTACAAGAATGTAACAACTCTTGTATATATCTAAAAAAAAAAAAAAAAAAAAAAAATATATATATATATATATATATATATATATATATATATATATATATTTATATATATATACATACATAAATATATATATATATATATATATATATATATATATATATATATATATATATGTCGTACCTAGTAGCCAGAACTCACTTCTCAGCCTACTATGCAAGGCCCGATTTGCCTAATAAGCCAAGTTTTCCTGAAATATATTTTCTCTATTTTTTTTCTTATGAAATGATAAAGCTTCCCATTTCATTATGTATGAGGTCAATTATTTTTTATTGGAGTTAAAATTAACGTAGATATATGACCGAACCTAACCAACCCTACCTAACCTAACCTAACCTATCTAAATATGTTAGGTTAGGTTAGGTAGCCGAAAAAGTTAGGTTAGGTTAGGTTAGGTAGGTTAGGTAGTCGAAAAACAATTAATTCATGAAAACTTGGCTTATTAGGCAAATCGGGCCTTGCATAGTAGGCTGAAAAGTGCGTTCTGGCTACTAGGTACGACATATATATATATATATATATATATATATATGTCGTACCTAGTAGCCAGAACTCACTTCTCAGCCTACTATTCAAGGCCCGATTTGCCTAATAAGCCAAGTTTTCATGAATTAATGTTTTTTCGTCTACCTAACCTACCTAACCTAACCTAACCTAGCTTTTTTTGGCTACCTAACCTAACCTTACCTATATATATAGGTTAGGTTAGGTTAGGTAGGGTTGGTTAGGTTCGGTCATATATCTACGTTAATTTTAACTCCAATAAAAAAAAATTGACCTCATACATAGTGAAAAGGGTAGCTTTATCATTTCATAAGAAAAAAATTATAGTAAATATATTAATTCAGGAAAACTTGGCTTATTAGGCAAATCAGGCCTTGAATAGTAGGCTGAGAAGTGAGTTCTGGCTACTAGGTACGACATATATATATATATATATATATATATGTCGTACCTAGTAGCCAGAACGCACTTCTCAGCCTACAATGCAAGGCCCGATTTGCCTAATAAGCCAAGTTTTCCTGAATTAATATATTTTCACTAATTTTTTTCTTATGAAATGATAAAGCTACCCATTTCATTATGTATGAGGTCAATTTGTTTTTATTGGAGTTAAAATTAACGTAGATATATGACCGAACCTAACCAACCCTACCTAACCTAACCTAACCTATCTTTATAGGTTAGGCAACCCGTTCTCACACAAGACAGCACATATATGACCTAATGCTTAAAGTCAATATGTTGAATATGACTTAGTAAATATGTGATATATTCCCAGTTACTTTTTTTCCAAAACCCAAACTCTTCCTCACGTACCAATTTACGTCTCACAGTATCCATCCGTCAACCTAGAGAGCAGAATAGTCGTGATTGGTTCAATTATAAGGAAAATTGTAGTTTTCAGATCCCACATGGGTTGTGAAATTTACCTACTATTGTCCATGCTCTTAGAATATTACAGATCAGCTACTTCCTATTGAAGGCTCGTAGTTTTGTTTTGAGAAATATTAGTTGTTCTTAGTAAATTATAATAAGCACTAAAAATTATTACATAGAATAACAGTCCTTCGTCAATCAATATTATATACCATAGTTTGTGCTTTACAAATCTTTAAAGGATGTTTTGTAGGAACGCTAACAGAAAACGATGGTACGTTGGAATGTCAATGGGGTAAACTACTGCAAACAGGATATTATTGTGTCTACTATACCAACTATAGCTAGGATGGGTATATTGTCCACTACCACCTGTTAGGTGGGTAAGGGGTCCAATACCACCCACAGGATGGGTATGAGGGTCACATCCACCCACAGGATGAGTATGGGGACCACATCCACCCACAGGAAGGGTATGGGGTCCAATACCACCCACAGGAAGAGTATGGCGTCCACTACAACCCACAGGATGGGTATGGGGCTCCAACCACCCATAGAATGAGTATGGGGCTCCACCCACCCATAGAATGGGTATGGGGTCCAATAACACCCACTGGATGTGCATGGCGTCCATTGTTGCGCGTCGATCTCGAAAACCGCAGCATTCATCTCAGAACCATGCCTATTTCACGCAGATTTCTTAATAAACGTAAGAGTTTTATATGTCACAAGAAAGATAGAAATATAAGCTTCATTCTAAATACCTTACCATGGGTATATTTAAATTTAAAGCGAAGATACGTGTATTTTTATAATAGCCGAGCTCCGACCCCGGACAGATCGATCGACCGAGCAACTCTTTATTTATTTATTTATTTATTTATTTTTGCATATACAAGAATGTACATTGGGAATGTGAGGATACATAATATGGTAATTACAGTCTTGTAAAGCCACTAGCACGCGCAGCGTTTCGGGCAGGTCCTTAATCTAAGAAAATTTTAAGAAGGTAAATGCTTGCAAAATTTTTAGACAAAAAAATGATAACAGTTACGTAGAATGAAAAAAATAAGATGAGAGAAAATTGTAGGTACAGTATATTAAAGCACATAGGTAACTAAGATTGATTGCAATGACAGCTTGAATGGTAGTTGACAAAAATTGGTAGGCACAATACAGCAGAAACAATATAATATTGATTGCAATGATAGCTTGAATGGTAGTTGACAAAAATTGGTAGTCACAATCCAGCATATGGCTAGCACATAAAAGAAGACAGCAATGAGCACAATGATAAGGTTGTTTGATACTACATAAAAATTAGGAGATTGGGTAACACTAGGTACAGAGCAAATTTAAAGCTCAGTGTAGGAAACTAAGAAGATGAAATTAGGTACTTTTTGGTTTTGCTTTTAAATAAGGCAAAAGTTTTACAGTTTTTCAATTCACTAGGGAGTGAGTTCCATAGACTAGGTCCCTTAATTTGCATAGAGTGTTTACACAGATTAAGTTTGACCCTGGGGATATCAAAGAGATATTTATTTCTGGTGTGGTGATAATGGGTCCTATTACATCTGTCCAGGGAGAGTTTCAGAGCATGGTCTGCATTTAAGAACAGGGTTTTGTAAGTGTAGTTGATACAAGAGAATGTGTGGAGGGAGTTAATATTTAGCAAGTTTGGGGATTTAAACAAGGGAGCTGAGTGTTGTCTGAAAGCAGCGTTAATTATTATTCTGATAGCAGATTTTTGCTGTGTGATGATGGGCTTAAGGTGGTTTGCAGTGGTAGACCCCCATGCACAGATACCATAATTAAGATAGGGGTAGATTAGTGCATAATATAGTGAGAGGAGAGCAGAGTTAGGAACATAATATCTGATTTTGGAGAGTATACCAACTGTCTTAGAGACTTTCTTAGTTATGTGTTGAATGTGGGTGCTGTAGTTGAGTCTCTTGTCTAGGAATAGGCCAAGAAACTTGCCATCATTTTTATTACTGATGTTAATGTTGTCTATCTGTAGCTGAATTGCATTTGATGATTTGCTTTCTCTCAGAACAATGTTTATTTCACGTGAATTCGTTAATAAACATATATGTTTTATATGTCTCAAGAAAGGCAGACATATAAGCTTCACTTTAAACACTTTACCATAGACATATTTAAAGTTCTAATGAAGATACATGTATTTTAAAAATTACGGAGCTCCCACCCCGTACATACTGAACGACAGAGCAACTCTCTCTCAGATCAATGTTTATTTCACGTAAATTCGTTAATAAACACAAATGTTTTATATGTCTTAAGCAAGATAGAAATAAGAGCTTCATTTTCAATACATTAAAATAGACATATATATAGCTCAAGTGAAGATACATATGTTTTTATAGTAGCGCTCAGTAGCTTGTCGGGCATGGAGTGCAGACGCCTACGCACTTGCCGATATATTGTATAATTAACAAAGATACGCTAATAAAGCCTAAAATCTTATATGCCTCCAGAAAGACCGAGATATGAACATTATTATGATTGCACCAAATGAAATATATCATGTTCGAGAACAAAGATATATCAATTTTAAATTAAGTTTCGACTCTTGCTCGGGCGAGAGAGATGAGGCGACTCTCGCCCCATCTATTGGGGATTCTGTCCACTAAAGACCCAAAGCTACTCAAACACTCCTAGCATTATTTAGGTAATGAAGTAATATGGTATATATACTCACTATAATGTGGGTGTTGAATGCAGAACATGAGAAAACATATTTACTCCAAACTAATATAATTTCATTATGAAATAAGTAAATAAGTAGCATCAAAGGAAGTCGACGGTCCAAGCGTCAATGTTGTGGAGCGACTTATCCAAGATATATCGTTGTTTGGAAAGTGTGTGTTGGCATATCCAGTTGTCGCACTTCTCTGCACAAATTATCACAAATTTAAATTATAATGTTAACAAGTAGAATACATATTTTTAATAAAATCTAACATAACTAGCCAGAAAACATTTAACATTTATTAAAAATATATGTTTGGAAGTTAAATCGACTTCATAGGACAATAGTTTTGTTATATTACAAAAAAAAAAATATATATATTCGTTATTCGTTGACATGCGTTCGTTACCTAAACTACCATGTACTGTACTTATGTAAAATCTCCCATGTCTCTTCGCTCATCTCACCAAACCCTACAGGCTCTGTGATATATTGTTTAATTAATTGAGATTCACAAATAAAGCTTATAATTGTATATGTTATCAAAAAGGCAGAGCTTAGTTTAGTTCACTTATTATGCACCCCATACCCATCCTATGGGCGATAGTGGAGTGTTACAGAGGCACATAATGGGCTCAGGGACTGAGCCCCACAATTCATATAGCCAAGCAAGTTATAATCTTGATAAGCTAGTTACAAAAGTCAATGCACATTGTCACATCAACAATGGGCTCGAGACCGACCACAAGTACAGTTTATAATTTAAGCAACTGACATATATGGAGGGCTAGTGACACAATTGATATGTTTATCCTACACATAACCTCCTCTCCCCCTTCAAATGGGCAGCGGTGGATAGGTTACAATCAAGTCGTTTTTTGCGTTTTATTCAGAGATTAGATCTTATTGGGTGAGGAAAGATATTCATATTTTAAAGAAGGCTTCTTGGCTGATGCTCTCCATTGATGGAAAATATACAACCTTTTGAAAATCAATGTTAGTTTGATCTAGATATTGTAATTAACGAAAGTATTTATGTCATCAGAAAGGTAGAAATATAGGCTACATTTAAAATCCTTTGTCATAAATATAACTGAAGTGAAAACGAAGATATATGCGTTTTGATAGTTACTTGATGGCTAGCTCTGAGAGTGTGAAGCCCTGCACACCAGCCAATAAATTGTATAATTAGTTTCCATATATTTTAATTAATCTTAAAAATCTATATGTCAGAAGAAAGGAAGATGTAGCCGTTAATGTGACAACATTTAAAAATATATATCTCTTAAGTTAAATAAATAATACCACCTTATCGCCTGTGTCTGGACACATGAAAACTACCTAGGAATCAGTATCCAGCCAGGCGGGGATCACAGGCTTCACAATACTGATAAATTATGTAATGCACTACTTGTGGTCGATCTCGAACCCATTTATGATGTGACGACTTATAGTGAATTTTGTAACTAGCTCATCAAGATTGTAACTTGCTTAGCTAAATGAATTGTGGGGTTCGGTCCATTCATTTTCTTTCTTTATTATGCACCCCATAATACCCATTCCGTGGGCGGTGATGTAAAGGATTACAGAGGCACATAATCGGTTCAGGAACTGAACCCTCTAGTTCATTTAGCTAAGCAAATAACAATCTTTTGACGCTATTTACAAAATTATTAATGTACACATACATGTACATATACATACTTATACATATATACATACACATACATATTTAATCAACCAAACAAATACACACATCAGTAATCTTTTGTCACAAGTAATTCAACAAAAGGCTCACAACAGTCACTATAAAAGGCACTTTACGTCTATGAGGAGTCGCAGTTACTAGTCTTGCTCCACACCCACCCAACTGGGCGGCAGCTTTTCAGTCATTTGCTGCATACTTACCCAACTGGGCGGCAGCTTTACAGTCATGTGCTGCACACATACCCAACTGAGTGGCAGCTTTACAGTCATGTGCTCCACACCCACCCAACTGGACGGCAGCTTTACAGTCATTTGCTGCATACTTACCCAACTAGGCGGCAGCTTTACAGTCATGTGCTGCACACATACCCAACTGGGTGGCAGCTTTACAGTCATGTGCTCCACACCCACCCAACTGGGCGGCAGCTTTACAGTCATTTGCTGCATACTTACCCAACTGGGCGGCAGCTTTACAGTCATGTGCTGCACACATACCCAACTGGGTGGCAGCTTTACAGTCATGTGCTCCACACCCACCCAACTGGGCGGCAGCTTTACAGTCATGTGCATGCATTACCTACAGTAAGCAAATTTTGGATACTTCGCTAAGATTTCGGGCAGCACATCATTATGAATGAAGTACTTATACACATTTCATGGACACTATTGATGTTGTTATCTTTAAATTCCGCGATTTTTTCGCATTCCATTATATAATGACGCAAAGTATGCGAATAGTTCTGCTGACAGAGTTTACATTTAGTCAAATGTAAATCAGCAGATGTTACAAACTCCCAGAGGTACTTGTAGCCGAGCCTAAGCCTAGCAGTGGTAACATCTAGAAGTCTGAGTATCTAGTGGGCCATTTTTGGTAAGCAGAACTGGCGCTGTGGGATGAACCAAACGTCGAGTTAAGGGGCCTAAATGAATGCTCATTCATATATGGCCCACTAGATGCATTCGGAGACCAATATGGGGAGGAATCCACAGGAGACAAACTCTGACTCCATCATTGATTATTTCACTATATCTGTGTCTAGCTTCAGAGATAAGCACGTCACAGTTATGCCTTGGGAAGCTGAGGGCAGTCAAGGATGACAAGGAGTCACTTACAATTAGCGTGTCAACTTTGGATTCATATACGCGCTCTAGTGCAAGGATTATGGCAACCAATTCTGCTTGAAGAGTGGAGGCCCAGTTACTTAGACGCGCTCCACTCATGGGAGATGGAACCATCTCTCCCTGTCACAACAACTGCACTTCCAGCTGCACCATAGGACTGATGCAAGGATCCATCAGTGTAAATAATTTGGGAAAGAGAGCGCTCTCTGACTAAAGCATCAATTTGGCTTAAGGCATTGTACTTTGCTTCTTGTCGAAGCAAGGACTGTTCTTTAATCAGCTTTTTGGGTGGGAAAGAGGGGACAGTAATTTGGAAAGGAGTGATCTCCCATGGGGCAGGAAAGTGTTGTTGTTGTCTCTCTTGGTAGGGGTGATGAAAGTTATACTTTCTGAGCACATTGGCAGTTACGGTAACCCATTTGGAGGGATGCTGATCTTCAAGGAAGAAGGCTTATATATACATACACATACATATTTAATCACCCACACAAATACACACATCAGTAATCTTTTGTGTCACAAGTAATTCAACAAGAGGCTCACAATAGTCACTATAAAAGGCACTTTACATCTATGAGGAGTCGCACAGTTACTAGTCTAATTGCTCCACACCCACCCAACTGGGCGGCAGCTTTACAGTCATGTGCTCCACACCCACCCAACTGGGCGGCAGCTTTACAGTCATGTGCTGCATACATACCCAACTGGGCAGCAGCTTTACAGTCATGTGCATGCATTACCTACAGTAAGCAAATTTTGGATACTTCGCTAAGATTTCGGGCAGCACATCATTATGAATGAAGTACTTATACACATTTCATGGACACTATTGATGTTGTTATCTTTAAATTCCGCGATTTTTTCACATTCCATTATATAATGACGCAAAGTATGCGAATAGTTCTGCTGACAGAGTTTACATTTAGTCAAATCTACATCGTCAGATGTTACAAATTCCCAGAGGTACTTGGAGCTGAGCCTAAACCTAGCAGTGGTAACATCTAGAAGTCTGCTAACATTATTGGATGACCCATAGACGTGCGATTCATCAAAGTTTACACAATATTGTGAAATTGAGTGTCAGTGTAGCAACACAAATTGGTAAATCATAAATATTGTAAGTTAAGAATCTGATGCATGTGTGTGTGTTTTGGTTATACCCTTGGTAAGCGAGAGTGGCAGGTAACCTATGACCCTCTGCGGTCAACGTGGGGGGGCGAGGGAGGGTGGGAGAGTCAAATCCACCCTCCAACATCTGGGCATAGTACCAGCAGCCTCCACAACACTCCATCAACCTCCAACTGATGCTTGTAGATGCTTCATCTAACCTCACCTATGTCACACATTAACCTACAGTTCCTGTGATATTTAAACTCCTCATCACAGTGGCGTCTCACAAATATATACTGTATTGGATTTTGTCCCGAAATAGCTATATGCTGACTGGACGTGTATGTATGTATGTATGTATGTATGTATGTATGTATGTATGTATGTATGTATGTATGTATGTATGTATGTATGTATGTATGTATGTATGTATGAATGTATGTATGTATGTATGTATGTATGTATGTATGTATGTATGTATGTATGTATGTATGTATGTATGTATGTATGTATGTATGTGTGTGTGTGTGTATGTATGTATTCCCAATCACGTTAAAGACTCCTCTCTATCATCCAATTAAAGAGTTAGTTTAGTTCATTTATTATGCACCCCATACATATCTTGTGGGCGGTAGTGGAAAGGGTTACAGAGGCACATAATGGGCTCAGGGACTGAACCCCACAATTCATTTAGCTAAGCAAGTTACAATCTTGATGAGCTAGTTACAAAATTCAATATAAGTCGTCACATTAACAATGGGTTCGAGATCGACCTCAAGTACAGGTTCTAAATTAAGCAACTGACATATGTTAAGCATATGACATACTCTGTTCAATGTGTTAATCAGTGCACTTTTAAACTTAGTAACTAGAAGGTCCAGCGAACACATCATTAGCTATGTGGATGATATACTGATCCACACCAATGGGTATACCAACACCCAAAATGTTCTGAACTCTGTATTGTACACATGTCAGGAACTATGCTTAGTCATCTCAGTAGAGAAAACAAAGATCCTGAACCGACGCCCACCCAGACGGGGTGGGGCCGTTCGCAAAATGCAGTTGGATGATAGCTCTCTGCTCGACTATGTTACCAGATACAAATACCTTGGTCTTGAGGTTCTACTGTACCGCAATGTTTTAGCCAGACTGGGTCGCCAATGTAGAGAGAGGCTCCGTGCTCTCAAGGCTGTGGCAGGCAAACACAACTGTACTGTACAGTGTTATATATTTATTTCAGTTTGAACAATTTTTAACATTAAAGGATACCTGGTTGATACCTGGTTGATGGGGTTCTGGGAGTTCTTCTACTCCCCAAGCCCGGCCGGAGGCCAGGCTTGACTTGTGAGAGTTTGGTCCACTAGGCTGTTGCTTGGAGCGGCCCGCAGGCCCACATACCCACCACAGCCCGGTTGGTCCGGCACTCCTTCGAGGAATAAATCTAGTTTCCTCTTGAAAATGTCCACGGTTGTTCCGGCAATATTTCTTATGCTTGCTGGGAGGACGTTAAACAACCGCGGACCTCTGATGTTTATACAGTGTTCTCTGATTGTGCCTATGGCACCTCTACTCTTCACTGGTTCTATTCTACATTTTCTTCCATATCGTTCACTCCAGTACATTGTTATTTTACTGTGTAGATTTGGTACTTGGCCCTCCAGTATCTTCCAGGTGTATATTATTTGATATTTCTCTCGTCTTCTTTCTAGTGAGTACATTTGGAGGGCTTTGAGACGATCCCAATAATTTAGGTGCTTTATTGCGTCTATGCGTGCCGTATATATTCTCTGTATTCCCTCTATTTCAGCAATCTCTCCTGCTCTGAAGGGGGAAGTGAGTACTGAGCAGTACTCAAGACGGGACAACACAAGTGACCTGAAGAGTACAACCATTGTGATGGGATCCCTGGATTTGAAAGTTCTCTTAATCCATCCTATCATTTTTCTGGCTGTCGCAATATTTGCTTGGTTATGCTCCTTAAACGTTAGGTCGTCAGACATTATTATTCCCAAATCCTTTACATGCCGTTTTCCTACTATGGGTACATTTGATTGTGTTTTGTACTCTGTATTATGTTTAAGGTCCTCATTTTTACCGTACCTGACTACCTGGAATTTATCACCGTTAAACATCATGTTATTTTCTGATGCCCAGTCGAAAACTTTATTAATATCAGCTTGAAGTTTTTCAATGTCCTCAGCCGAGGTAATTTTCATACTGATTTTTGTGTCAAATCCTTTAATTAAATCCTTTAAAAAGGATAAATCCTTTAATTGGTTGAAATTGGTTTTAACATTCGAAATCTAATTTGTTGATGTTAAATAATATAATATGTTGATGTTGATAATATAAGGTTCAAATTTATTAAGATACATACTTTAAAAACTATTTCTATTTGATACCAACAGTATCACGTTAAGAGAAGCGCCTCGCCTTGCTAACCCAAGTATAAAATATATAAAGAAACGGTGCAACTGTACTGGTATCTGCGGTACAAATATATGTCCCTATTTAAAGAAAAAATAGACTGCACCAATCACTGCCACTCCTCACACCAATGCAACAGTAAGGAGAGTGATAACAGTGCTTCACATTTGACAATGTTAAATTATTTAACAGATGACGAGATAATGAACATTGGAACAAATGTACAGCTCTCTGACCTTCATATAAAATCTGCACGTGACCTCATCAAACAAACTGTGCCAAGCGTAGAAGGCCTTCATGACCCAGCGTTGTAGCGGGACCTCTCCTGGCCAGTTACAATTGGTGAATTTATTCAAATTATCCAAGTTGATGGTTGTCACTGGGTCACCGTTTCCAACATTTGAGAAACTGGACAAATTAACATATACGACACCAGGCATAAATTACCATCCAAATCTACTGAAGTTATCTTGTGTGCTCTTGCTAATTGCCAGGATGATAAGCTGATATGCAATATAATGAATGTCAGAAGACACAGGGACTCAAGTATGAGTGGGGTATATGCTGTGTTGTTTGCTGCATCACTTGCAAGTGGTGTAGATCCGGTGAACCTCGTATGATGTGCAGAATGAGACAACATCTTCAAGAGAACTTTAAAGGAAAGTGTCTCACCTCATTCCCTGCAGCTCAGACACTGAGAAGAAAACGAATCATCCGGTCATGCTCGATGGAAGTGTACTGCATTTGCAGAAAGTCAAATGATTTGAAGCTGATGGTATACTGTGACCGTTGCAATATTTGGCACCATGAATCATGTGTAGGTGTTACAGAATGTAATGATGTTTCGTGGATTTGTTTCTTGTGCGCTAGCAAGTTGTGAATTATAATTTAAAATACTTAATTAATACATTATTATTACTATTATTATTATTATTATTATTATTATTATTATTATTATTATTATTATTATTATTATTATTATAACCTTACCAAATGCTTTGCTGAATCAAATAATGTTATTACTTTCAATGTGTTACAATAGCATAATTAAGTGCTGCAAGTGTCAGGTCTTTTATATAGTCGGTATTTGTTATATTCTGTACTCTTTTTATGTTATTTAAATTTCAAATAGAAATAGTTTTTAAAGTATGTATCTTAATAAATTTGAACCTTATATTATTTAACATCAACAAATTAGATTTCGAATATTAAAACCAATTTCAACCAATTAAAGGATTTTTCCTTTAATGTTAAAAATTGTTCAAACTGAAATAAATATATAACACTGTACGGTACAGTTGTGTTTAATTATGTTTTGCGATTCCTTTGGAAAAGGTATTTGTGCACCAAGTACTACTAGGTCATTATGAGATATGCTGAATGTTGTCAATATACCATCTGAATACGCTTCATTTTGCGTTAATCATTGAACGTCCTAATGATTAAGGTCCCAAAAAGGACTTAAACAGACCTCAGTGGATATTTTTACTCTCCCTCTCTCTCTCTCTCTTTCAGAGCATCCCTTTATGTGTTGTATGTGGGTGCGGAAGTTCAGTCTCTTGTCTATGTATAGGTGAAGGAACTTTCCATAATTGTTATTGCTAATGTTTACTTGTAATACTGGGTATACATTCAGTGTTCTTACCCTCGACGGCGGCGAGAGTAAGCCGCGGTCGTATGGTCTGAAACCCACAAATATTTACAAAGGGGGGGGATAAAATTTCCTCTTCAAGCACGCGCACACAAATGAACTATGTTACTTAACTGGAAACACTCGTACAACATAATTTACACGATTTTTCAGGATTATTATACTTCTTACCAGTATATATACAGTATAGTACCTAGGAGGTTCTCTTCAATGATATCTAAGATAATTAAAAGAACCCAAGCAAACTACTGTGGAAATGTGCAGGACAAACATATCAATTGTGACACTAGCTCTCCACATATGGCATTTGCTTAATTTAGAAACTGTACTTGTGGTCGATCTCGAACACATGTTGTTGATGTGACGATGTGTTATGAATTTTGTGCCTAGCTCCTCAAGATTGTAACTTGCTTAGATAAATAAATTGTGTGTTCAGTCCCTGAACCCATTATGTGATAAATTAACTAAACTATAGTATGGCGACGAAACCTGAACTGCATAATGTAAATAGGGATTAACCAGAAAAAGATATAGGTGAAGAATAACACCAGGTAACTGTAAAGCTGCCGCCCAGTTGGGTGGGTGTGGAGCACATGACTGTAAAGCTGCCGCCCAGTTGGGTGGGTGTGGAGCACATGACTGTAAAGCTGCCGCCCAGTTGGGTGGGTGTGGAGCAATTAGACTAGTAACTGTGCCACTCCTCATAGATGTAAAGTGCCTTGTATAGTGACTGTTGTGAGCCTCTTGTTGAATCACTTGTGACACAAAAGATTACTGATGTGTGTATTTTTGTGGGTGATTAAATATGTATGTGTATTTATATATGTATACGTATGTATATGTACATGTATGCATAAGTATGTGTACATTAATAATTTTGTAACTAGCGTCAAAAGATTGTTATTTGCTTAGCTAAACGAACTAGAGGGTTCAGTTCCTGAACCGATTATGTGCCTCTGTAATCCTTTACACCACCGCCCACAGGATGGGTATTATGGGGTGCATAATAAAGAAAGGAAATGAATGGATCGAACCCCACAATTCATTTAGCTAAGCAAGTTACAATCTTGATGAGCTAGTTACAAAATTCACTATAAGTCGTCACATCATAAATGGGTTCGAGATCGACCACAAGTAGTGCATTATATAATTTATCAGTATTGTGCAGCCTGTGATCTCCGCCTGGCTGGATACTGATACCTAGGTAGTTTTCATGTGTCCGGACACCGGCGATAAGGTGGTATTATTTATTTAACTTAAGAGATATATATTTTTAAATGTTGTCACATTAACGACTACATCTTCCTTTCTTCGGACATATAGATTTTTAAGATTAATTAAAATATATGGAAGCTAATTATACAATTTATTGGCTGGTGTGCAGGGCTTCACACTCTCAGAGCAAGCCCTCAAATAACTATCAAAACGCATATATCTTCGTTTTCACTTCAGTTATATTTATGACAAAGGATTTTAAATGTAGCCTATATTTCTACCTTTCTGATGACATAAATACTTTCGTTAATTACAATATCTAGATCAAACTAATATTGATTTTCAAAAGGTTGTATATTTTCCATCAATGGAGAGCATCAGCCAAGAAGCCTTCTTTAAAATATGAATATCTTTCCTCACCTAATAAGACCTAATCTCTGCATAAAACGCAAAAAAAAGACTTGATTGTAACCTATCCACCGCTGCCTATTGGATGGGGGAGAGGGGGTTATGTGTAGGATAAACATATCAATTGTGACACTAGCCCTCAATATAAATCAGTTGCTTAAATTATAAACTGTACTTGTGGTCGGTCTCGAGCCCATTGTTGATGTGACAATGTGTATTGACTTTTGTAACTAGCCTATCAAGATTATAACTTGCTTGGCTATATGAATTGTGGGGCTCAGTCCCTGAGCCCATTATGTGCCTCTGTAACACTCCACTATCGTCCATAGGATGGGTATGGGGTGCATAATAAATGAACTAAACTAAGCTCTGCCTTTTTGATAACATATACAATTATTAGCTTTATTTGTGAATCTCAATTAATTAAACAATATATCACAGAGCCTGTAGGGTTCGGTGAGATGAGCGAAGAGACATGGGAGAATTTACATAAGTACAGTATATGGTAGTTTAAGTAGCGAACGCATGTCAACGAATAACGAATAACAAAACCATTGTCCTATGAAGTCGATTTAACTTCCAAACATATATTTTTTAATAAATGTTAAATGTTTTCTGGCTAGTTATGTTAGATTTTATTAAAAATACGTATTCTACTTGTTAACATTATAATTTAAATTTGTGATAATTTGTGCAGAGAAGTGCGACAACTGGATATGCCAACAAACACTTACCAAACAACGATATATCTTGGATAAGTCGCTCCACAACATTGCCGCTTGGACCATCGACTTCCTTTGATGCTACTTATTTCATAATGAAATTATATTAGTTTGGAGTAAATATATGTTTTCTCATGTTCTGCATTCAGCACCCACATTATAGTGAGTAAATATACCATATTACTTCATTACTTAAATAATGCTAGGAGGGTTTGAGTAGCTTTGGGTCTTTAGTGCACAGAATATCCAATAGATGGGGCGAGAGTCGCCCCATCTGTCTCACCCGAGAGAGAGTCGAAACTTAAATTAAAATTGATATATCTTTGTTTTCGAACATGATATATTTCATTTGGTGCAATTATAATAATGTTCATATCTCGGTCTTTCTGGAGGCATATAAGATTTTAGTCTTTATTAGCGAATCTTTGTTAATTATAAATATATCGGCAAGTGCGTAGGCGTCTGCACTCCATGCCCGACAAGCTACTGAGCGCTACTATAAAAACATATGTATCTTCACTTGAGCTATAAATATGTATATTGTAATGTATTTAAAATGAAGCTCTTATTTCTATCTTGCTTAAGACATATAAAACATTTGTGTTTATTAACGAATTTACGTGAAATAAACATTGATCTGAGAGAGAGATGCTCTGTCGTTCAGTCTGTACGGGGTGGGAGCTCCGTAATTTTTAAAATACATGAATCTTCATTAGAACTTTAAATATGTCTATAGTAAAGTGCTTAAAGTGAAGCTTATATGTCTGCCTTTCTTGAGACATATAAAACATATATATTTACTAACGAATTCACGTGAAATAAACATTGTTCTGAGAGAGAGTTGCTCGGTCGATCGATCTGTCCGGGGTCCGAGCTCGGCTATTATAAAAGTACACGTATCTTCGCTTTAAATTTAAATATGCCCATGGTAAGGTATTTAGAATGAAGCTTATATTTCTATCTTTCTTGTGACATATAAAACTCTTACGTTTATTAAGGAATCTGCGTGAAATAGGCATGGTTCTGAGATGAATGCTGCGGTTTTCGAGCTCGACGCGCGGCAATGGACGCCATACACATCCAGTGGGTGTTATTGGACCCCATACCCATTTTATGGGTGGTTGGAGCCCCATACCCATTCTATGGGTGGTTGGAGCCCCATACCCATCCTGTGGGTTGTAGTGGACGCCATACTCATCCTGTGGGTGCTATTGGACCCCATACCCTTCCTGTGGGTGGATGTGATCCCCATACTCATCCTCTGGGTGGATGTGACCCTCACACCCATCCTGTGGGTGGTATTGCACCCCTTACCCACCTAACAGGTGGTAGTGGACAATATACCGATCCTGTAGTTGGTAGAGTAGACACAATACCATCCTGTTTACGGTAGTTTACCCCATAGACATTCCAATGTACCATCGTTTTCTGTTAGCATTCCTACAAAACATCCTTTAAAGATTTGTAAAGCACAAACTATGGTATATAATATTGATTGGTGAAGGACTGTTATTCTATGTAATCATTTTTAGTGTTTATTATAATCTACTAAGAACAACTAATATTTCTCAAAACAAAACTACGAGCCTTCAATAGAAAGTAGCTGATCTATAATATTCTAAGAGCATGGACAATAGTAGGTAAATTTCACAACCCATGTGGGACCTGAAAAGTACAATTTTCCTTATAATTGAACCAATCACGACTATTCTGCTATCTAGGTTGACGGACGGGTACTGTGAGACGTAAATTGGTACGTGAGGAAGAGTTTGGGCCTTGGAAAAAAAGTAACTGGGAATATATCACATATTTACTAATTCATATTCAACATATTGACTTTAAGCATTAAGTCATATATGTGCTGTCTTGTGTGAGAACGGGTTGTGTATAAACAAGTTAACCCATAAAAAATGTAACTTGTAGTGGAATTTCCGTCTATAGAAAACGGGATATCATTACCACATACTATTATAAATTCACCACCTATTATGGTGGGAATTATTCATAATACATTAGTCTTTGGACTTTACCATCATAAAAACATCTCATATAAATTAACTTAATTATCAGAATTAAAATAAAGTAAATGTGACCCTTCTATCACTGTCATTTGGACAATCTAAACCAGTAGTGTCAGTGAGGAGGGAGTGGTCAGCCATTGTTATTGTACTTAGACCCGAGGCACGGGAGCAATTCAGCTCCTGTTAATTTTACTTGGACGAAGTGTTATGGAAACCAAAGGTGTACCATCATCAACACGCTGTCAACAAATACAAGTTAAGTGTTCTGCCGAAACCCATTTATCTATCATTTATGGCCATTAATGTCATTAGATAGGGTGGACCGGTTAGAATACGATATCGCCTCATACTAAAGGTAATTAAGCCTAGGTCTTTATGGTTCCTTGTACAGTGTTTTCTCTGCTATAGCTGTCATATATTAGGATTCTGGCTTCATAGCTAGCGCCCTTTTGACAGGTCAAGACGAGGAAGCATGCTTTGTGCATCAGTTACCAGGGTGATGGAAGCTACCTCACACGAGGGAAAATGTGGTGTCTACATCCTGGTTATACCTGGTGGACTAAAGCCTGCTGTACAATAAGATAAGGAACCTCTTCAATGTTTAACAATATGTGTAGTTAATACTGTAGTTTGATTGGCTGAATATATATAAATTTAATATAAACCCCCCTAATGTGTAGAGGATCGATCTGTGAGATTATTGCAGAAATACAGTCCACTATTCATCATACCAATTGCTATCGAAGTATATAAATTAACGTAAATATAAATTCATATAAATTAAATAAATATAAATCTCACAGGTTGGTTCCCACACTCACCATATAGACCCAGAACTCACCATACAACACCAGACCTCACCATATAGACCCAGAACTCACCATACAACACCAGACCTCATCATATAGACCCAGAACTCACCATACAACACCAGACCTCATCATATAGACCCAGAACTCACCATACAACACCAGACCTCACCATATAGACCCAGAACTCATCATACAACAAAAGATATCACCATATAGACCCAGAACTCACCATACAACACCAGATCTCATCATATAGACCCAGAACTCACCATACAACACAAGACCTCATCATATAGACCCAGAACTCACCATACAACACCAGACCTCACCATATAGACCCAGAACTCACCATACAACACCAGACCTCACCATATAGACCCAGAACTCACCATACAACACCAGACCTCATCATATAGACCCAGAACTCACCATACAACACCAGACCTCACCATATAGACCCAGAACTCACCACACAACACCAGACCGCATCATATAGACCCAGAACTCACCATACAACACCAGACCTCACCATATAGACCCAGAACTCACCATACAACACCAGATATCACCATATAGACCCAGAACTCACCATACAACACCAGATCTCATCATATAGACCCAGAACTCACCATACAACGCCAGACCTCATCATATAGACCCAGAACTCACCATACAACACCAGATCTCACCATATAGACCCAGAACTCACCATACAACACCAGACCTCACCATATAGACCCAGAACTCACCATACAACACCAGACCTCATCATATAGACCCAGAACTCACCATACAACACCAGACCTCACCATATAGACCCAGAACTCACCACACAATACAAGACCTCATCATATAGACCCAGAACTCACCATACAACACCAGACCTCACCATACAGCCCCAGACCTCACCATACAACAACAGACCTCACTATAGAGCACCAGACCACACCATACAACACCAGACCTCACCATACAGCACCAGACCTCACCATACAGCACCAAACCTCACCATACAGCACCAGACCTCACCATACACCACCAGATCTCACCACACACAACCAGACGTTACCATACAGCCCCAGACCTTACCATACAACACCAGACCTCACCATACAGCCCCAGACCTCACCATACAACACCAGACCTCACCATACAGCACCAGACCTAACCATACAATACCAGACCTCACCATACAGCACCAGACCTCACCATACACCACCAGATCTCACCACACACAACCAGACGTTACCATACAGCCCCAGACCTCACCATATAACACCAGACCTCACGATACAACACTAGACCTCACCATACAGCACCAGACCTCACCATACAGCCCCAGACCTCACCATGCACCACCCGACATCCCCATACACCACCAGACGTCACCATACACCACAAGACCTCACCATACAGCTTCATGTCACAGCTTCGTGTCATCCTTTGCAGATGACACAAAAATCAGAATGGCAATTACGTTTGCGGAAGACATTTAAAAACTACAAGCAGATATCAACAACGTTCGATTGGGCAGCAGAAAATAACATAATGTTTAACAGTGATAAATTCTAGGTACTCTGGTACGGCAAAAATGAGGATCTGAAACATAATACAGGGTGCAAAACACAATCGAATCTGGCCCATTGTAGGAAAACAGCATGTCAAGGATTTGGGAATAATGATGTCCGGCGACCTAACGTTTAAAATGCATAACCAAGCAAATATTGCAGCAGCCAGAAAAATGATAGGATGAATTCCGAGAACTTTCAAATCCAGGGATCCCATCACAATGGTTGTACTCTTCAAGTCACTTGTGCTGTCCCGTCATGAGTACTGCTCAGTACTCACTTCCCCCTTCAGAGCAGGAAAGATTGCTGAAATAAAGGGAGTACAGAGAACATATACGGCACGCATAGACGCGATAAAGCACCTAAATTATTGGGATCGTCTCAAAGCTCTCCAAATGTACTCACTAGAAAGGAGACGAGAGAGATACCAAATATATCTAGTCAATTCATATTCCATGTGTATATTCTATATACACATGTAATATACTGGAGGGGACAGGTTCCAAATCTGCACAGTAAAATAACAACGTACTGGAGTGAACGATATGGGAGAAAATGCAGAATAGAACCAGTGAAGAGCAAAGGTGTCAGAGGCACAATCAGAGAACACTGTATAAACATCAGAGGTCCGCGGTTGTTCAACGTCCTCCCAGCGACTATCAGAAATATTGCTGGAATAACCATGGACATATTCAAGAGAAAACTAGACTGTTTTCTAAAAAATGTGCCGGACCAACCGGGCCGTGGTGGGTATGTGCGCCTGCGGGCCGCTCCAAGCAACAACCTGGTGGACCAAACTTTCATAAGTCAAGCCTGGCCTCAGACAAGGCTTGGGGAGTAGAAGAACTCCCAGAACCCCATCAAGCAGTTGTCAAGTAGGTATAGAGCCCCAGACCTCACCATACACCACCAGACGTCATCATACACCACCAGACGTCACCATACACCACCAGACCTAACCATACACCACCAGACGTCATCATACACCACCAGAGCTCACCATACACCAGACGTCACCATACACCACCAGAGCTCACCATACACCACCAGACGTCACCATACACCACCAGACGTCACCTTACACCATCAAACGTCACCATACACTAACAGATGTCACCATACACCACCAGACCTTACCATACCCCCCTCAGACCTCACCATACAGCACCAGACATCACCATACAGCACCAGACCTTACCATTCAGCATCAGACCTCACCATACAGCACCAAACCTCACCATACAGCACCAGACCTCACCATACAACACCAGACCTCACCATTCAGCATCAGACCTCACCATAAACCACCAGACCTTACCATTCAGCATCAGACCTCACCATACAGCACCAGATTTCAACATACAGCACCAGACCTCACCATACAACACCGTATTTAACCATACAGCAC
Organism: Procambarus clarkii; assembly: GCF_040958095.1. Taxonomy (NCBI): domain Eukaryota; kingdom Metazoa; phylum Arthropoda; class Malacostraca; order Decapoda; family Cambaridae; genus Procambarus; species Procambarus clarkii. The sequence continues at coordinate 23,170,877 of NC_091151.1, read as the reverse complement.
CAGACCTCACCATACAACACCAGATTTCACCATACAGCACCATACAACACCAGATTTCACCATACAACACCAGTCCTCGCGATAAAGCACCAGTCCTCGCGATAAAGCACCAGATCTCACTATACAGCACCAGACCTCACCATACAGCACCAGACCTCACCATACAGTACCTGACCTCACCATACACTACAAGAGCTCACCATACAACACCAGACTTCAATATACTGCCCTATACCTCACTATACAGCGCCAGACCTCACAATACACCACCAGACCTCATTATTCACCACCATACCTCACGTACAGCACCATACTCCACAGTACAGCACCAGACCTCACCATACAGCACCAGACCTCACCATTCAGCATCAGACCTCACCATACAGCACCAGACCTAACCTACACACCACCATTCCTCACCATAAACCACCATTCCTCACCATACAACACCCCGCCTTATCTAGTCTTTGATTGGTATCCAACTACAGTATTCTATTATTTCTTCATCCTCCTGACTACCTTAGTTGTTATGGTTGCTGGAGCAGTATGGTGAATTTTGTGTCTCGGTCTTGAAGATGGTTGACTGAATCTGAGTGTTGTCTGGCTGTTGATAATTGGCTGAGTGTTGGATGTGCAGGGTTTAGCCAATGTCTGATGTTCCTTTGTAGTTATTTCTGTGGATTTTTTAAGTGTTGAAATACTAGGCAACATTTCTTACCTTCTGCTATGACCACGATGTTGCAAGAAGAATTGACATTGTCTCTCCTTCACCACAATGTTGAGTTATCTTGAGGTTATCTTGAGATGATTTCGGGGCTTTTTAGAGTCCCCGCGGCCCGGTCCTCGACCAGGCCTCCACCCCCAGGAAGCAGCCCGTGACAGCTGGCTAACACCCAGATACCTATTTTACTGGTAGGTAACAGGGACATAGGGTGAAAGAAACTCTGCCCATTGTTTCTCGCCGGCGCCCGGGATCGAACCCGGGACCACAGGATCACAAGTCCAGGGGGCTGTCCGCTCGGCCGACCGGCTCCGCAAACCGGATAGTTTGATAAAGATGTTTACAGAGACTGGTGTTACAGGTGGTGCTGAGATTCTGCTACTCCCTCGACGCCACCAACATCAACGACGCCCCGCCCGCTCAACTGGCGGCCCATATACAGCAGTTAACACCTCTCCTACAGGTAAGGTTGTTGGAGGAGTGCCACTAGCCCACACCTGCACGGTAAGGCTGTTGGAGGAGTGGCACTAGCCCACACCTGCACGGTAAGGCTGTTGGAGGAGTGGCACTAGCCCACACCTGCATGGTAAGGCTGTTGGAGGAGTGCTACTAGCCCACACCTGCATGGTAAGGCTGTTGCAGGAGTGCCACTAACCCACACCTGCATGGTAAAGCTGTTGCAGGAGTGCCACTAGCCCACACCTGCATGGTAAGGCTGTTGCAGGAGCGCCACTAGCCCACACCTGCACGGTAAGGCTGTTGCAGGAGTGGCACTAGCTCACACCTGCATGGTAAGGCTGTTGCAGGAGTGTCACTAGCCCACACCTGCATGGTAAAGCAGTTGCAGGAGTGCCACTAGCCCACACCTGCATGGCAAGGCTGTTGCAGGAGTGTTACTAGCCCACACTTGCATGGTAAGGCTGTTGCAGGAGTGCCACTAGCCCACACCTGCACGGTAAGGCTGTTGCAGGAGTGCCACTAGCCCACACCTGAACGGTAAGGCTGTTGAAGGATCACCGCTAACCCACACCTGCATGGTAAGGTTGTTGCAGGAGTGCCACTAGCCCACACCTGAACGGTAAGGCTGTTGCAGGATCACCGCTAACCCACACCTGCATGGTAAGGTTGTTGCAGGAGTGCCACTAGCCGACACTTGTACGTTAAGGCGTCGTAGAGTGAATGGTCAGCTGTGTTTGCAGGTTGATAACAGTGAGTATTGCATGTGCTGATGCAGACGTTTGCTGGGAAGATAACAGTTAGTGTTGCATGTATTGTTGCAGACGTATGCTGGAGTGATAGCAGTGCTGCAGGCCGGCTTCATCGGGGTGTGGGGAGAGTGGTACTACACTGCTAACTGTGGGAACAACGGTGTCGTCACCTCCCAGGACTGGTACAAGAGAACCCAGGTGGTGAACCAGCTGCTCCAGGCTCTTCCAGCATCCAGGTGGCTACCACTGTGATCCTTATCCTTCTCAACATCCAGGTGGCTACCAATGTGATCCTTATCCTTCACAACATCCTGGTGGCTACCACTGTGGTCCTTATCCTTCACAACATCCAGGTGGCTACCACTGTGGTCCTTATCCTTCACAACATCCAGGTGGCTACCACTGTGATCCTTATCCTTCACAACATCCAGGTGGCTACCACTGTGATCCTTATCCTTCACAACATCCAGGTGGCTACCACTGTGATCCTTATCCTTCACAACATCCAGGTGGCTACCACTGTGATCCTTATCCTTCACAACATCCAGGTGGCTACCACTGTGATCCTTATCCTTCACAACATCCAGGTGGCTACCACTGTGATCCTTATCCTTCTCAACATTCTGGTAGACACATAAGAACACAGTAATGGATACATCCAGGTGGACACATAAGAACACAGTAATGGACACATCCAGGTGGACACATAAGAACACAGTAATGGACACATCCAGGTGGACACATAAGAACACAGTAATGGACACATCCAGGTGGACACATAAGAACACAGTAATGGACACATCCAGGTGGACACATAAGAACACATCCAGGGGACACATAACACAGTAATAGACACTGCTATACGGCCAAAATATTAGTCCATGAGAGGCAGCTCTTATTTACATACACACAGACTCAGTTATATATATGTCTAACCTACGCTGGAAACAATTCCACGTCTATTATATTACCTGTTAATTTGTTACATAAATCCACAAGACCGGACACCAGTATTGACCCAGATTTGTCTGGAACTTAAACTTATTCAATACATATATCCAATGTTTAGAGTCACATTTTGTGTTGATGTATTAATCAAGCCTATATCCTCTTTTATACTCTTTTATTCATTAATGTACATTAATTATGTCACCTTATACTTTTAGTCTTTCAAGAGAATGTAAAATTCGGTGTTTTCAACATCTCCATAAGACAAGTTTCTTATTCCTTGGGTTAAATTTCTCAGCCTTCTGTGTACATGATCATGTGAACTTATGTCCACTGTGTAGTTGGGTGACCATTACTCAGCTGTATAATCCTCCTGAGGCCTAATACAGGTAAGGTAAGGAGGAAGCCTCGTGAGGCCCAACACAGGCAAGGTAAGGAGGAAGCCTCGTGAGGCCCAACACAGGCAAGGTAAGGAGGAAGCCTCGTGAGGCCCAACACAGGCAAGGTAAGGAGGAAGCCTCGTGAGGCCCAACACAGGCAAGGTAAGGAGGAAGCCTCGTGAGGCCCAACACAGGCAAGGTAAGGAGGAAGCCTCGTGAGGCCTAACACAGGCAAGGTAAGGAGGAAGCCTCGTGAGGCCCAACACAGGCAAGGTAAGGAGGAAGCTTTACCATCACACTGAGGGCCACAGCGCTAGCAACACTACAAACCTGACATGACAGGGCTCATCCCGTCGAAACCTTTAAAATGCTGAACAATTTGGCAGATATTGTACCTGAATAAAATTCTCGGAGTCCTACTCTCCATGCCCGGCCTGAGGCCAGGCGTAACTTGTGATAGCTTGGTTCAACAGGCTGTTGCTTGGAGCGGCCCGCAGACACACATATCCACCACAGCCTGGTTGGTCGAGTTCTTCTTGCAAAAAAGTGTCCATTTTTTTCTGGAAGACTCTTCTTCTGGCAATATTTCTTACACTTGCTGGAAGTATGTTGAACAACTGAGGACCTCTGAAGTTCATAGTGTTTCCTGATGGTGTCTCTGGCACCTCTGCTCTTCGCTGGCTGTATTCTGCATTTCCTTCCATATAGCTCACTCAAGTATGTTATTATTTTCCTGTGTAAATTTGGGACCTGGCCCTCCAGTATTTTCCATGTGTCTATTATTTGATACCTCTCTCGTGTCCTTTCTAGAGAATACATTTTGAGAACTTTGAGACGATTCAATAATTTCGGTGCTTCATCGTGTCTATGCCTGCTGCATATGTTCTTTGTATTCCCTCTATTTCAGTAATCTCGCTTTCTTTAAAAAGTCAGATTTAACACAAACAAGGAGCAACGGCTTCAAGCTCGATAAACCACAATGTAGGACTGAGAACAGGAGATTTCACCCACAGGGTTATTAATCCATGAAACCGCCTACCCGCTGAAGCGGTAAATGCCAAATCACCACTGCAGTTTAAAATCCTCCTCGATAAAATCATCAGGACAAATGGGGACATCTTCGACAAGCCGCCGGCTTCTTGTCCTTGTCGAGGCCACAAGAGAGTTAGTGGCCCTCATATAATTTCCGATAGACGTCTTATTGCTGAAGCATCAGGAAATAAATTCCATTATGTCATTTCCTTTAATCAGTATATTTATGCTTTCATTTTTTTGAATTAGATTCCTACTTATCTCGAGTTCAGACTTCACGACTTCAAGAATTTTGTGCGTAGCTCAAAACCCAACACTTTCAGCATTAAACTCTATCTGCCACTCTACAGTCTTGAAGATATTTTGTCTTCATCGCAATTTATTTCCCAGAGCTATTTATGTGGGCCAAAAAAATATCGTACTAGAAAATGGAAGCGGCTCTCAAAGTGACGTACAGTCCCGTTTTCTATGTTCGGTCCTCTGGAAGGTTAGGACACGACACTTTAAACTGACCATTTTGACCATGTGTTTGATGCACCAGGCTATCAAAGGTTTTAATCCTTCATGAAGAAGGCTACACCAGTCTCCGTGATGTAGTGGTAAGATGTTCCGCGAGTGCTTTGTCATGGGTTCGTATCCTGGTCGGGGAGGATTTACTGCACGTAAATCCTTAACTGTATCCTCTGTTTAACTCAACAGTAAAATGAGTACTTGGTTGTAAAAACGATTCTTCGCGGCGGGGATCGTATTCCAGGGACCTGCCCGAAACGCTACGCGTACTAGTGGCTGTACAAGAATGTAACAACTCGTATATATCTAAAAAAAAAAAAGTTCTTTGATTACATATAACTTGTGGTTTAAGAAAGTGTGCTGAACATTTGAGGCTCGCGTGTTCTTCAGTAGTGACTGATTTGATGAAAACGATCAGTGATCTCTAGCTATGGCGAGACTGTCGGATGTTCGGCAAGTCTCTCATCTTCCAACATTTTTGTACAGTCTGTCACCGTCAAGTGATTACTGTACTAGATGTGCTAACGTGTTTGATGCATCAGGCTATCTAAGATTCGAATCCCTCATGAGGAAGAGTTATTTGGTTTTATATATATATAAATATATATATATATATATATATATATATATATATATATATATATATATATATATATATATATATATATATATATATATATATGTCATACCTAGTGTTCGAGTCTCCTGGTGGGTTGAGTGTCTAAAAAGTTATAAACTTCAGCTACTGGAATAGGGTAGTCTGTGCATTAAGCATTTGGCGCTGAGTTTTCCCATATAACAGGAATCGATGACAGAGAATTAGAGGTCCCACACTATCTCATTGCCTGGGAGAGGATTGGAGTTCTGGTTGGTTAAATACCCCAGAATTCCTACCCCTCTTATGGCTTTGAAGTATGGTGTAGTGGATACAGCATGCAACTGCCACCTTGTTGGCCAGTGTTCGAGTCCCCTGGTGGGTTGAGTGTCTAAAAAGTTATAAACTTCAGCTGCTGGAATAGGGTAGTCTGTGCAATATATATATATATATATATATATATATATATATATATATATATATATATATATATATATATATATATATATATATATATATATATATATATATATATATATATATATATATGTCGTACCTAGTAGCCAGAACGCACTTCTCAGCCTACTATGAAAGGCCCGATTTGCCTAATAAGCCAAGTTTTCCTGAATTAATATATTTTCTCCAATTTTTTTCTTATGAAATGATAAAGCAACCCATATCATTATGTAAGAGGTCAATTTTTTTTTATTGGAGTTAAAATTAACATAGATATATGACCAAACCTAACCAACCCTACCTAACCTAACCTAACCTATCTTTATAGGTTAGGTTTGGTTAGGTAGCCGAAAAAGTTGGGTTAGGTTAGGTTAGGTAGGTTAGGTAGTCGAAAAGCAATTAATTCATGAAAACTTGGCTTATTAGGCAAATCGGGCCTTGCATAGTAGGCTCAGAAGTGAGTTCTGGCTACTAGGTACGACATATATATATATATATATATATATATATATATATATATATATATATATATATATATATATATATATATATGTCGTACCTAGTAGCCAGAACTCACTTCTCAGCCTACTATTCAAGGCCCGATTTGCCTAATAAGTCAAGTTTTCCTGAATTAATATATTTACTATAATTTTTTTCTTATGAAATGATAAAGCAACCCTTTTCTCTATGTATGAGGTCAATTTTTTTTATTGGAGTTAAAATTAACGTAGATATATGACCGAACCTAACCAACCCTACCTAACCTAACCTAACCTATATTTATAGGTAAAGTTAGGTTAGGTAGCCAAAAAAAGCTAGGTTAGGTTAGGTTAGGTAGGTTAGGTAGACGAAAAAACATTAATTCATGAAAACTTGGCTTATTAGGCAAATCAGGCCTAGAATAGTAGGCTGAGAAGTGCGTTCTGGCTATTAGGTACGACATATATATATATATATATATATATATATATATATATATATATATATATATATATATATATATATATATATATATATATATATATATATATATATATATATATATATATATATATATATATATATGTGTCGTACCTAGTAGCCAGAACGCACTTCTCAGCCTACCATGCAAGGCCCGATTTGCCTAATAAGCCAAGTTTTACTGAATTAATATATTTTCTCTTATTTTTTTCTTATGAAATGATAAAGCTACCCATTTCATTATGTATGAGGTCAATTTTATTTTATTGGAGTTAAAATTAACGTAGATATATGACCGAACCTAACCAACCCTACCTAACCTAACCTAACCTATCTTTATAGGTTAGGTTAGGTTAGGTAGCCGAAAAAGTTAGGTTAGGTTAGGTTAGGTAGGTTAGGTAGTCAAAAAACAATTAATTCATGAAAACTTGGCTTATTAGGCAAATTAGGCCTTGCATAGTAGGCTGAAAAGTGTGTTCTGGCTACTAGGTACGACATATATATATATATATATATATATATATATATATATATATATATATATATATATATATATATATATATATATATATATATATATATATATATATATATATATATATATATATATATATATATATATATATATACCTAGTAGCCAGAACGCACTTCTCAGCCTAGTATGCAAGGCCCGATTTGCCTAATAAGCCAAGTTTTCCTGAATTAATATATTTTCTCTAATTTTTTTCTTATGAAATGATAAAGCTACCCATTTCATTATGTATGAGGTCAATTTTTTTTTATTGGAGTTAAAATTAACGTAGATATATGACCGAACCTAACCAACCCTACCTAACCTAACCTAACCTATCTTTATAAGTTAGGTTAGGTTAGGTAGCAGAAAAAGTAAGGTTAGGTTAGGTAGTCGAAAAACAATTAATTCATGAAAACTTGGCTTATTAGGCAAATCGGGCCTTGCATAGTAGGCTGAGAAGTGCGTTCTGGCTATTAGGTACGACATATATATATATATATATATATATATATATATATATATATATATATATATATATATATATATATATATATATATATATATATATATATTATATATATATATATATATATATATATATATATATATATATATATATATATATATATATATATATATATATATATATATATATATATATATGTCGTACCTAATAGCCTGCTCTGATGAAGGCAAATTAGCCAAAAACGCGTTAAGCATTTTCTATTTTTCACATGTGGTTATTCTGCATATATATATATATATATATATATATATATATATATATATATATATATATATATATATATATATATATATATATATATATATGTATATATATATATATATATATATATATATATATATATATATATATATATGTATATATATATATATATATATATATGTCGTACCTAGTAGCCAGAACTCACTTCTCAGCCTACTATGCAAGGCCCGATTTGCCTAATAAGCCAAGTTTTACTGAATTAATATATTTTCACTAATTTTTTTCTTATGAAATGATAAAGCTACCCATTTCATTATGTATTAGGTCAATTTTTTTTTATTGGAGTTAAAATTAACGTAGATATATGACCGAACCTAACCAACCCTACCTAACCTATCATTATAGGTTAGGTTAAGTTAGGTAGCCGAAAACGTTAGGTTAGGTAGGTTAGGTAGTCGAAAAAACATTAATTCATGAAAACTAGGCTTATTAGGCAAATTGGGCCTTGCATAGTAGGCTGAGAAGTGAGTTCTGGCTACTAGGTACGACACACACATATATATATATATATATATATATATATATATATATATATATATATATATATATATATATATGTATATATATATATATATATATATATATATATATATATATATATATATGTATATATATATATATATATATATATATATATGCAGAATAACCACATGTGAAAAATAGAAAATGCTTAACGCGTTTTCGGCTAATTTGCCTTCATCAGAGCAAAGTAGAATATAGATAAGATTGCTGATCAGACCTTTATATCCGCCTGGGCAGATCACCTGACCACCAAAAATAAGTGGAGGAAAGGAATTATAAGAAAGAAGGTAACTGCAGAAGGCCTATTGGCCCATACGAGGCAGCTCCTATTAATATCTCCAAGTGCCATACGTGTTGGAAATTTCCAACATAATACAACACTGTTGTATTATTATTAATTATTACTAAAATCTACTAATTACTGTAGTATCTAAAATTAACCAACCGTAGAGTTCACATGAACTAATAATTGTATCTGTACAATAATGTTAGAATTCTTACGTAACCAAACACCAGTATTGTGTCAGATTCTACCAAAATAAACACATTTATATCCAGTGTGTCAGAGAATTGAGTTTGATTTTCTAAAAACATCAGTGTTCTGTGTGATAATTATTTACCGATAACCTGACTCCCAAATAATGCCAAATCGAGCGTTTCTAGTTACAACTGTTATCTGGTAATAAATTTAACGTCACACGTGAATGCCATGGAGAGAATTAAAATCATCCTCCATTGCTCGTTTAACATCGTAAAACGAGCAAGTAATAATATTTAGCTCCCTAGAATTATAAACCCGTCATTATCCAAGCATTTTAGCCGCAACTGCGAGATATAATATTATTCGTAGTAAATAATTTGTGTAGCAAATGCGGGACGCAGAGCGGGGCAGGGAGACACGCCATTAATCGGAGAGGGTGTGGAGGCGTCGGTGTTAGAGGAAAGGCGCCAAAGTACGGTGTGAAGACTTGTTGCGGAATTGAGCAACTCGTTTGGTGTCAGTGTCATAGGATACATTGTGGTGAATCGTCAACAAGAATTAATTTGACATTCAGCCCGGAACTTGTCAATTTGTTCCGTGTAATCCATCGTGACCAGCCAGAGAAGTGCGTCGACATCTAGGCCAAGCTAGCCACCACGTGTTCGCCATTGCGACGCTAGAGCCTGGGACGCGAGTTTCGGCAAGCTTCAACTTTTACAGTGCCCTATTAGCAAAGTACACATATTCCCTTTTGATGCATCATTAGAGATTGTTTACAGCAGGGTAGCTTGTCGTCATGCCGAGCGACATAAATAAAACACGTTAGTATATTTATTACTCTCCATTCCCAATTTCTTGAATATAGATATTTAGTTGCCTAATATGTTGCTATGTAATATAGCCTAATTTACAGCTTGCGTGTGAGGAATTCCCCGAGCTGTTACTTTACCCGTGTTATTCATCTCCCAGTGTTCCATGAAGAATTCCGGAGATTCCGAGGATGATTCATGATTGATGTCTTGGAAAACGTCTTCAAGCTAAGACCTTTTTCCGTATTTTAATTATTCAAATTATCTGTATTGGATTATCACTATTGATCACTGTGCACTGGATTTAACATGTGTTTATTACAATCATTAATTTCTGATGTTCATAATCTATATTCTTGTTGGTGACAAATACCCTATTGATTCTCTAATTGGTCATAGGATTAGGTTATTTCACAATGAACTAATGTACGAACCGCATTAGTTCCTAGATATATATGAAGTTCTAGCAATAACCCCCCAATGTAGGTGTTTGAGGCTTTGATTCAAGTAAATTATTTATACAGCCCATTAATTATTCAAGTGATTATAATTTCTAGTATTTATCCATAGTTACTGGTTCCTCTAGGAATTTCAAATGATCACATTTTATTAGTTTCCCTCTTTACTATAAAAATGGGTGGTCCTTCGTAATTATTTTCATTACTTCAATAATTAAATAAAAAGAGTCAAGTCCCAAATGTCCCACATTATGGTCCTTCGAACCGGATAAACATAAATTATAATTATAAATACTAATTAGTAATAACTAATCCCTGTGTGATGTAGTCTAGACTAATCATTTTAATTAATTGTTTCTACCAACAGCGTAACACATAGGTTAGTCAAAGTCACACCAATTCATTGCTACTTTCACTTCATGAATAGGGTAACACTCGTGGGACACAGTCAATTACCCACAACACTTAGACCTATACCTCATACTGAAGTAAGAATCTTTAGGTCACCAGGAGCAACAGCTCATAACCTTTATAACAATTCCACACTAACACCTGCGTTAGAGTGGCCTCACCATCTAACCATTATATACTTAGGTGGTAATGACATCCATCCTACTCGTCATCCAGCTGAGGTGATCAAGCACCTAAAAGCCATAATTTCTTCTTTCAAGCTCCTCAGTAATTCGGTAGTATTCACGTTAGTGGAACCTCGCCAACCAAGTCAAGATAATCATTGGGGAGTAACACCAGAATACTACCAGAGAGCTGCTAAGTACATAAATTTCAGGCTGAAAAAACAAGTGAGATTGGATGCCACTTATATCCAATTTATAGCCAGACCATATAGACAAAACCTGGCCAGAGATGGTGTACACCTGTCAGGTGAGTCTAGGTTGCATGTGGTTGACAAATTGATCAACACCATCAACTATCACAAACGGCTGTGGCTAGCAAGCCAAACTTAACTGTACATAATTGTTTTCACTTGTGTGTGCAGGTGCACACTTGTAAACTATAAAATCCAAAAAAAAAAAAAAAAAATACAGCACAATTATATTCACATTACTGCACCACAATAATCTTTACCAATCTTATTAGGTAGAATTTAGGCTGAGATTGTGCTGAATTTGGCACAAGCCCAGACTAAATAAATTTTTAGTTTCTTAGGTAAGAATTATCACGACTAGACTTAAGCTAGTCAGTAGTGTATGTATTATACCATTTGTGCTGACCCTATCAAGGGTGGGATTAAACCTTGAGATAACTCTGATTGGAGTGTCTCCATATTATTTCATTTGTACTCATTAATTTGTGTGTGCCTATTTTGAGTATTGCTGAATGGTCACCATTACATCTAATGGTGATATAGAAGAGCTAACCGGATGAAAGATAATGGTGTAGTTCGAGCATTGCTGAAAATAGTTAGCTATCTCTTGTTAGGTAGGTACATTTAACCTCAAGTGAGGTAGAGTATAAATTAGCCACATTAAATTAGGCTACATTTAATGTTACTTGTCAACTAATGAACAAGTACCCAAGCTTCATTAGTAATACTTATTCTAATCCCATGAAGTTTGGACCTAAGACCAACATGGCTACTCCTGAACAATTAAGGAGAACCTATATTGGCCTTAAAGGTCATTTAACCAGACTAATTAACAAGTCTGAGGGCTTATCTAAAGAAACTTCCATTGACTCTTATCAATTAGAGACATCAGTAAGAGTAGCTGATCTGAAATTTGATCAAGTTAGGTCTACAAGTCAGTCTTATATTGCTCTACTGAATACCATAGAAACTGATCCTGATGAATTAGGTCAAATTATGGACGATATTGCCCAGTATGAAGATGAGACTCAAGATAAACTTTACATGCTACCTAATCTAGCAAAACAATCTAAATCCAATACAAATAATACTATGTCTCAATTCAGTAACCAACTACCAGAGGTTCGTTTACCTACTTTAGACTTACCTACATTTACAGGACTGGATACAGAAAATTGGGACAATTTTTGGACTTCATTTGAAGTTCATATACATAAGAAATCGTCTCTTGACAAGATTTCTAAATTCTCATACCTGCTTAGTCTTCTCAAAGGAGAGGCTAAAAAGGTCATACATAACCTAACTCTCACTGAGAGTAATTATGAGGAAGCTATAAAACTGTTGAAGTTGAACTATTGCAACAAAGAGTTGAGTATAGCTAACCTTTATTATCAATTGCTAGATCTGAATGCACCAAATGGATGTCCACTTATGGATGTCAACCATCAAACTAACACTTAACATAGAAAAGACGTACTACATCCTATTCGGAAGCAAATCTACAAATGCAATTCAGCTTCAGATTGACAATGTAAACATTAGCAATAAAAATGATGGAAAGTTTCTTGGCATATTCCTAGACAAGAGACTCAACTTCAGTACCCACATACAACACATAACTAAGAAAGTCTCTAAAACAGTTGGTATACTCTCTAAAATCAGATATTATGTTCCTAACTCTGCTCTCATCTCTCTATATGATGCACTAATCTATCCCTATCTCAACTATGGTATCTGTGCATGGGGTTCAACCACTGCAAACCACCTCAAGTCCATCATCACCCAGCAAAAATCTGCTATCAGAATAATATCAAATTCTGCTTTCAGACAACACACAGCCCCCTTGTTTAACTCCCTAAACATGCTAAATTAATCTCACTGCACAAATTCTCTTGTGTCAACTACATTTACAAAACCCTGTTCTTAAATGCAAATCCTTGTCTGAAACTCTTCTTGGACAGATGTAATAGGACCCATTATCACCACACCAGAAATAAATATCTCTTTGATATCCCCAGAGTTAAACTTAATCTGTGTAAACACTCTATGCAAATAAAGGGACCCAGTTTATGGAACTCACTCCCTACTGAATTGAAAAGCTGTCCAACTTTTACATCATTCAAAATCAATACTAAAAAGTACCAAATTTCATCTTCATAGTTTTTCACATTTTGCCTTAAAATTGCACTGTATCAATTGCTACCCAATCTCCCAACCTTTATGTACCCAATTTGAACATCTTTACCATTGTGATCATTGCTGTTTTCTTATATGTGCTGCCAATCTGTTGTATGGTGTTTATAAATCTTGTTTATCTGTATCTTTTGCTACCCAGTCTCCCAATCTTTATGTACCCAATCTGAACATCTTTACCATTGTGATATTGCTGTCTTATATGTGCTGTCAATCTTCTGTATAGTGTCTATTAACCTTGTTTAAATTACTAATCAAGCTGTCAATGTAATTAATCAGAGCTTTAATATAACAATGTGCTTTAATATACCTACTTATCTCTCTCATCTCATTTTTCTCTTGTAATGTATCTTTATCATTTATCAATTCTGATTGAAATTACCTACTTAAAATTATCTGCTAGATTAAGGACCTGCCCGAAACGCAGTGCGTACTAGTGGCTTTACAAGAATGTAAATACTGTACTATCCAATGTATTCTCACAAACCCAATGTACCTTCTTGTATATATATAAATAAATAAATAAATAAATAAAAAATAAATAGCAGACCAGAGTCACTTCAAAGCTTCAGACTAGAAGTAGAGTCTCTTGTAAAGGCCTTAGGTACTAAAGTTGATATACCAGCCTCAGAATGGTCAATCAAGTTACTTTTGCAGAGGAAATTACCTCGAAATGTCTTAACAGAGCTCTGCTCACACTATAAAACCGAGTTTCTCACTCTTGACCAAATATTCGAGGGACTGAGAATAACGGTTAACAGGTTGAAGACCCATGATAAGATTAAACCTGAGTCTAAACCAACTAATGCTGACACTCCAGTCAAACCCAAACAGACTTTGAATAAGTCTAATAAGTATAAATCTAAGACTGCTCCATCCACTGGAAAAAGGAGTGGTAATGTAGGTACTTATTCGGTGTCTCCTTCTGAGATAACCAATGACTTGTCTGCTAAAGAGACCAAGTCAACCAAAGAAAGAAGGTGTCTGTTTTGTAATCAAGGACATGCCACCTACCAATGCACTGTTTATCCTAATTATAATACTAGGATTAAACGGTTAAAAGAAATACACATGTGCACCAAGTGCATGGGCTCTCATGATCCCAAAAAATGTGTAGTACAACTACGTTCATGCAGTAGATGCAACCAAGGTGTACATCACTACGCCTTATGTAGAAAAACTTCTACCCAATCCATGACAACTGGGGAGAATTCCATGAATTCTACCACAGTACAATATTGCAAAGTGCATCAAGAAATAAATGTACTTGCTACTGAGTCAGGCAATAATACCACTCTGCATACAGCTCAACTTAGACTAATAAACAGGAGATCTAGAGTTAACACTAGAGGTCTTTTTTATCAAGGATCACAGAAAACCTTCATTACACAACAGTTAGTAGAGCAGTTAAAATTAAAACCTGCCAAAAGTGTGAGATTAAATATTTCTGGTTTCTTGACTAATAGTGGACCTCGTGAATACCAAGTAGTTAAGGTATTAGTGAGACTTGGATCTTCCACTAGTCCAATACAAGCGGTAGTAGTAGATAAACTTCCTACAGACCTGCAGGTCACAGGATTAGCTCGCACTGCGAAATATCTTAAACGAAACCGCATGAGGCTAGCAGATTACAAAATAAATTCTGACTGCCTCACTGATGTTGGAATACTTATAGGCGCGGATCATTATTATAAATTTATAACGGGATGCACCAGACAACATGGAATGAATTTGTTGTCATCTGCTGGAGGCAAATTGCTTACTGGACCAGTGCTTTTCCAACAAAATCCATCGTCAACAAACCAACAATCTAACAACATAATAGTGGCGTGACTAGGCTTGGAACAGTCACCCCTACATTTCAGAGAAATATCTGAAGATATTGAGTCTGACCCACCTGTACATTGTCTGTGGGATTTAGACACTTTAGGTATTATCCCTGAGCAACCAAGCCCTGATGATATGTGGACTTACCAGCAATATCTGGATACAGTTGTCTATAAAGATAAACAATACTGGGTAAGACTCCCATGGAAGTTGAATCATCCACAACTTCCAGTTAATTACTTTATGGCAGCCTCACAATTGCAGTCTCAATTAACAAGACTACAGAAACAGCCAGACAAACTGAACATGTATCATCAACTAATCCAACAACAACTCAACAGTAAATTCATCGAGGTTGTTGATAACGATGACCGGAAAATAGGTCATTATTTACCTCATCACGCTGTGGTGAAAGATTCATTGACAACACCTATCCGTATTGTCTTCAACTGTAGCGCTAAAGTGAGGCCAAACAGTGTGTCTTTGAATGAATGTCTCCAAACAGGACCTAGCCTAACTCAAAGGCTACATGATGTGCTGTTACATTACGCACTGGTATTTTCGCTTATACTGCTGATATCAGTAAAGCTTTCCTCCGAGTAGGAGGAAGGATCATAATTACACTAAGTTTCTCTGGATTAAGGACCCACTGGATCCCAACAGTGATATCATCACATATTGTTTTGCCTCAGTATTATTCGGAGCGACGTCCTCCCCGTTTCTATTGCAAGCAACATTAGACACACATTTGAGGAAGTCAAATAGTCCTTATAAGGCAGACATTAGTGACAACTTGTATGTCGACAATTTCCAGGGAACTACAAATGATCAAACCAATTTGGTAGAAATCTACCATGAGGCTAACCGTGAGTTATTAGGAGCCAATATGCCACTACAGTCATGGGCCTCAAATAATGAATCACTAAACCAGATAATCGAGAAAGAATTTCCAGGTTATCAGGTACCCAATCAATTAAAGGTTCTAGGTGTGGAATGGAACACAAGTACTGACGAGATGAATGTCAAATCAGTACAAACCGATAATTCATCCCTTACCATGAGAACATTGCTCTCGTTTGTCAGTCAACCATTTGACCCTTTAGGCTTACTTAGTCCTATATTAATAAGGGGCAAACTCCAAATGCAGGGGTGCTGGCAGAAACATATGGGATGGGATGATCCGTTACCAAGTGAGTTACAAGCTAAATGGCAGATACTCTCAAAGGATTTTAATCAGTTAGGTGTTTTGAAATTTCCTCGTAATGCTTCAGGACCAAACTTGCCCACAAATTTGCACGTTTTCTGCGATGCCTCTGGCAAAGCGTATGGCGCTGTAGCCTACTTAGTTAATCGTGCACAATCAATTTTGCTTACATCTAAAGCAAGAGTTGCTCCCATTAAGAAGAGATCTTTACCTCAAATGGAGTTGACTGCATTGCTAGTGGGAGTAAGATTGGCTCATTGCTTGACTAAGACACTCAATAATATCCACTTTGGTGAGATTGTCGTGTGGTCAGACAATGAGGCAGTCTTACAATGGGTAAGAAACAACAATAATAAAACTCCCTACGTCAGTAATCGTGTTAGGGAAATTCATGAATTATCTTCTGGGTATAAATTCAGACATGTTCCTACTAAGGACAATCCTGCAGATTATTTATCTCGAGGATTAACACTAAAACAACTCATCAAGTCTTCGCTGTGGTTCAATGGACCTTCATGGCTTGTTGGTGGTCAGTGGCCCAAACAAAAGCCACATGTCATAGTGACAAATATCACCACTCCCAAGAAAGAACCAGAACCTCAACGAATCTTAGCCATTGATCCTCACAATTATTCTAACTTAAGTAAGTTATTAAGAGTGACCGCACATGTGTTTGACTTTCTTGCTAAGATAGGAATCCGACATAAGTTTCCCAATCCTATTCTCTACTGGATCAAACGTGCACAACAAGAGACATATGGAAGCGAATATGAAAATCTTCCAGATAAATTAACTAAGTCTCTAGGTATCTGGTATGATGCCAACACTCATAATATACTAAGGTGTGGAGGACGTTTGCTTCATGCAAAAATTGATCTGGACACTAAGAATCCAATTCTTCTACCACGTCACCACATCATCACCAAACTTCTAGTTTTACATCACCATCAATACGGTACTTTACATGGTGGAGTGTTAGATACTCTCACCGACCTTAGACAGAAATTTTTGCTTCCTGAAGGTCGTCAGACAGTCAAGTCAATTATTAAATTCTGTGTAATCTGCAAAAGATACGATGCTAGAGTATGTCCTTACCCAGGACCTCCACCACTTCCAGAAGAAAGAGTGGTTCATCTTCGTCCTTTTGAAACCACTGGTGTAGATTACACAGGAGCCTTGTTTCTCACTGGCAACCCAGATAAGATGCCAGTGAAAGCTTACATTTGCCTCTTTACGTGTGCTACTACTAGAGGCGTACATTTAGAAGTGACTTCAGATATGAGCGCTGAAGCCTTCATCCAAGCCTTCTGCAGATTTGCAGCTTGCAGATCTTGTCCCAAACTCATGATATCGGACAATGGTTCCAATTTTGTGGCAGGAGAAGCCTGTCTGCGAGAAGTGTGGAGTCATCCAGAAGTACAATCAGTCCTGCAGAGACGACAATGTCACTGGAAATTTATAGCTCGAAGAGCCCCTTGGCAAGGTGGGTTCTACGAACGAATGATAGGCACTGTCAAGAAGTGTTTAAGAAAAACCTTAAATAGACAAAAAATCAGTTACTCCGAACTCCAAACAATTGTTGTGGAAATCGAGGCGCGATTCAACAATCGCCCATTAACATACCTGTCCGATGATTTCTCACAAAGAGAACCTCTGAGTCCCTCACACTTGATACATGGAGGTCTGCTGAGTCCTCTCATACCTTTAGCAGAAGAGGACCCCGTCGACCCCTCACATGTAACCAGAAGTGACTTGGTAGAAAGTTACCAACATCTCTCAAGAGTCATTGAAAGGTGGAATGAGGTGTGGACTCGAGAGTACCTCACAGCTCTACGAGAGTACCACTACGGAGCTTCGAGTCCTTATAATAAAGTACAACTTAAACCAGGGGACCTAGTATTAGTCGACAGTGATGGACCAAGGTCGGAGTGGCCCATAGGCAAAATTGTTGCCATCCATCCAGATCATCAAGGTATCCTGAGAGTAGTGAAAGTTTTATGCTGAGGCAACACTACCCTAAAAACTTTAGAGAAGTTGGTACCTCTCGAACTAGCAGAACGAGAGTGTTTGCCAGAACCAGCTTCACCAGTAGTTTCCGAGGACAGTAATTCTGATCCACCGAGCAACCGCCCCACTAGAGCTGCTGCTCAACAATGCAAGCGGAAACTGCAAGCCTATTACAGCTCTGACCAAGAGCAAATCCCTTTCCATCCAATTTAAGTAACCATGATGATACTGTGGTGTGATGTCAAGTAACAAATCATTACAAGTCACTATGACCCAAGACATTCTTATCACAGTAGATTCTCAGTTATTTGAATTGTGTGATTTAAATTCTTAATTGTTGTATAGGCTATAAATAACATTATTTGTCTAGAGTATCTGAGAGTTTACAGACTTTGAGACTTAGTAACATAAACATAACATGTCATAACGACACCAGTCACAGAGTTTATTGTAAGCCTTCTTAGTTATTAGCTTTAGGTAATTCATAATAAAATGTTCCATTTAACATGAAATTTGCAAGACTCAAGTTTCTTGTATGTCCTTGACAAATACGGGACATTCGTTATGTGTGTACTAACATACTAATATACTAATATTGATACCAACTTCAGGATAGGTATGTCAGTACTCAACATTACACTGCGACCCGATAAATCTTCCCCCGGAGTTATGTTGGAAATTTCTAACATAATACAACACTGTTGTATTATTATTAATTATTACTAAAATCTACTAATTACTGTAGTAACTAATATTAACCAACTGTAGAGTTCACATGAACTAATAATTGTATCTGTACAATAATGCTAGAATTCTTACATAACCAAACACCAGTATTGCCTCAGATTCTACAAAAATAAACACATTTATATCCAGTGTGTCAGAGAATTGAGTTTGATTCTCTAAAAACAACAGTGTTCTGTGTGATAATTATTTACCGATAACCTGACTCCCAAATAATGGCAAATCAAGCGTTTCTAGTTACAACTGTTATCTTGTAATAAATTTAACGTCACACGTGAATGCCATGGAGAGAATTAAAATCATACTCCATTGCTCGTTTAACATCGTAAAACGAGCAAGTAATAATATTTAGCTCCCTAGAATTATAAACCCGTCATTATCCAAGCATTTTAGCCGCAACTGCGAGAAATAATATTATTCGTAGTAAATAATTTGTGTAGCAAATGCGGGACGCGGAGCGGGGCAGGGAGAGACGCCATTAATCGGAGAGGGTGTGGAGGTGTCGGTGTTAGAGGAAAGGCGCCAAAGTGCGGTGTGAAGACTTGTTGCGGAATTGAGCAACTCGTTTGGTGTCAGTGTCATAGGATACATTGTAGTGAATCGTCAACAAGAATTAACTTGACATTCAGCCCGGAACTTGTCAATTTGTTCCGTGTAATCCATCGTGACCGGCCAGAGAAGCGCGTCGACATCTAGGCCAAGCTAGCCACCATGTGTTCGCCATTGCGACGCTAGAGCCTGGGACACGAGTTTCGGCAAGCTTCAACTTATACAGTGCCCTATTAGCTAAGTACACATATTCCCTTTTGATGCATCATTAGAGATTGTTTACAGCAGGGTAGCTTGTCGTCATGCCGAGCGACATAAATAAAACACATGTTAGTATATTTATTACTCTCCATTCCCAATTTCTTGAATATAGATATTTAGTAGCCTAATATGTTGCTACGTAATATATCTTAATTTACAGCTTGCGTGTGAGGAATTCCCCGAGCTGTTACTTTACCCGTGTTATTCATCTCCCAGTGTTCCATGAAGAATTCCGGAGATTCCGAGGATGATTCATGATTGATGTCTTGGAAAACGTCTTCAAGCTAAGACCTTTTTCCATATTTTAATTATTCAAATTATCTGTATTGGATTATCACTATTGATCACTGTGCACTGGATTTAACACGTGTTTATTATAATTATTAATTTCTGATGTTCATAATCTATATTCTTGTTGGTGACAAATACCCTATTGATTCTCTAATTGGTCATAGGATTAGGTTATTACACAATGAACTAATGTACGAACCGCATTAGTTCCTAGACATATATGAAGTTCTAGCAATAACCCCCCAATGTAGGTGTTTGAGGCTTTGTTTCAAGTAAATTATTTATACAGCCCATTAATTATTCAAGTGATTATAATTTCTAGTATTTATCCATAGTTACTAGTTCCTCTAGGAATTTCAAATGATCACATTTTACTAGTTTCCCTCTTTACTATAAAAGCGGGTGGTCCTTCGTAATTATTTTCATTACTTCAATAATTATATAAATAGAGTCAAGTCCCAAATGTCCCACAATATGTGTTAAATGATTGCTATATTGTTTTGACGTGCTATATTGAGGCTTAAATAGGGATCCAACTTGTACATACCGGGGCTCACATTAAGGCTGTTGTTACAATGTTTGATCAGAGCAGACTCGATCACGTTTCGTTCAACAAAATCCTTACTTTTAACAATACATTTTGCCCCTGTGAAGTCGATGGAATGATTACATAAACTGGAATGTAAATACAATGCACTGGATTGCTGGGCTGTACGAATAACATATGAATGCTGTTTTAAACGCGAGGAAAGAGATTTACCTGTCTGGCCGATGTAAACACATGCACACTCATTACAAGGGATGGAATACACACAATCTGCTACAGGCGAGGGCGAGTTCTTAATTAACATGGACTTAAGTGTATTATCATTTTTGAACACTAGATTAATATTAAAGTTCTTCAGGGCTGGGGCAAGATTTACTAGACCCTCAGAATATGGTAATACCAACGAATTTTTCAGTTCTGGTTAAGACTTAGTAGTCTGTTTGTAGAAAGTCCTTTTTGCTTGATCAAACGCAAGATCCAAGATCGATTTTGGGTATTTTAACTTCTTCCCAATTTCAAATATATTTGCTATTTCTTCGTCGAAAAATTCCGGACTGCAAACTCTCAGTGCTCTGAGAAACATACCAGAAAAAACTGCCCGCTTGACCTGAACATGATGATTTGAATAGAAATGTACATACGAGCACACATTGGTAGGTTTCCTATACACACTGAATTTGAATCTCCTACCAATTCTATGAATCATGATGTCTATAAAAGGCAGAACACTATTCACTTCGTTCTCAATTGTAAATTTAATTGACGGAACCAGCGAATTAATTTGATTGAGAAAATCAGTTTCGTCATGGTTAACCGGCCACAGGCATAAAATATCGTCAACGTACCTGTACCAAAGCAAATTTGAGGGTAAAATCCTGGGAAGGATATTTGTTTCGAAACATTCAATGTACAGATTGCTCAAAACAGGGAAGAGAGGATTACCCATCGCCATGCCAAATGTTTGTTTATAAAATGAATCATTAAAGCTGAAATAATTATCTTTAATGCACAATTTTGTAAGTTCAATAATGATGTTAGTAGGTAAAGTTAAATTATACCTTGGGAGTAGATCCCGTAAGAATGACAACAGATCATCAACAGGAACCCTATTGAACAGAGCCGTCACATCAAAACTCACAAGTTTAAAATCATAATTTAATTTCAAACTAGACAACTTGTTAACCAAGTCCAAGTTGTTTGTTATGTGTGAGTTGGAAATGGAACCTACTACTGGAGACAAGACTTGGACAAGCCATTTGGAAAGTCTATATGCCACAGAGTATATGCCATATACTCCCAAGGTATAATTTAACTTTGCCAACTAACACCATTATTGAACTTACAAAATTGTGCATTAAAGATAATTATTTCAGCTTTAATGATTCATTTTATAAACGAACATTTGGCATGGCGATGGGTAATCCCCTCTCCCCTGTTCTGAGCAATCTGTATATGCGTTTGTTATGGTTTTCGTTAGCTTTGTTTTTGTAAGTGCTATTATGTCTGGGTTTTCTTCTAGGTGCCCATTCTCCGAGTTCACTTGTTTTATTTGTAATCCCATCTATGTTAGTGTACATTGCCTTGAAGCTCACTTTCTTCTGGTCATTTTCTAGTCCCCTTCTTGGCGAGCATTCTGCCGGTGGGAAAAGCTGTTCCCTGGGTGAGAAGATCTGTGAAGTGGTTTGCAGGGTCTCAGAGGATTTTGGGGTGGGGGTGGGGGTGCAAGGGAAGGGGGGACAGGTAGGGTGTGGGTTAAGGAGATAGGGGGGACATGGAGGATACGGGGTGAAGGGGAGGAGGGATGGGGAGGGTATTGGATGAAGGGAGAGAGGGGAACAGGGGGGAGGAAGGCAGGAGGTGTGACATATTGGGAATGGGGGAGGGGTTATAGGGTCAGAATGGGGTGGGGGGAGGGTGGGTTGGGTGAGCATTTGGGTGGGGGCAGGTAGGGTGAGGGGAAGGGAGGATTTCTATGCAGAGGGGAGTGGTGGTGTTGATCTCCCTTCTGGTGTTGCTGGGATGCTGGTTGTGGGTTCCCCACTTATACCTGGGACTGTTGTGTTGGGGGATGCGATTTCCTGGTTTACTCTTCTCTCCCTGCACTTGTGTGTGTGTGTGTACTCATCTAGCTGTGCTTGTGGGGGTTTAGCTTTAGCTCTTTGGTCCCGCCTCTCAACCGTCAATCAACAGGTGTACAGGTTCCTGAGCCTATTGGGCTCTATCATATCTACACTTGAAACTGTGTATGGAGTCAGCCTCCACCACATCACTCCCTAATGCATTCTATTTGTCAACCACTCTGTGTGTGTGTGTGTGTGTGTGTGTGTGTGTGCGTGTGTGTGTGTGTGTGTGTGTGTGTGTGTGTGTGTGTGTGTGTGTGTGTGTGTGTGTGTGTGTGTGTGTGTGTGTGTTTATGTATTCACCTAATTGTGCTTGCGGGGGTTGAGCTCTGCTCTTTCGGCTCGCCTCTCAACTGTCAAATTAATCTAGAGGGGAAACGCCTGCTGCGTCCTCGGTTACTGTCCGGAAGCAGAAGAGCTTCAAGAGATCCATAACCTCTAAGAGAGAGAGAGACGTTAATGGAGATATGTATACAGGTAGAGGTGTAGCAGGTATGGTAATGGAGATATATACCCAGGTAGAGGTGTAGCAGGTATGTTAATGGAGATATATATACAGGTAGAGGTGTAGCAGGTATGGTAATGGAGATATATACAAATGTAGAGGTGTAGCAGGTATGGTAATGGAGAAATATACCCAGATAGAGGTGAAGCAGGTATGTTAATGGAGATATATACACAGATAGAGGTGTAGAAGGTATGGTAATTGTGTAGCAGGTATGGTAAAACTTCTGTGTACCAATTTATTTCATGGTGAACAGATGCATTAGGTGATACGAAACGCGTCAAAACATTTCTGTCCCGCTTAAGATTTGGACTCAGAATTCTGGATATGTTTCTTTTAACGTTTGTCTGTTGCTACGTAAGAGAGCGGTGGTATATCTTCTTCCTCGCGGCTTGGGACTGTCTTTGATAATTACTTATACTTACCAGGGATACGTCGGGTTCAGTGAAGTCTACCATCCGACTGTGTTTATCTGCAGAGTTATCAAGTCTTTGAACAAGATTTATCCATTGTTATGGTGTTGTGGATGCTACTGGGGGACAGTGCCAGGAGTGTCACACTAGTTTGGTTAATTAGTAAAATGTTTTTAAAATTTAATTTTAAATCTCAAATTATTTTTTCATTCTATGAGCTTTTTATTATTTAAAAAAATTATTAACGTAAACTGTTTTACATTAAATATTATAGAAAAACCTTCAAATATTATTTCCATATCTACTTGCAGGCAAATCCAACTGCTGACTCCATACTACAAGCAGAAGATTCTCGAGCGAACCTCACCCATCATCTCGAGTGAAGCTTTCACCGACACTCCAGTCAGTCACCCACTCGTCTTGCTTGTAGAACACACCTAATAGTCACCCACTCGTCCTGCTTGTAGAACACACCCAACAGTCACCCACTCGTCCTGCTTGAAGCACACACCTAACAGTCACCCACTCGTCCTGCTTGTAGAACACCCCTAATAGTCACCCCCTCGTCCTGCTTGTAGAACACACCTAACAGTCACCCACTCGTCCTGCTTGTAGAACACACCTAACAATCACCCACTCGTCCTGCTTGTAGAACACACCTAATAGTCACCCACTCGTCCTGCTTGTAGAACACACCCAACAGTCACCCACTCGTCCTGCTTATAGAACACACCTAACAGTCACCCACTCGTCTTGCTTGTAGAACACATCCAATAGTCACCCACTCGTCCTGCTTGTAGAACACACCCAACAGTCACCCACTCGTCCTGCTTGTAGAACACACCCAACAGTCACCCACTCGTCCTGCTTGTAGAACACACCCAACAGTCACCCACTCGTCTTGCTTGTAGAACACACCCAACAGTCACCCACTCGTCATGCTTGTAGAACACACCCAACAGTCACCCACTCGTCCTGCTTGTAGAACACACCCAACAGTCACCCACTCGTCCTGCTTGTAGAACACACCTAACAGTCACCCACTCGTCCTGCTTGTAGAACACCCATAATAGTCACCCACTCCTCCTGCTTGAAGAACACACCTAACAGTCATCCAATAGAATGCAGACATCAGCATCCATCACTAGTGTAGATAACCACACAATCACTAGTGTAGACAACCACACAATCACTATTGCAGACAACCACACCATCACTAGTGCAGACAACAATCTCTAGTGCAGAAAACAATCACTAGTGCAGCTAACAATCACGATTGCAGACAACATTCGCTAGTGCAGACATCAATCACTAGTTTAGACAATAAACACTAGTTCAGACAACAATCACTAGGTCAGACAACTACAACTATCTCACACATTGACAGGCAGAACTTCAGAAATTTTATCATAAAACAATATTGTTACTTGTTATTATATAAATATATAATATATTCTACGATGAGTGAGTGCATGAAGAACTGATCAATGTACCGTTGTGGGGGGCAGGTAGCGAGGATCGGCCAACATAACGACTGCTTCCTCGCCTCAGACACGGATTTCGGCACGTACGTTAACAAGGCGATGGCGTACCCATACCTGAAGAATGAAACACTGTACCTCTCCATGGGTGGTGAGACTTGCGCGAACAACCCCCCCAGGTTAGTTGATGACCAGTAACTACAGCTGCACTTAACGTGTCCCCAGGTCAGTCATGGTGATGACCAGTAACTACTGCTGCACTAAACATGTCCCCAGGTCAGTCATGGTGATGACCAGTAACTACAGCTGCACTAAACATGTCCCCAGGTCAGTCATGGTGATGACCAGTAACTACTGCTGCACTTAACGTGTCCCCAGGTCAGTCCTGGTGATGACCAGTAACTACTGCTGCACTAAACATGTCCCCAGGTCAGTCATGGTGATGACCAGTAACTACTGCTGCACCAAACATGTCCCCAGGTCAGTCCTGGTGATGTCCAGTAACTACCGCTGCACTAAACATGTCCCCAGGTCAGTCATGGTGATGTCCAGTAACTACTGCTGCACTTAACGTGTCCCCAGGTCAGTCATGGTGATGACCAGTAACTACTGCTGCACTAAACATGTCCCCAGGTCAGTCATTATGATGACCAGTAACTACCGCTGCCCTAAACATGTCCCCAGGTCAGTCCTGGTGATGACCAGTAACTACTGCTGCACCAAACATGTCCCCAGGTCAGTCCTGGTGATGATCAGTAACTACCGCTGCACTATACATGTCCCCAGGTCAGTCATGGTGATGACCAGTAACTACTGCTGCACCAAACATGTCCCCAGGTCAGTCATGGTGATGACCAGTAACTACTGCTGCACCAAACATGTCCCCAGGTCAGTCCTGGTGATGACCAGTAACTACCGCTGCACTAAACATGTCCCCAGGTCAGTCATGGTGATGACCAGTAACTACAGCTGCACTAAACATGTCCCCAGGTCAGTCCTGGTGATGACCAGTAACTACTGCTGCACTAAACATGTCCCCAGGTCAGTCCTGGTGATGACCTACCTGCTCATCACATAACACACTGACCTACCTGTTCATCACATAACACACACTGACCTACCTGTTCATCACATAACACACACTGACCTACCTGCTCATCACATAACACACTAACTCTACCTGCTCATCACATAACACACACTGACCTACCTGGTCATCACATAACACACACTGACCTACCTGCTCATCACATAACACACTAACTCTACCTGCTCATCACATGACACACACTGACCTACCTGCTCATCACATAACACACACTGACCTACCTGCTCATCACATAACACACACTAACCTACCTGCTCATCACACAACACACTGACCTACCTGCTCATCACATAACACACTGACCTACCTGGTCATCACATAACACACTGACCTACCTGCTCATCACATAACACACACTGACCTACTTGCTCATCACATAACACATACTGACCTACCTGCTCATCACATAACACACACTGACCTACCTGCTCATCACATAACACACTGACCTACCTGGTCATCATATAACACACTGACCTACCTGCTCATCACATAACACACACTGACCTACCTGCTCATCACATAACACACTAACCCTACCTGCTCATCACATAACACACACTGACCTACCTGCTCATCACATAACACACTAACCCTACCTGCTCATCACATAATACACACTGACCTACCTGCTCATCATATAACACACTGACCTACCTGCTCATCACATAACACACACTGACCTTCCTGCTCATCACATAACACACTGACCTACCTGCTCATCACATAGCACACACTGACCTACCTGCTTATCACATAACACACACTGACCTACCTGCTCATCACATAACACACTGACCTACCTGCTCATCACATAACACACACTGACCTACCTGCTCATCACATAACACACTGACCTACCTGGTCATCACATAACACACAAACCCTACCTGCTCATCACATAACACACACTGACCTACCTGCTCATCACATAACACACTGACCTACCTTGTCATCACATAACACACTGCCCTATCTGCTCATCACATAACACACTAACCTTACCTGCTCATCACATAACACACACTAACCCTACCTGCTCATCACATAACACACTGACCTACCTGCTCATCACATAACACACACTGACCTACCTGCTCATCACATAACACACTAACCCTACCTGCTCATCACATAACACACACTAACCCTACCTGCTCATCACATAACACACTGACCTACCTGCTCATCACATAACACACACTGACCTACCTGCTCATCACATAACACACTAACCCTACCTGCTCATCACATAATACACACTGACCTACCTGCTCATCACATACCACACTGACCTACCTGTTCATCACATAACACACACTGGCCTACCTGCTCATCACATAACACACACTGACCTACCTGGTCATCACATAACACACAAACCCTACCTGCTCATCACATAACACACTGACCTACCTGGTCATCACATAACACACTACCCTACCTGCTCATCACATAACACACACTAACCCTACCTGCTCATCACATCACACTGACCTACCTGCTCATCACATAACGCACACTAACCTACCTGGTCATCACATAACACACTAACCCTACCTGGTCATCACATAATACACACTGACCTACCTGCTCATCACATAACACACTGACCTACCTGCTCATCACATAACACACACTGGCCTACCTGCTCATCACATAACACACTGACCTACCTGCTCATCACATAACACACACTGACCTACCTGCTCATCACATAACACACTGACATACCTGCTCATCACATAACACACACTGACCTACCTGCTCACCACATCACACACACTGACCTACCTGCTCATCACATAACACACTGACCTACCTGCTCATCACATAACACACACTGACCTACCTGCTCATCACATAACACACACTGACCTATCTGCTCATCACATAACACACTAACCCTTCCTGCTCATCACATCACAATCTGACCTACCTGCTTTCACATAACACACACTGACCTACCTGCTCATCACATAATACACACTGACCTACCTGCTCATCACATAACACACACTGACCTACCTGCTCATCACATAACACATACACTGACCTACCTGCTCATCACATAACACACACTGACCTACCTGCTCATCACATCACAAACTGACCTACCTGCTCATCACATAACACACACTGACCTACCTGCTCATCACATAACACACACTGACCTACCTGCTCATCACATAACACACTAACCCTACCTGCTCATCACATAACACACACTGACCTACCTGCTCATCACATAACACACTAACCCTACCTGCTCATCACATAATTGTTACAGCCCTCTCGGGTCGCAACCGGGTTCTTTCTCTGATGTTGTTAGAGGTAGGGTATCCGGCCCCAAGCTAATAGTGGCTTTCAAGGGATGTGATCCGTAACGCAAGTAAATTAAAGGGGAAGGGAAATAAAGGCAAAAACTTAATAATAATTATTACCGTCACCATAAATAATATATAAAAGGTTACACAGGGGGGGGTTAAACACTATTATGTACAACGTAGTCTTCTCCTGAAGACGCGGAGTGTTCCACGGTGCTCGACGATGCTAAGGTCTTAATTAGTCCTCTGGTGGCCTCACGACGAATCCTTCGATTCTCTTGAATCTACTCTGGCCACAGGCCAGCCATATCACAGTTCCACTGGGGGCACCGTCGTGGAGGCCTTCAACCACAAATCCAGCCTGTAGCTGGCAGGTTCCAATCAGCAACGCTGGTTAGGCCACTCCACGATCGATACTAAGGTCACGAGCCCTAGTCACGAGCCTCGTGTGATCCCACAGGTCACTCTCCTCACTACAACACCCCAGTGGTTAAGCGTCTCCACCAGTCAGTCCCGGGTACGACAATCCCTCAACTGCCTCGTCACAGGCAGGCTAACACCACAGTGTTCATCCGGGCGGTGACTCACAGCTGCTGCAGCAAAGACTTGGAGACAAGACGGCTGCCTTGGGTAGACTGATCCAACTTCCATTACAGCAGTCCCAGGTCGACTCTGTAATCAGACACGTCATCAGTAACAGGGACACTCTAGGGCACCTCACTTACAGGCTTAGACACAAACGCCCGACGTATCCACTCCATAGATGGTGTTGCTGTCTAAGCTCCACCTCACCAGAGGTCAGCACCGGCTGTGTTATGAGCTGATCAGGACGGGAAACTAGCCCTTGTGGCCAGTATATCTCGTCCTCACTAGGTGGCATTGTCCATTTGGAGGGGGTTTCGGGAGCTGACCCACAGATGGCGCGGTCGTCACTGCTCCGTGCTCGGACGTTGGGCTCGGGTCCGTAACACCTCCCCACCAAAAAGAATTTGGTTTGGGGTTCTATAAAGAAACACACAAACCAAATTAGTACGGGGATACAATTCCAAATGGACTCACGTACTCTGTAAACTGGAGTGGCGAGGATGTCTTGTCCACAGAACTGTCCTAACGGGAAACTCTGGCACAAAGGAAACTTGAAGATGGAAGACAATGACCTGCCTGATGTAATCTTCCACACTTCCACTGCGATGTCAAGCAGGGGCTTAATCTCACGTGTCCCGAGTAAGGATTGGTGTAGACACGATCTGGGACGACTCGACACTTCCCTGTGTCGTGGCACCGATGATGGCTGGTCACAGACGGCATTTCTGGTACCGGTCCGGTAGTCCTTCAGGGAGACGGGAACCTGGAATACAGGGGTCTGATAATTTAGAGTGACAGCGACAGTTAAATCAGTACTCACAGCATACTCCTCTACTAGGTCCACACCTAGTCCCAACAGGGCTGTTCGTACATCGAAGATGGCATTCGCTCTGCCACCGTCAGGTCGACCAACGTTCCGTATAACGCTGCATTTAGGCTCAGCAATCACGCGGGGGGTGTCAACCTGTCGGAAACAGTCACTCATAATATCACGTCTCGTACCTCCTGTATCTACCATCACCTTCCAGGTCCCTTCTTCGACTGCACTACTCACAGTGCACGTCTCCAATCCCTGGGATCTCTTCGCGATGTTCATGGGAGCCATCATCTGTCGGGTCGTCCACTGGTCCTCACTGAGAACACACACGAGAACAAAACAAAATACCGCTAAGAAACATGGGGCCAACTGAGGGATAAGCTTCCTGAGCCTGTCATGTCTGTAGCTGGCTATATCCATTAGCCTGGTTTGGACCAAAGAGGGCACTATAACTTTCGCACATACCTCACATACCTCCGACGTCTGGGGAATCTCTGGCCGGTTCAATGAACATTGTACTTTGCCATACCGCAAGTACTCATCCGCCTTCACTCCAGACTCTTTGGTACCCGTGGGTGTTTGTACACAAGGCCTCTCTTCTCGCTCAGTCGCTTCTGCCACTGTAACCGCATGTTCTTCGTCAGTAGAAGGATCAGGAGACTCTACTAGGATATTGTCAATCTGTAGGTGAGAGGAAGGATTAAACATATTTAATTCCGGATCTGTCCGTACCTGGACATTACCACTGCCTGCTGTTACCTCAGACCTTGCTGTTCCGGCTGGCTCGTCCACATTCTTGGGATGATTGGTGCTCCAATCTGTCACCAAGTCGTTGGCTAGTATCACGTCAATCCCAGCTATAGGGAGGGTATCGACTACTGCCAACGCACATGTGCCGCTGAAGTAAGGCGAGTCGAGATGTACCAGCACTAAGGGGGCGACGTACTGCGTCCTAGGAAACCCAACCAGGATAACCTTATGTCTCCCATCCACACTCACTCCCTCGAGTAACGAGTTTCTCACGATCAGGGACTGGGCTGCTCCACTATCTCTGAGCACTACAACTGACCTACCAGTATGATCACTCGTTACATACCCGCTTGAAGTGTGAGGGGCGAACAAACTTGGTCCTTCCTGCGTAGTCGTAGACTGGCTTCCTGCTGGTGGTGTCACACAGCTCATCAACATCACCTCCCTACGTGGGCCGCTACCTCTTCTGCCTCGGCACATAGCAGCTACATGCCCTTCCTGCCCACAAGTCCAACACACCATATTCCTCCTCGGACTCCGGTGTTTCGGACTGTTAGGACTAGTCCTTCGAGGGCTACTTGGGGGCGTCTTCTCAGCGCTTCGTGGGACGGGTCTCTCCTCTTCCTGATGAGGTTTGTCAAACCGGCGTGGGTAATTCCTCGGGACGTACTTAGCGGAAGGCCTATGCGTTAAGATGTACTCTTCAGCCATGGTGGCTGCCGCCCGTAAGGTCTCTACCTGTTGTTCTTCTAGGTACGTCTTCAGGTCTCCAGACAGACAGTCTTTGAAGTCCTCTAACAGTATGAGCTGCTCGAGGTCTTCTTTGGTCTCCACCTTCCGAGAGGCGCACCATTCCTGGAAAAGTCGCTCCTTGATAGTGGCCAATTCGGTGAAAGTGTGCTCTGAGGTCTTTTTCAGGTTCCTGAACTTCTGCCTATAAGCCTCAGGTACCAATTGGTACGCCATGAGCACGACCTTCTTCACCTTGTCATAATCGCCGGAGTCGTCAAGGGACAACGTGGAGTAGGCGATTTGGGCCTTCCCAGTCAAGACTGACTGTATCATGATGGCCCAATTCTCCCTTGGCCACTCCAAAGAGGCAGCGACTTTCTCGAAGGCCGCAAAGAACTTCGACACTTCCTTCTCATTGAATTTTGGGGTCATTTTGATGTTCCTTACCGGATCGAAAATACTTGTTTCCATTCTTTGCCTCCCACCACCTAACCGCAATACTTCTAGCTCATGTTGTCTATTTCTTTCTTTTTCTTCTCTCTCTCGCTGTTTCTCTTCCCTTTCTCGCTCTTCTCTTTCTCTTTCTCGTTCTTCTCTCTCTCGTTTCTCTTCTCTTTCTCGCTCTTCTCTTTCTCTTTCTCGTTCTTCTCTCTCTCGTTTCTCTTCTCTTTCTCGCTCTTCTCTTCTTTCTTCTCTTTCTAATTCTAAACGCCTCATCGCCAATTCTTTATCTTTCAATTCTCGTTCTATTTCTAATTTCTTCCATTCTATCTCACGATTAATTTCCAAGGCACGCATTTTTACTGTAAGTAAACTTATATTCAGCTCACCTACATCGCTGTCAATGTCACTGCCTTTATCTTCCTTTTCGGTGGAAGCTACTTCTTCACTTTCTTTTGTACCTTGTGCCTCACCTTCCTGTTTCTCATCGGCCTTCAAATGTCGGTGAACCTTGGACAAGATCTCCACACGGGAATCACTGGCACGTATCTTGATCTCCAGGTAGGCACTCACCAGTACGAGTTCCTGTTTGCCCAGATATTTCAATCTGGCAAGACAGTCCTCCCTGTTCAGAAAAGCCTGAACATCGTCCAGATCGTCGATGGTCGATTTTTCTGCCATTGTCACCTGGTACACTAGCACTTAGCACACCTCTTCACTTTAGCACTTAACGCACCGAGCACTGTTCTACGTCAATATTGCACTATATCGCAACTAGCGCCTCACTTGCCAATATTGCACGTAATTACACCGGGCACCGCACTACACAATATTGCACTTAATCATAGCGAGCACTTCGCTATACAATGTTGCACGTAATCACACCGGGCAACGCACTACACAATATTGCACTTAATCACAGCGAGCACCGCACTACACAATATTGCACTGAATCACTCCGAGCACCGCTCAGGACGTATAACGTCCTAATAGTCACACACAGGGGGAATTATTTACAGGGATTACGCCACTTCACCACCCCTGTCAAACATACTTGACAAGGGGTCGGATCCCGCTGGGGATGCCAATTATGTTACGGCCCTCTCGGGTCGCAACCGGGTTCTTTCTCTGATGTTGTTAGAGGTAGGGTATCCGGCCCCAAGCTAATAGTGGCTTTCAAGGGATGTGATCCGTAACGCAAGTAAATTAAAGGGGAAGGGAAATAAAGGCAAAAACTTAATAATATAATTATTACCGTCACCATAAATAATATATAAAAGGTTACACAGGGGGGGGGGGGTTAAACACTATTATGTACAACGTAGTCTTCTCCTGAAGACGCGGAGTGTTCCACGGTGCTCGACGATGCTAAGGTCTTAGTCCTCTGGTGGCCTCACGACGAATCCTTCGATTCTCTTGAGTCTACTCTGGCCACAGGCCAGCCAAATCACAGTTCCACTGGGTGCACCATCGTGGAGGCCTTCAACCACAAATCCAGCCTGTAGCTGGCAGGTTCCAATCAGCAACGCTGGTTAGGCCACTCCACGATCGATACTAAGGTCGCGAGCCCTAGTCAGGAGCCTCGTGTGATCCCACAGGTCACTCTCCTCACTACAAGACCCCAGTGGTTAAGCGTCTCCACCAGTCAGTCCCGGGTACGACAATCCCTCAACTGCCTCGTCACAGGCAGGCTAACACCACAGTGTTCATCCGGGGGGTGACTCACAGCTGCTGCAGCAAATACTTGGAGACAAGACGGCTGCCTTGGGTAGACTGATCCAACTTCCATTACAGCAGTCCCAGGTCGACTCTGTAATCAGACACGTCATCAGTAACAGGGACACTCTAGGGCACCTCACTTACAGGCTTAGACACAAACGCCCAACGTATCCACTCCATAGATGGCGTTGCTGTCTAAGCTCCACCTCACCAGAGGTCAGCACCGGCTGTGTTATGAGCTGATCAGGACGGGAAACTAGCCCTTATGGCCAGTATATCTCGTCCTCACTAGGTGGCATCGTCCATTTGGAGGGGGTTTCGGGAGCTGACCCACAGATGGCGTGGTCGTCACTGCTCCGTGCTCGGACGCTGGGCTCGGGTCCATAACAATAATACACACTGACCTACCTGCTCATCACATAACACACTGACCTACCTGCTCATCACATAACACACACTGACCTACCTGCTCATCACATAACATACTGACCTACCTGCTCATCACATAACACACACTGACCTACCTGCT